>NC_072880.1:2103440-2452783 GCF_028858705.1 Grus americana
AGCGCGCAGTTCACAGGTAGGCAGGGCCAAAGGGGCGGCCAGCTCCATCCTGCCCTGCCCGCGCTCAGGGGATGGGCCTCTGCCGGGACCCCGCTAGCCACAGGCAACCTCCTCCTGCCTTCTCGCTCCCTTGCGGCAAGGCTGCCAGGGCTGTCGGCCCACTCCAGGGAGGATTGGAGCAAAAATCCTGCGCAGCAGCCGGTTTTTTCACTCTGCGCACCCCGTCTAGCTCAGGTCTCAGGACCGTGTTAGAGCCGAGAGGCTCTGTTACAGCCCTAAAGCAAACCACGCTGGGTGTGTGGGCTCCTTCCAGATGCTCTCTTAGAGGAGAGCATGCAGAGAGCTATAATTACGCCCTGTGATCCCACCTCCATCAGCGCCAAGGCCCACGTGGCTGATTCCAAGCCCCTCTCGTCACTAACTAGAAGAAGATGCCTCCAAAAGCAGCTTCCTGCTGGCTGCACGGAGCTTAGGAACAGGAGCAGGGCCTGGACCAGTCTCCGGTGCTCAGCTCCGGCGCTTTGCAGCTTTTGCCATTTTGTTTTTAAATGCTACAGAAGTTTTGTAGCTTTTCTGGGCTTTAAACCATCCTAAAAAACAGATGCTTCAGGCAGCTGTAATGACAGGTCGTGAGAATGTGGCTGTGCCGCGACAAGGGTCATTAATTGCGTTGCTTGTTCTGGACTTAACGCTTCCATAATTGTAGTTGCTTTTTTTTAATTAAGCTGAGATGAAGTTGGAGCCCAAAGATAGAAAGTGTCCGAGTCCTTCAGACTCTCCAGGAAAGAACCTGATGAAGCTCCATAGCTCTAAAGCGAGAAATCCAGAAGATGCAGCAACTGACGCTTTCTAAACGGGATTTTATTTCTCCTTGCACGCTTGGTGTGCCGAACACTCAGCTCTCTGCACAGTCTGGGTCAAAATAGACATGATGAAGAGAGCGTTATATTTATAATTTTTATTGGTATAAATTATTCACTTCTCTAGGGGCTGCCACATCATTATCTGTCTGCAGCAATTCTAGTGAGTCTTTGGAAATGGGGCTTTAAAGCGTTCTACCCGCCACCCCCAGTGCCTGCTCTGCTCTCAGGGGTCGCGTTAACGTCACTTTAAAGAGCTCAGATTATGCTCAGGGAAACTCGCGGCACATCATTTGATTAAATGCTCCTTAAGCCCTGTGATCTCTGGCTTCTCCTCCATCTCCAGAACCTGTCTCCCATCGTTGCTGCTCGCTGTTGAGATTTGCCAGCCGAAGGGCTGCAGGGACCGAGTTCCCCTCGCTGGGTTATCCGAATGAGCCTGCTGGGCTTGCGGAGGCCGAGGAATCTTAGCCCGACGCCTAAGGAAGGCTCACGTTTCACGTTTCCAGGGCTCAGCCCTGCCTCTTCCTGCAGCTGTACCTTCACTAGAAGCGTTTCTTAGCTCTGGCTGGATCTTCCCAGCTGAGCGCTGAGCTTTCACGTCCACGCTTGGAGCGTCCTGGGGCACCTAACAAACACCCCTCTAGCTTCACTTGCTTCCCACGCCCGTAGGGGCGGCTGGTCAGGGTTATTTCCTGATTTGCTGCCAGTCTTAGCCAAATAACCCATCAAAACGATACCTAAATTGGGGCTGGCATCAGTGCTCCGGACTCATTCTCTTCTGACAGCTAGCAAACTCCCTGTGGTGTTTGCCCTTTCTCCTTTCGTTCCCTTTTCCTTCTCTTTAAAACCACAACCAGTGGCCCCGTGGCGTTGCCCGACGGTTCGCAGAGGTGAGACGACACCTGGGTAAGCGCACGCACACGCGAGCGTGTTTCTCCTTGCCGCAAAGCGCTGGTGCGGGCAGAGTTCACGCGCGGCCCCAGGGGTTTGTCCTCCTCCCTGTCCCGCGGAAGACCCCGCAGTTGGCTCTGGGGGCCGGATGGGAGGACTCTGAGCAGAAGCTGATCTGTCCAGGAGTGTCCTTGTTTGTACTTGCTCCTGTGGAGCCTGGAAGGTCCCCTTCCCCAAAATAATTTCCCCCACAGGTGGTCATAAGACTATTTCTTTGCCTTCTTGCCTGCTGAGAGCCTGCAATAATTGCTCTGCAAGGTGGCTATTATCTCTAGCAGCTGCCAGTCCATGTGCTCTTGGGTTTGTATCGCTCTGTAACCTCCGATCCCAGGCAATCTTGCTGAGCTCCTCGCTCCCGCGACCAGAGCCAGAGCTCGGCCGCACCCGAGCGCAAGGGAAAACCGCAGCGGAGGGTGGCTCCGGGCACAGGACCCGTCCCTCCCTCCGAGCAGCTGGGAGCTTTTAACAAGCAAGGTGCTTTCATGGCTCTCTTCCCCCCCCCCGATGCGCAGCTCGCTCCACCCTTTCTCTGAGCTCCGCGGGAGCTGGCATCTGTTCTTTCTGCTTTGAAGCTTCCCTCCTCCAGCCGTCCCCCAGGTGTGACCATCCGGCCGCACGGCAGAAGGATGACTTCCAAACGGCAAGAGAGCGAAGCGCACCTTGTGCGTGCAACGTCCCTGGCGCCTGCCTGTCTGCGTCAGAGCTGGCTGCGCTGTAAATCCTTCAGGTCTCGTCAAGTAGCAGCGAAGCCTCTGCGCTCAGGTCATAAATTCCTCCTCTTCGCGGCTGTCTGGGAACGAGAACGGCTTTTGCAACCTCCCCTTCTCCTTCCCATCATCCGTTTTCTGTTACGTCTGATCTTTGTTGGTACATCTGGGTAATTCCAGGGGAGGAATTGGCCTTGGGCGCTGGCACAGCGCAGGACGGGTGCTCTCTATGCTGACCCTGCTTTTCTGGTGCCCTGGCCGAGTGGCTCCGTTGGTTACGGCTTGGGACTTAGCGTCTGGACTTTCTCATTTCTCCTCCAGATCTTATCCCTGCGCTGCTGTGCATCCTCTCTCCCTTTTTTTCAGGCTCTCCTCCCTGGCGTCCTCATTAGTGATCTCTGACAAATGCTTGCTCCAGACAGGAGATGTTTTAGGAGATCTTTTCCAGCCAAAATCTTGATCCCTTTCCGCTGCCCGTAGCCTTGGGGAAAGGGAGCTTAATGCTCCGAACTCAGCTCGCCTGCCTGGATCCCCTTCACACCGTGCCGTCCGTGGGACCGTGCGAGCGCAGACCGACCTCTCTGTCTCTCCCCAGGTGTCCTGCAGCTCCTCCAGTCGAGGACTTCTCGCAAATTCCTGGCGTGTCGCCTCACTCCCGACATGGAAACCAAGCTGCTCTTCATGACCTCGCGGGTAATTCCCTCGTGCTCATCCTGGGGGGGTCCTGTGCCCGCACGGGGGGAGGAGGACGCGCGTCCCTGCCTGGTCGGCGGTGCACCGGTCCTGTTCCCACGCTGTCACTGGGCACAGGGAGGGAGGGCAGAGCTTTACTGGTGCGAGTATTTCTCGCTTCTGGCATCTAACGGCAGGAGGAGGAGGAAAGGCTGATGTAGATGGGTCTGAGACATCGCTGGTATTCATTAAAAGGCACAAAACAGCTTTGCAGGGGAACATTGCTCCTGGCTGGCCGCTTTCCAAGGCGAGCGCTTTCTCTGAATGGCTGCGATGCGGTGGGTTATCGGAGCTCTGACAACAGCAGCACCGTATCCAAGAGAGGCCGGGAGCTGCGCAGCGACAGCACCGGGGTTAGCTGTTATCTGTGCTCGCGCACCAGGCAGAGCTCGCTTCCCCCCCTCGCTCTGCCTCCGAGGCCGCTCGCGGGGGCTGCGCCGCGCCACACGCGCGGGGCGTGTGATCCCATTCGCTCGGCTGGAGACGGGCCCTGCGTGAGAACGCTGCACAATGGCCTTTTTGCTTCCTCGGTCTCTCTGAAGACGCTGCCAGCATGGGGCTGGTGGGGGGGAGCAGGGCGTGAAGCAGAGTTTGCCAAAAGAGGCAGCTTAAAGAACAGCAGACCGTGGTTCTAGCAGCCTTTCCCAAAACCTGCATCTCTCCGTTCAGGTCCGGTTCGGTCAGCAGAAGCGGTACCAGGACTGGTTTCAGCGACAGTACCTGTCCACCCCCGACAGCCAGTCCCTGCGCTGCGACCTCATACGTTACATCTGTGGCGTGGTCCACCCCTCCAACGAGGTGCTCAGCTCCGACATCCTCCCGCGCTGGGCCATCATCGGGTGGCTGCTCACCACCTGCACGGTGAGTTGCGAGGGCCAGAGCCGAAAGCGAGTCACGTAATATCCTGGGATCCCTTGCCTTGCAGGGAAAGGGGTAACCTGCTGATGCTGATGTTTTGCTGCCGAGGAAACGGCTGTTGCTTTGCCCGTGAACGCGTAGCAGATAACGCCAAGGGTTGTGCGGGGCCCAGTCGTGTACGATTCAGGGTTGTAGTCAGGCTGCGCTTTGCAGAGCACGTGGTTTGTGTCTCCCAGGCTTTGGGGCTGCTCTGGCTGGAGCTGCTCTCAAAGCAAGCAGATTTGCTCAAGAATTTCCCACCTTCTCTGAAAACACAGCAGCAGCGGGTACCTGGCGAGGGGTTTCGCCAGCTCTGCCCTATCCTGTTCGTGGGAAGAACATCACCAACCCTCACCTCGCAGCAGCAGGGCCCGGCACGTCGGGCGTGCAGAGGGTACGAGGGCTCAGCGCTGTATTCATCAGACAATTTGTATTATTTCTTTTTTTTTTTTTCTCCAGTCCAACGTTGCTGCTTCAAATGCCAAACTGGCCCTATTCTATGACTGGCTCTTCTTCAACCCCGAGAAGGACAGCATCATGAATATCGGTACTCCACGGGGCGTCTTTCTTTGAATGGGCAGGGGGTGAAGAAGGGGTTAATGGCTTCCAGAGCTGGTAGAGTTAGGGGGATCGCGTGAGGAAAGCCCAAAAAATTATCTCCAAAGGGCATCAGTTCCCTCCCCTGCCCTGAACTCCTGAGATTTGCTGGCTTGCAGGAGAGCTGCTTTGATAGAGCCACTTTTAATTGCGATTTTTGTATCCGTGGTAGGGGCAAGCGTCGTCTTTGAGGTCGGGGGCTGACCCCAGAGCGTCCCTCCCCATGCAGGGCTGTCCCAGGGCTCAGGGCACCTGAGCAAGGACTGATACAGCCGGGAGCATCACCGGGTGCTCCTGCCTGCAGAGAAGTTGGTTCTGGCCATTGTTTGAAGCCTGAGCGTTATTTAGGAGCTGGATGAGGGCAAGGGCATGTACGAGCCAAAAGGAGGGGGTTCCCTCTGCGCTGGGTCTGAAGGAATTGGGGGGCAGAGGGGGTATGGGCATCTCTGGGGCTCTCAGCACAGGGCTCCCTGCTCTCTCCTTCCAGAGCCTGCCATTCTGGTGATGCATCACTCCATGAAGCCTCACCCTGCCATCACCGCCACGCTGCTGGATTTCATGTGCCGGGTGAGCCGCCCCTCGCTCTCCGGGGAATTTACGTGGCTTGCCAAACGAGTTGCGTGACGGGGGTTGAGCGATGAGGGATGTGAAAGCAACCGTTGGGGTCTGCGCAGTCCCTCTGCCACCAGTGGGACAGGACAGTGTACAGCGAAACGGCCGCGCTCTCCTCTGCTTACGCCAGCCCGCTATGCAGAAGTCACTCTCCAAAAAAAGCCGGTCACTGTGTCACCCTCGGGGGCTTGTTTTAGCCTCGGGGGCTTGTTTTAGCCTCGTACGCTTCTCCGTGGTGTGGAGGAGTGGTAGTGCATTGGACTGGAGTCCCTCCCTTAGGGATTGCAGCCGGGCCCTTCAGCCGTGCTCTCCTCTGAGCGCTCTCCGTCGCTGGTGCAGCGGCACGTTTGGTGTAGGTCAGTGCTTTTCCTCCTCCGCCAAGACAGAAGCCGGGAGCAGTCAAGTGGTGAGCTGCACAGCTCGCGGGATGCCCCTTGCTCTGTGCTGACCGGTCAGGAAGGGCAGGAACGGTCACGCAGGCTCAGGCAAGACAGAGATCTTTGCTCCCCAGAGAGTTTCAGGGCAAAGACCTGTTGCCTCACCATCCCACGGGAAGGGAATTTCATTAATCCCTAAAGCTGGTGATACTGGAGCAGCAAAATAGTGCCATCTCACTGCCCCAAAACAAACTAAAACTAACCAAACCAAAAAAGCCGTTCCCCCTTTTTTTTTTTTTTCCGCATTCCTCAGTGCATCATCTGGTCTGTTCTGCCCTGAGCCTCTTGATTGCGAAATAGCCTGCAGAGTAGCTCAGTATCCGCTGGCAGCTCTTTTAACCTCCCCTTACCTATTTGAAATTAAGGAGGGATTTTCCCCTTGCTGATCTGCCGAGAGCACAGTCAGGCACGCTGCTGCGGATGCTCGGCCAAATTATTCGTCTCTTAAAACCAGCCACCAGAGGCTTTGGTGAGTCCTCGAGGTGTCTTGATAAATCCAGTGCCGTTCTTGGAGGTCGGAGCGTTGGGCCCATGTGTCATTCATTAATGGGAATGCCACTGTGGGAACACACATAAGATTTCCCAACTCTGCAAATAAATCCTTCCAAAATTGGCTTCTGAATTGTTCCCTTTAGTATCTAATGAAACGTTTGGCCCAGTGTCATCTCCCGAGGGCAAACAGAATCTCACTGCAACGAGGGACAAGTGAGACCCATCATCTCCCTTTCAAAGGACAGCCGGGGAGCAGAGCTGGTTCTGGGGAAAACAGTGCCGAGGGTGGCCGGTTCCAGTAATTCGGTCCCAGGGAGGGCTGATGGTGTTTCTTGGAAGCGAGGTCTTTCCATGGCAGGAGCGCTGGGAGGGTTACGAATTGCATCGCTTTCCTTCCTCACGCCCAGCGTGCTCTGTGTGCTCCCGTCCCTGCGCTGCCCGAATCCCAGAGCAGCTGCTGGTTTCTGGCAGAGGAACTAGGTAGAAGGTTCCTGGGATGACCCAGATTTCAGGGAGGAGTCCTCTTACTCCTTCCAGAAGCAAAGGACTGTGTGTGTGGACAGAGCTGAATGTTGTTTAGGTTGCCCTTCTCATATTCCCCCCCTCCTGCTCCTGCAGCGGCCGCTGCTGCTTGGACTGTGGCCCTGGCGAGCCGCAGGGCTTCTCAGAGCTGGCGAGGCAGTGTCTGTGTGGTTTTTCTCATCCCTGGGAGATGCACCAGCTGGCGCTCTGGGGTAGAAAAGCCAAAGGCATGGGCTGATCCCCACCTTTCTATCCCCCGTCCCTGAGATGCTGCACTTGCAGAGCTCTCCTGCTGCCCTTCTCGGTCAAGGGCAGCTGGGATGTGGTGCTTGAATCGAGGGTGACCCAAGAAGCAGAAGGTTTCGTGGCACTAACGTGGTCGTTCTCCTGTTTTCAGATCATTCCCAACTTCTACCCTCCGCTGGAGGCTCACGTTCGGCAAGGCGTGTTCAACTCTCTCACCCACATTGTGGAGAAGCGAGTCCTTGCGTAAGGCAGCCCTGAATTTTACTACGTTTATACAACTGCTGTGCACCAGTTTTCCTGGGTCTCACCAGCCTAGTCAAAACGACTTCCAGGCTCTGTAGGAGCTGCGGGGGACATTTGTATTGTGTATGAACCATGGAAGAAGCCATAGTTGGGTCTTTATGGTGCTGAGGCTTGTCCTGAGAGCTGTTCCTTTGAAGCAAGGGAATGGGTGGGTTAAAAAAAGCTGTAGCCACTCCGCTTCGGGTGAATAGAAATGTCCCCAGCCCTTTCTGGTCCCCGAGCTGAACGGAGCAGCCTTGTTCATGGTGCTCCAGCCTGCAGAAAGCTCCTGCATCAGCCAAGTTCCCCTCCCAGGAGGGAAGACCTCTTCTCCCCCTTCCCACCTGCCTTCTGGTGACCCAGGTCCAAGTGAGGGAACCCCGGCTGAGCTGCAGGAAGGAAGGTGGGACCTCGTAGCTTGTGGTTCGTAATGCAAACCAAAGCCCTGGCGTAAGGGAGGAGATCCCCCTGCACGTCCACCGAGGTGAAGCCACGCAGCAGGGCACCGCATCCCGGCTCTTTCTCACCCCTTTCCCTTCCTACAGACATCTGGCCCCTCTCTTCGACAACCCCAAGCTGGACAAAGAGCTCCGTGCCATGTTGAGGGAGAAATTCCCGGAGTTCTGCAGTTCGCCCTCACCCCCCATCGAAGGTAGGGAGCTGGGGGAGGGTGGCGGAGGGCGGCTGCGGCAAGTGCTGCCTTCCCAGAGACGGGGCTTTTCCCCGCTCTCCTGCAGCAAGAGCAGCCGTCCGGAGGGTCGGACCGGGACGCCGGGGAGAGGAGGGCTCCGGGTGCTGGTATTTGTGGATGGTTGTGGTCTCCCTTCGCCTCAGCCCTGCAGTACGCTGAAGATGCACGCTTAATTGTTTCTCTCTCTGCTCCATAGGGGCTACTTAACCTTTCTTTTCTGTAGGCTAATTGATTAACTTAATTAGGTTAAACAAAGAGCAAGCATTTCTAACCTGTATTTAGCAGGAGAGTGCTGCTGCTTTGCCAGATCTGCTGTGTCTGTGAGCCTGTCTGGTTTTTTCTTCCTGCTGCTCCGGCTGCAGGGACCCACCTAACCACAAACCCTGCTGCCCCGAGCTCCTCGGTCTCGTGGAGCTGGCAAAGCTGTCGCTCTGCTCAGGGACTCGGGCTCTGCTGTTGGCCTGGGTGAGGGATGAAGCACGAAGGATGCTGGGCAGCTTGGGTGGAAAATACCCCGGTCCTGCCACACTTGGCACTGAGCGGGGACGATTAAATGGGGTCGCTGGGAGTGCCCTTCCCCAGCTTGAGTATTTCAGGGTCTGTCACTTGCCCGGACACTCTTTTTTTTTCTTTTTTTTTTTTCTTTTTTTCAAAGCACTTTTATCTCTTTGCCAGAGCCTTTTTATCGGTAGAGGTGACTCGTAGGCAGAGCCTGCCCTGCCCCTCGGCTGCACGAGGAGCCGCCGTAACTTCACTTTCTGCTCTGACCCCTTTGCATACATTCTTGCAGTCAAAATTGAGGAACCCGTTTCCATGGAGATGGACAATCATATGTCAGAAAAGGATGACAGTTGCTATGACAACGCCGAGGCCGCATTCAGTGATGACGAAGAAGACTTGAACAGCAAAGGTGAGGAGTGCACTCAGCCGAGTGCCAATGTTCTCACGTACTTCTGCGTCGCCGCAGCATGAATCGCTGCCGTTTGCCTCTGCGCCGCACGGTGTTTCCCCGCTGTTTTGCGGGCACCTTCCCTTCGTGATGGAGGATCCCGAGACAGCCATCTGTAAGCATAGTTCCCACCAAACCCCTTTCCCACGAGCAGCAGGAATTGCTGCGCTCGAGGCAGACCCCCTTCTTGAGATCCAGGTTTCCTTCTGCAAGGGAAGGATGTCGAGGCCGATGCTCTGCTGCTTCCCAGTCCCCGGCAGCCAGACTCAGTAGATGGGAAACAGATCTGTGCTCAAAGGGAGAGGCTGTTGGGCTTCCCCTCCTTGCCTGGTAATTCCCTAGAGCTTAAACCCTTTGAACGTAGCGTTTTCTCCACCCGTGTGTCCTCTCTAGATGTCTTGACTAGCCTCGAGCCCCGCCGCGTGGTTGGGAATCCCTGTGGCAGATGCTGTGCCCGGACGGTTTGTTTGGGAACAGGGTGTCTCTGTTCTCAGGCAGCTGCTAATGAGGCTCAGGCCTTTAATTGCTCAGCCACAAGGTTTTCATTACACTTGCTCCCTCTCAAAAGCTCTCGAAGCCGTGGGGCTGACAAGCCTGCACGAGGCCAGAATCCCCTCTGCTCGCTCTCTGGAGCTAGAGGCATCTCAAGCTGTTCCTGGCTTTGGTGGTAGGACTCTTGTGGGCTTCCTGCCGTGCCAGAGGGTTACCCCTGCCGTGAGGAGGGGCCGCAGGCCCCGGGATGGGGGAGAGGATGGGACTTTGTGCTGCAGTACTGGCTTCAGTAGTCCCGTTGGTGCCCTGGCAGCTGCTTGGGGCTCCTGAGAGGGGGACACGCTCAAAAACCACGTGCAGAGAGGATTTTTGCAAAGGGGATCAGCCACCTTGTCCCATCCCTTCGCGGCAGCTTCTTTGCGAGCGGTTCTGCTTTGGCCCTGGCGCTTCGGGAGTCTGCTGCAGTTCATTTTTGTGGCCTGGAATGAGCCTGGAGGATGAGGGTGTGGAAAAGCAGTTGGGCTATCTCAGTCCCAGAGTCCTGAGCACAAGCATTTGTGCCTTGGGTGGAGAGAGACTCGCGAGCTGGCTACGTTGGTTGAGTATGTTGAAGGACAGGCAAAGCGTCAGGTTTAGAAACCGGACTGAACAGGAACCACAATTCTGGACACCCCCTGCGTTTCGATCCCATCCCAGCTTCCTGTGACCTGGACACGTCTTTAAAGGGTGAAAGGAAGATCTGAGGCTGGACCGCATGCTGGGGACACGCTGCGTGTCCTAGAGGGGTGACCGGCCCCGCTCCAGCCCCACACAAATCCTGCTGTTAGGACAGAGATTGCCTCCGGTACTACTTAGACGTAGCTGCTTGGGAAAATAGACTTTTCCACTTTGCTTTCTTTGTTGCAGGGAAGAAGAGGGAGTTCAGGTTTCATCCGATCAAAGAAACCATTGTGGAGGAGCCTGTTGATATCACGCCATTCCTGGACCAGCTGGATGAGTCACTGAAGGATAAAGTCCTGCAGCTGCAGAAAGGAAGGTTGGTATCATTTGATCACGTTAACGTTTCGTCTTGATCTCTTCAGGGCAACGACACACGAGACCTTTTAGTCCCGTTGTGCGGTGCTGCTTGCTCCGGAGCCTTTCTCTCAGAGTTAACGTAATCTGGTGGCTTGTCTCCCTTTGACACGGGGAGGGTCCTCCTGCACAATTCCCGCAGGAAATGTCCAGGTGGTTTCGAAAAGTGCTGGGTTAAGAGCCTGGTAATTTGTCCTTGGGACCGGCTGAGACCAGGCCACAACGGCGATTTGCTGGGGGCTGCAGCATTTCTCTGAATCGGTGACAGGAAGGCAAAAGGCCCTGAGTTTCATCCTTCTCCGCTGTTGGATTTGACGAGAGGAGGCCGCCTAGGCCCTTGGGGCTGTTGCTGCCTGGGAGTTTCAGTACATCTCTGCATGGGACGCGTTCCCTGCCGACAGAGGCGTACCTACATTTGCCTGTTCTCTGGACTTCCCCACCTCCACTCTTGATTTTCAGTGACCTTGGAATTAATTCCATCTAAGGAAGGTTAAAAAAAGCTCTTGCTTTGCAGGCCTTGGCATAGTAGACTGATTTAAGGTAATTTATGGCTTTAAGTGCATTTAATCTTATGCTTTTAGTCATTTAATTTGTTTGTTTTGCTGCAGACAACCTCGAGCACTTTTTATAAGTAGGTGCTGCAGCAGTGCAGCGTGTTCTTCCAGGGCTGGATCTCTGCGTGCCTTCCTCTAAGCCTGGCACCAACACAAAAGCAGAGCCTCCCCCCCACTCTCAGGTCCTGGGGGGGCTCCCGAGCAGAGCCAGCTCAGCACAAAGTCCCCTTGTCCCTGCTTTTCGGTATCTTCCTATGTAACTTGGATTTCCTCTTGTTTTTGTGCTCCAGCGATACGGAAGCTCAGTGTGAGGTCATGCAGGAAATCGTGGATCAAGTCCTGGAGGTAACTGCGCAGACCCGGAGCAACGCTGCTGCCTAACTGTAAAACCAGAGCGGCCGGAGCGGCGTGGGCTGGGCAGCTCCCGGTCTGCACGGCTCTGCCCCGAGAGCTGCGTCTGAAGGAGGGACGCAGAAGCCTGAGGACGCTCGAATCCTAAATGGGTTCGAAATGGCGCTAGGCAGCTCTATCCGTGGTTGTTAAACGCAGCCCTGAGCTGCTGCTTGCTGGAAGGGTCTAGCAGGGGAAGATCGCTCCGTCCATGCTCTGTTTCCTTATATCCCATCCTAAATGTCCCAGTAGTTGCTCTCGGACGGGACGCTGGGTGAGGCACGCTCGCGTTTTCACACCGCGCGGCTGCCGTAGCGTCTTGCGGAGCTTCTGGGGGCTTCTGCACGTGCCGCGGGATGCTCCCTTGCTTTTGGCGCTGGGCTTTGTAGCTCAGGAGAGGCTGCAACAAACCCTGCCCAGCAGAAGAGCTGCGGATGTTTTCCAGGAGCTGAGCGTTCGTGGGAGGTTGCATCCCCTGCCTCTAATCGGCTCCCTTTAGAGTCAAGTGGCCTTTTAGCACACGAGAGCTGTTTCTCCGCTCTGTTGGAACACAGGAAAAGGGCTTGCCAGAGTGTAAATCCTCGTTGCCAAGAGCCTTCGGTCCCTGTTAGCCCTTTGCAGAGGGAGAGCCGAGCTCAGTGAATTACTAACCATTAGAGGATAAGTGGACCACAGTGATTGTGAAGTGCCTCAGAGCTGGATGTCAATTAAGGGCTCGTCTTGCTGATGAGCAGCTCCTGGTGCTGCAATACAGCGGCAAAATGGCTCCTGAGCAGCTTGGGGTCCGTTCCCCGCGGCAGCGACTCTGCTGTGTCCCTTCCAGCTGTACCTGTGCTGGGCAGGCAGGGTTTGAGCTTGTGCTTTCTCCTCTCATTCCTTCCTTTCTCTTTACTAGGAGGACTTTGACTCGGAGCAGTTATCAGTGCTCGCATCCTGCCTCCAGGAGCTATTTAAGGCTCATTTCCGTGGTGAGGTTTTGCCAGAAGAAATCACGGAGGAGTAAGGATCTATATTTTTTTTTTTTTTTTTTTTTTTGTGTCTCATCCTTTCACACTGGGACTTGGGCTTTTCCCAGTAAAACATTCACCATTTTCGGAAGGCTGTGCCGAAGCCAGCAGCTTCCCCTATGAAGCAATCCAGAGTTCACAAGCGGTCAGCATGGAGCTGGTCAACAGTTGTCATATCCAGGGCTCGAAAGAGACCATTTTCCTTGGTCCTGCCACAGGTCCTTGTGTCAGAGCTCAGTTTAGGTGATGCTCTGGTGGCTTCTGACAGTCTGACCCGGGCACGTAGAGTCCTAAATACTCCATCCATCCCGTCTGTACTTGCACAAACCAGCACCGCGCGCTCTTCCTCCGGGATTTTGTTGGAACAGGGCTCGGAGTCCAAGCTGCTGGATTCTGTTAGCAGGACCGTTCCCGTCTCCTCGTTAGCTAGGGCTAATCCTTGATGGTCCTGGGGCAAGGTCCGGGGCTGTTTCCCTGCCATTGCGCGGAGGGAGGGGGCACGTAGAGCTCTGACTGTTGCCTTTGTCCCACAGGTCTCTGGAGGAGTCGGTGGGGAAGCCTCTCTACCTAATATTTAGGTATGTTTATTCTGAAATGTTTGAATAATCTAGTTAGGGCTTGCTTGTTTACTTCCCGACCACCACCTGTGGGTCTAATTCTGCCGTGCCCCTGTTTGCCCCAGGGCCGATCCCAGAATCAGAAGAGTTTATTGCTTCATTCTGCCCACGTTGTGTTTTGTTTAGTAGAAAGACTTAAAATACAGGAAAGTCACAGCTCGTTTGGTCATTTGTGGAAGCCTGGCATCACTGAGTAACTGAATTTTGCTGGGTCCTCTGCAGCAGGGGTGGGAGAGGTGGTCCCCGCGTCCAGCGCCGAGAGCGGGCGGCCAGGACCGTCTGGTACTGGGAGCTGGGTTTCCCTGCGAGCTGCCAGTCCTCGTCCTTAGCGGAGAAGCTCGTGCGTTGGTGTCCCGCGTAACGTGCCTGTCTCCCTGTCCTGTGCTCCCCAAGGAACCTCTGCCAGATGCAGGAGGATAATAGCGGTTTCTCACTGCTGCTGGATCTCCTGTCAGAGCTCTATCAGAAGCAACCCAAGATCGGCTACCACCTCCTGTACTATTTAAAAGCCAGGTAGGCCAGTGGGGATTGAGGGGAAGCGGCCAAGTTTCGCCACGGGGACGACGGGCTCCTCTCACCCGGGCGCGTCTCCTTCTAGCAAAGCTGCGGCAGGGAAGATGAACCTGTACGAGTCCTTCGCCCAGGCCACGCAGCTGGGGGACCTGCACACGTGCCTGATGATGGATATGAAGGCCTGCCAGGAAGACGACGTACGGCTGCTCTGCTACCTCACCCCCTCCATTTACACGGAGGTAAGGCGTACCCCCGTTCGGATGTACGGGGCATCCCCTCGCCTTCCTGCCGGCAGGTTTGCTTCTGAGCTTCAGGCTCGTTACACAGCAGCAGAAAAGCCATAAAACCTAGAAAAAATTTTGTCAGGCTGAGCACAAACGGCCTCCATCCACCCCCCAGGCCAGCTTAAATGGCGGGGGGGGGGGGTCAGCGTGCTGCCATCGAGATCGATGTTCGGCTGTCATCCTCCCTGCGTACAGCCCCGTTAAAACCTGACGTGGGTTGCGAGCTACTAACCTTGCTGTCCCGGCTTCGTTTCATGCACATGCTTGGCTCCCAGCACAGCGTTGTCTGCGCTCCCTGGTTAAAGAGGTTTTGCACTCTGCTGCTTTTCTTCTGGTGAAGGCTCCAAGCAGACGTGTCAAAGTCGGGGGAAGCAGCGCTCGGAACGAGTTTTGCTGCCTGCCCCGAACCCTTGGGTTTAATGAAAGGTTTTATTGCTTTCAGCACTCGGTGCTGAGGTGGAGCCAGCTGGACTTAGCAGAGAGCACGTTTGGAACGAGGAGCCAGGCATCTGCACCAGATAGGTCACAGCTCGGTCCCAATTCGCGCAGCCTTGCCTGGGTCTTGGACAGAGCTGCTGTTGCTTTCCTGCTGCCGGGATGCTGTCGAGCTCTCTCACAGCCCTGCGCGGGCTTCAGTCTTTCATCTGAAATGGTTGCAGGGTGGAGGCTGCTTCCAACAAGCATCCAGCGATCGCTCAGCTTCAGGGAGCGGTGCTGGGGGTTGGAGAAGAGGGGAGGGGGTCACGGTTCTGCGTGTACTTTCTCATTCCCTGGGAGGAATGAGCTGCCTTCCCCCCCCCTCCTCCTCCTCCCTTCTTTCTGGCTGGTTCAGCAGGAACATCTGCCGGGCGTTGAGGTCGTCCAGCCCCATTCCTCAGGAGCTTCTGGGGGGAAAGGGGCACAGCAACAGCCTGGGGAGGGGAGAAAAACCTGCACGAGAGTAGGCACCGTGCCACGCAGCAGCACGGCGCGTGCTCCGGGGGCAAATCCTGGCGTAAAGCAGCAGCTGGATCGCCTCCCTGGTCCTTTGGGTTTAACAGCCTCCCTCCCCAAAGGGGGGGTCAGGCCGTTCCTGCCCCCGTGGGCGTAGTGACCAGCTCGAGTCAGGCAGAATGTCCCGAGAGCAGCCTGTCTGGACAGCCAGATCCAAGCGGTGCAGCCATAGCTTGCTGCCGCCAATTTTCCTGGCCTTTTGCCCCATGTGTTGATTTTTTTTTTTTTTTTTTTATATTTCCTTGCAGCGCTGCGTAACGCACGAGGCCCTGGAACGGCGAGCAAAGCCTAGCGAGGATAGGGGAAAAATGGGGAGTTTTAACCGCTCTGGTCTGGCTGACTTCTGCCACCCGCAGTCGAAGCAGCCTGACTCCTCGCGCAGCTTCGCTCGGTCCAGATGGTTGGTGTCGGCTGCACCTCACAGATGTGCTGGGCACTGGCTCGCAGCAGCCTGCCGGCGCGCTGCCTCGCAGCCCTTGGCCCTCTCGAGCAGCGAATGAACCTGCCTGCTCCGGGCTGTGCGCAGAAAACAGCCTGTCAGCCCTCCTGCGCTTTTTTGGCTCCTTTTCGCCGCTCAGCCGCTTTCCCCCCGTTGTGTTTAGGAAGTGGTGCTGGTTCTGGTCCAGCCCTCGGCGAGCCGTCGGGTCAGGCAGGGCGATGCTGCCCCTTGCAAGGAGAAACGTGTGCGTGTGTCCGAGCCTGAACCGAGGAGGAGTTTTGCCTCAGCTGTGTAGGGACAGGAGCTTTTCGCTGGCCTCTCCCTCGTGTCCTTTCCTGAGCCCTGCCTTGCTTTTTGTACTCTTCCAGTTCCCAGACGAGACCCTACGAAGCGGCGAGCTGCTGAACATGATTGTAGCCGTCATAGACTCATTCCAGGTAAGGAGGGGACCGCTGTCTGGGGTGGGAGGCAGCACGTTCCCGAAGCAGCAGCACTTTCCTCCGCTCCCAGGATGTGTTTAAACCTGAAATAGCCCATCCGCGGGGGATGCAGGGCAGCGCTCTGCTTGTTTAGTCCTTCTTTCCCCCCCCCCTTCTTGAATTGAGGCATTTGGCTTTGCAAAGAGGAGCCCCAAAACCTCCAGGTATCTCTTTCCCTTGAGGAACTGCGGTATCGGGAGGCTGTGAATCCAAGCTGCTGCTTTCAAGGGATCTCCCTGGCCCCGAGCTGCAGCCGGCATGCCGAGAAATTCGCCTGGGTTTGCTCCGATCCCTCCTGAGTTGCAGGCATCGGCAAAAAGCACCGCCGCGGCCAGTGCTGCTGCGGGCGATCGATGATGATAATGATTAATAAACCCCTTGGCGGGGAGGTGCTTGGTGCTGCTGGGAAGATGCAAAGCTCTAGGCAGTATCACAGCGGGCACGCGTGCAGGAAAGGTGCAGGCAGCACGTCCCCTGCTGCCCGCCGGCCGGCAAGGCTGAAATCGCGCCCGGCTCTTCCCGTCCTGGTGGGAGATCCGCTGCAGGCTAACGAGCGGAAGGCCAAGCCCTCGTTAGACCCTCCTGGAAGGAACCTTTCCCCATGGTCACGCTGAGTTGCCATGAGCAACCCAAAAATAGTCGCGGCAAAAGCTGGGGGCGGGGAGGTGGGCACCGGCAAGAATGCTGTACTGCGTGTTTCTGCTGTCTAGGCTCGTCTGGAGCGTGATCTGCTGATAACCCTTTAACTCGCCCTATTTATACACCATTCCTGGCCAGTCGTGCTTTTCCCAGCTGCTCAGGGGCCAGAACGCCTCGCCAGCAAGTTTTGTTTGGCAGGCTGGAGCCGAAGCTGGGTACAGGAAAGGTTTGAGTCATGATGCCCTGACCGCCCCCCCCCCCAAGCTCAGCCCTGCTCTTACTCCTCTGCTCCTGGGCTCTGCCCCACGCTGAAACGCAAAGGTTTTGTTTTTCCCAGCAGAGGCCCGTAGCGTTTCCTCTCCCCTCCCTTCTCCAATTCCTTCGTTCCTTCCTGTTATTCTTCATCTGTTTCCCCACGATGCTCTGGCTGCGCGGCCCCCCCTGTGCCCGGCTCACGTGGGGTCTGCGTGCCTCCGGCACCCTGCGCCCGAGCAGGCTGGACCCAGAGGCCGAGGAGCAGGGAGGAAGGTAGATGAGAGCCAAAGTGCGCTCTGGAGCTGAGCCTGTCAGCGCGGGAGCGGAGAACGGTGCTCCGCAGCTCCCGTCCCCGCTCCGCTGCAGCCCGGGTGGGCTCCCCGTGCGTCCCGTCCCCCCCGCCTCTGCTCCCACCTCTCCCAGGGACGAAGGGGGTGAGTCAGCGCAGGAAGCACCGCGCGTCTGGGTAGTGTCAGCTCCCGTCCTGCAGACCGGGGACGGTCCAGGCCCCCCGAGCAGAGAGGTCTGGGGTTGTCAGAGCTTTCCCAGCAGGCTGCCGAGCCCTCCCTGCTGCCAGCCCTCGCGTGGGCTTTGTACATCCGTCGGCAAACGCCTGGCTCCGAGCGCTCCTGGAGCACAAGGAGCGGGTCCCCGGCGCTCGCGCGGCAGCCGAGCTCTCCGAACAGGGCGACACCATCCCACTCACCCTGGCCCAGCCTGCGGGGATCTGCTGTCTGTCCTGCGTGACACTGGCTCCCCGGCCTGGGTGTTGATGTGTGAAACCATTAACCTCTCATTACTATTTTCCTTCTGCCGGTCCCTCGCAACAGCTGCCTCTCCCTGGAGCTGCTTAACCCAGCTCTGATTTATGAGCCACCTGCAGTCCACGGGGTTTCTGGGACTCCCCACTGGATCCCTGCTCTTGCGGAGATGGCTGATGTTGGCAGAGCAACAGCTCCCCTGCTTGCTTTCCAGACCTGCCCGGTGGTTCCTCACATCAGAGGGCTTCTGCAGAGCCCCAGCGTCCCTCTAACCCCGTTTTCTCTGCCGCCCAGTTGCAGGAGCTGGTGTGCCACGTGATGATGGGCAACCTCGTCATGTTTCGGAAAGACTCGGTGCTCAACATCCTGAGTGAGTAGCGCTCCTGCAGGCACGAGCGCATCTCGGGGAGGTTGAAGCAGGGCGGTTCCCGGGCATCCCGTTTTGCAGAGAGACCCCCAAATCCCTGGAAAGGGAGAAGGCTGCAGCCTTCGTCGCGGCTTCGCCCTTTGTGATCGGGAGGGCCGTGCTAGGTCAGCAATGCCGCACGTGGAAGAGCCCTGCAGAAGCTGGGCCACTCATGCAGCGTCCGAGAGAGGCTCTTGGGCTGGCCGCGTTATGCCGAGGTCTGGATTTCCTCGTGGTATTATTGCTGCTGCTTAAAGGATTGCTGCCCTAAACCGGATTGTTAGATTTAGCGGTGTGATCCAAGCTGTGCGCTCTAATGGGTTTTACCAGGCTGGCTGTACGATGGCTTGGGAGCCCTGGCTCCCCGCAGTGCCAGGCAAAGTGTAATCCAGGGCTCTGCGCATCCGCAGCGTGCCCGGGCAGAGGGGGGGGAAAAAATAAATAGAAAAACCGCAAAAGAGGAAAGTCCTGAAATCTCCCCCGGCTCTGCAGCCTCTCCGCGTGGTCCCAGCTGCTGCGTCTCCAGGGATGTGAACTTGCCCCGGTGCAAAGCCGCGGTTGGTGCTGAGCAGCCGGCTGTTCCCCGCCGTGCAGCAGCTGATACGGCCGCCTTTCTGGGGACGGCCGTAACCTCTTCTCCCAGCTCAGCGGGGCTGAGGGCAGCTGGGAGGTGATGGCCAAAGGTTGGAATCAGGATTTCCCTTCGTTTTCTGTTGACTGCGACAGTCCAAGAGCAAAAAGGTCCTCGCTGCTGTTTAGTCTGGCCCTTGGACCACCCTGAACTAACAGAGCAAGCCTCTCAGATGGACACCCAGCCCTCTGCCAGGACCACGGTCCCCTTAGCCGCTGCGTACGAAGGCCGGTGCCCATGATCTCTCCCTCGTGGCGTTCCTCACCTTTCCCCACCCCTGCCCAGGATCACCAGCGGGTGACCCGCTTCCCCCTTGTAGCTTTTTAATTGGACTCGGGCTCGCATCTGTGCAAGCCCCTGACAGTCGGACAGCGGAAAAGCCCTTTCCATCTCCAGCCAAGGCCGCGTTCTGCCCGCGTGTGCCCTGTGGCTCCTGCCCAGCGGTCAGAGCAGTTTTGGGCAAAGCCAATGCGGAGAGCTCGGCGCACGGGGACCATCGAGCGTTTCCGGACAGAAGCCCCGTCACCCTGATCCCATGGCCGCCTAGATCCAGCTTTGGTGTTACACAAGCTGCAAGCAGCAGTCTAAGCCCGTTAATTAATAAGAGCCTCGTTAATTCTCTTCCTCTGAGCCCCGAGCAGCTGCTTTAGTGACTTTGCAGCTCTGCCACCCGTGCCTCAGCTGGCAGAACCTGCCCCGGTGTCACCTGCCAGGTCCCGGAGCCCCCGCTCGACCTCAGCACACGCGGCGCTGCCCGTGCTGCTCACGCAGCTGCCCTGGCGCGGTGCGAAGCCCGACGCGCGCAGCAGCGGGGTTTCAGGCACCGTGCCCGTCCCCGGTGCCCTGCTCTGGGCTGGAGGGGTGGGTGTAACGCCGGGCAGGAGCAGTGCCGTCCCTGGGACAGCCTGCGGCGGCTCTGGCACTTGCCCGCCGTGCCTCCGGGCACCGTGCAGCTCCCCTCACCGTCCTGTGCTTCCTCCTAGTTCAAAGCCTGGACTGGGAGACCTTCGAGCAGTACTGCACCTGGCAGCTCTTCCTCGCGCACAGCATTCCTCTGGAGACCATCATCCCGATCCTGCAGCACCTCAAATACAAAGGTGAGCTGTCCCCTGCACGGGACGGGCACGGCGCCGGGCCGCGGCAACCGCGAGCTCCTGCGCTGAGGATGTCCTTTCCTTTGCAGAGCACCCTGAGGCGTTATGCTGCCTGCTGCTGCAGCTGAGGCGAGAGAAGTAAGTGCCGCGGGGCTGCGCCACGTTCCGCAGAGGGTCCTGTGCCCGCACGCTGCGGCTGGTGGCTCTCTTGAGCACCGTCAGCGTGGCGGGGACAAGGGGATGCCACCCGTTCCGGCTTGGGCCGCTTGAGAAGCGAGACGTGGGGAAAACCCCTCTGACTGGCGACTCCCCGGCTCGCTCTGGGTGCGAGTCCTGTCCTGGAGCCCCTGGGGACAGAGGAGGGTGAACACACGTGACGAGACCCCCGGCCATAGCACCCTTCCCAAAGGCAGCAGCTCCCTGCCGTGCCTCGGCTCCGGGAGCACCGAGTGCCGATGGGCTGTTTGTCTTCCACCTTGCACATCCCGGAGCCCGTTATTTAACGGAGAGCGGGCTGTCACCGGCCTCCCCCCGGGGCGCAGCGTTAGAGCTGCCTTGGCATCGATCGATGATGTCTCTGCCTGCTCGGGTGGATTGGCCACATCCCGCCGCTCTGAGTGAAGAGCACTTTATTTGTTTTCATTAATGCAGTGCACGAGGCCGGCTAATCTAATCCCAGCTCTAAATTGCGTTAGGGAAAAGCCCGCGATCGCAGGGGCGAGCTCGGGCAGCGCTTTTCCTACGGTGGGGAGGGAGCCGGGCGATCCGGGCTGGGCAGGGAGCTGGGTGGCAGCCGGTCCCCGGGAGGATCACTTGCCAGCGATTTTTGGGGAAGCAGAGGAGGCTGAACGCTGCCTGTCATCCCCTGAGCCTGGGAGCCAACGCTGCTGGGGCTGCCCAAGAGCGTGCAGGTCCCAGGCAGGGTTTGGGGAAGCTCGGTCCCGTTCCGGGGTGTGTGGGGGGGTCACATCCCTGTGCTGGGTCCCTCACGGCACGGCAGCTCCGCAGAATTGTCACGTCCGGGTCTGAAGTTTCCCATCAGGCTCACGTGGGCTGGCAGAGGCTGGGGGGGGGGGGACCCCAGCTGCCCCGGGGTACGAACCCCTCATCCTTCCTCGTGCCCTTCCCCGTTTGCCGCAGGCCCAGCGAGGAGATGGTGAAGATGGTGCTGAGCCGGCCCTGCCACCCCGACGACCAGTTCACCACGAGCATCCTGCGGCACTGGTGCATCAAACACGACGACCTCCTGGCCGAGCACATCAAGTCGCTGCTGATCAAGAACAACAGCCTACCACGAAAACGCCAAAGGTGAGGGGCCGGGGCAGGCGCAGCATCTCCCCCTGCTCCCCGCCCCGGGGCCGCCCCGCCACCGGGAACCGCGTGACGGACCCTGCCTCGTGCCCCGGCCGAGATGCCACGTGCCGTCGGCGCAGCGCCGGCGTGCCATGCCCGTCCTGCCGGTTACGCCGTCGTTTCCTCGAGGCCGGGGCGGTGCCGCTGCCCGCCCACGAGCTGATGCGCGCAGCCAGAGCCCCGAGCGAGCGTCTCCGCCGCAGAGCCGTGCGGGAGGCTGCTCTTTGATCTCGCCCGCGCTGACATCCAGCCATCAGGACCCTTTTTTATGCCGAGCCCGTTACCCGAGCGGTGTGGGGAAGCGCTTTCAGCTGTGCTGCGAGCAGTGCCAAGCCTCGGCGCTGCCGTGCCGGCCAGGCAGGCCCCTCTCCTCAGCCCCGCTGTGCCCGCCTGGATGTTTCCAGAGCATCTTTTGGTGCAAATAATCTTCCGGACGCGGTTCGCTTGATCTCTGCCGGGACGCTGCTGCCTCCGGGGTGGATGGGGTCAGGGTCTGTCGGTGCAGTGGGACTAAAGGACGCGGCTGGGCCGAGCTGTAGCCGGCGGAGGTTAAATCCCAGCTCCCCAGGGCAAGGTTCCCGATCCCCCCGCCGTCGGAGGGAAGGGGCAGAGGGCTTATTCCCGGCCACCCGGCGTGGGCAGAGCTCCGGGCACCGGAGGAGGCGGCTGGACCTCAGGGCCGCGGGCTGTGGGAGAGGAAAGGAGAGAGCACGGGGTGGTGGGGCTGGTCCTGCACCGCTGTGCCGGCTCCCGGCCACGGTGGCACCGGGGACGCCTCACCCCAACCCCAAGGAGTCCCTCGGCAGGAGCTCCCTGGCTGATTTCCCAGCCTTTTATCCGGCCTCGAAGACCAACATCGGGCTGTGAGGCAGCCTCTGCCCTCGGCGCAGCCGTCGCCTGCCCGGGGTGAGAGGCGCCCGGTGCCGCTGCCTGCTCCGTGCCAGCTCCCGGCAGCGCCGGGTACCACCAGCCCCACCGGCAGCCCCTCGGCGCCGCGGTTTGTGTTACGGGGAGCGGAAGGTGACGGGGTGCTGTGCGGCCCCTTCCCGCAGCTCTTTGCTGGAGTAGGAAGGACATCTAGTGTCCTGGGAAAGCAGAGCAGCACCGCGCTCCCACCGCAGCGAGGACCCCCCACCCAGCACCACCACGGCACGGGACTGGGTCACGGCCAACCGCTCAGACGGGGCCTTGCCGGGAGATTTGCCATCGCCGGCATCTCCCTGGCGCTCCCGGCACTGGGAGAGCTGCCGGTCCCACCGGCCTCTCGGCCGCTTCTGGGTGCCCCCCCCCCCAACTTTCTGAAGAGGCTGCCGGGGAATTCTGTGCCTTCATCTGTTCCTCTCCGTTAATTAACGGCTTTTCACGGCTGAACAACGCAGCTATTTTCACTGCGTTGCTGTTCCGGGATCCGAGCCCTATCCAGGTCTAATCCCCGCTAATTAACGGGCGGCCAGCTGAGGCCCCGGCTGTTGGCAGCACCCCGGGTGCTGGCACCGTGCACCGTCCTGCGGCCGAGGCTCAGCGCCGGGCGCTCGGTGCTCCCCAGAGCTGCTGGGGATGGAGACGGCCAACACCCTGGGCAGGATTTATCCCCTTAATCCCCAGGCTGGAGCAGCACACGCAGACCAGCCCCAGGGGACCCCGCACGTGCCGGAGCCGGAAAACTGATCCTGTGCTGCTCCCCATCCCCAGGGCCCCCCCGCCGCGCCTCGATGTTATCTGTGCCCCACATTTTCTTGGGGGTTTGGGGGTGCTGCTGCAGGGCCATGGTACTCTGTTCCCCCGCAGACGGGGGCTCCTGCAGCCTGTCTTCGGGGGTACGAGCTAGGGGGGGGTGTTCTGGGGGGGGGGGTGAGCGGGGGGGAGCCGAGCGTGCGCTAACGGACGCCGTTCCTCTGCCCTCAGCCTGCGCAGCTCCAGCAGCAAACTGGCCCAGCTCACCCTGGAGCAGATCCTGGAGCACCTGGACAACCTCCGCCTCAACCTGACCAACACCAAACAGAACTGTACGTACCGGCGCTGCAGCCATCGCCGCGAGGTGCCCCGCGGCGCTACATGGGAACTGGGATGCTTCTTGGGATACTGGGAGCCCCTCGCAAAGCCGCCTGCATCCAAAATCCCGGATGGATGGGGGGGGGGGGGTTCTTCCCTGCCTGGCCCGGTGGGGGGGGGTGTGTCTCTGATTCCCGTTTCTGCTGGTTCCTCGACAGTTTTCAGCCAAACCCCGATCCTGCAGGCGCTGCAGCACGTCCAGGCCAGCTGCGACGAAGCCCACAAGATGAAGTGAGTCGCTTCTTCCCTGCCCAGCGCCCGCTGACCTCGGGACCGTGCGGTGGGTGCCCCCAGAGTGCCTGACACCCCCCCCCCACCCCACCCCACACTCCCTCCCTCTGCTTCCTTCCAGGTTCAGCGACCTCTTCTCCCTGGCAGAGGAGTATGAAGATTCCTCTACCAAACCCCCCAAGAGCCGCCGAAAAGCCACCCTCTCCAGCCCCCGCAGCCGCAAGAACGCAGCCCAGCCGGCCAACAACGAGGAGGAGTCAGCTTCCAGCAGCGCCTCGGTAAGCGTCCCCGGTGTGTGTGTCCTGTCCCCCCCCCGGCACCCCGTGGCCACATCCGCACCTCGAGGAGGCGCAGGCAGGAGCTGGGTCCCCCCCCCGCCGGCGGCGGTGACCCCACGCTTCCCCCTCTCCCGGCACAGGAGGAAGAAGACACCAAACCCAAACCCGCCAAACGGAAAAGAAAAGGTTCCTCCGCCGTGGGCTCGGACAGTGACTGAGGGCTCTGCCCTCTCTCTCCCCCCCCCCCCCACCCCTCCCCGGCCGCTCTCGGGTCCCCGTGGTGCCCGGTTCCCCTGCCACGCTCGGACAAAAGCCATTGCCAGGACGGGAAGGAGAGCACGCGTCCCCTCCGGGAGCCCCCCGGGGCCCGGCCCACCCCGGCTCCCGCTGTGGGATTTGTGCCTCCGCACCCACCCTCCCTCCCCACTTTTAATTTTTTTTTGGTTTTGGTTGGTTTTTTACCTCCTCTTTCTTTTTTTACCAGCAGTCGGGGAGGGATGGGAGCGTGCACACCCCCCCCACACCCCCCGGACCTGGCTCCAGCCCCTGCCCACTCGAGGGGCAGCGTGGGCGCAGGGGTCCCCGAGGGGGAACACGGCACCACGGGGGGGGGGGGGGGGGGGGGAAGAGGAGAAATATCACACGTCCCCTATTTTCATATTAGAAATGTAAATAAACAGTGCGAACTGGCTTGCTGCTCCAGGATGCTTTGGGGAGGGGTGAACTCGTGTCCCTGCCCGTGGGGACGAGGGGACGCCGACACCCCCATCCCACCCACCCCCCCCCACGCCCCCGCAGCCTCCGCTCCCCTCCCAGGGTCGCGTCTTCCTGGGGAGCTGCTGTGGGGTGGAGGGGGGGGGGGGGGGGGGCGTGGGGGGGGGGAACAACACCGCGCCGGCACCCGCCGGGCAACGGCTTCGGTTCGGCGGACGCTGCCCGCGCCGGAGCCCCGTCGTCCGCGTGAGAAGGTGACGCCGCTCGCCCGTGTCACCCCCAGAGCTATTAGCGTTTTTAAAGTGTTTTTAAAAAAAACAACAATAAAAAATTCTCGAATGTTTTGTACAAAACGCCAACTCTTTGTGCCGCGTCTCATCGGGGGCCCTGGGGCCGATGTCCCCCCCCCCGCCTCGCCCGTGGCGCGTGGCTCCCGGGGGACCGCGGTGCTGCCAGCTCCCCCCCCGAAATGGAGGGGGGGGACAGGGCTGGGAGAGGGGGCTGGGGGGGTGGGATGGGGACAGGAACTGATGGGGGGGTGGGGATGACATTGGGGGGGTGTGGAGGGGAGGATGGGGAGAGGACGGGGGGTTTGGGGGGGGGGGGGACAGGGCTGGGAGTGGGGGAGAGGTTTGGGGGGGGATAGGGGTGGAATTGGGGGGCCGCAGCAGGGACAATGGGGACATGACATGAGGGCCCGGGGGGGGGGCGGGATGGGCACAGGACGGGATGGGGATGGACCGGGGAGGGGGGGGGCAGGGGGCTACGGGGGGGTGTGGGCGTGTCCCGGCCCGTGGGCGAGTCCCAGCCCGTGGGCGTGTCTCCCAAGGCCAGTGGACGTGTCCTCCGGCGGTGGGCGTGTATCCCAGCCCGTGGGCGTGCCCCCACCCCGTGAGCGTGTCCCGGCCCGTGGGCGTGTTCCCCGGCGATGGGCGTACCCCCACTCCGTGGGCGAGCCCCAAGCCCGTGGGCGTGTCCCCGGCCCGTGGGCGTGTCTCTCAAGGCGAGTGGACGTGTCCTCCGGCGATGGGCGTGTGTCCCACCCCGTGGGCGTGTGTCCCACCCCGTGGGCGTGTCGCGGCCCGTGGGCGTGTCCCGGCCATGGCGCTCTGGTTGCTGCTGGCCGCCCTGGCCGCCCTGGCGCTGGGGCAGCGGCTGCTGTGGCCGCACCTCTGGGCCGACCTGGGCTTCGCGGCGCGGGCGGCGCGGTGCCGGCGGCGGGCGGGGAGCGGGGGACCGGGCACTTTGGCCGCCCGGTTCCTACGGAGGGCGCGGGAGGCTCCGGGCCGACCCTTCCTGCGGGCTGCGGGGGGCGCGGAGCCCTACGGGCGGGCGGCGCGGCGGGTGGCGCGGGTGGCCAACGCGCTGCGGGGGCGGCCCCTGAACGGCGGGGACGGGGGGGAGTTGGGTCCCGGCGTGACCGTGGGGCTTTTGGTGGGCAACGAACCGCGTTTCGTCTGGGGGTGGTTGGGGCTGGCGGCGCTGGGGGCCCGACCCGCCTTCCTGGGCACGGCGCTGCGTCCCGCCGCGCTCCGGCACTGCCTGCGGTCCTGCGGGGCGCGGGGGCTGCTGGTGGCGGACGGTGAGCGGGGAGGGGGGGGGGGGCACCGGGGAACGGCGGGGGACGGGGACGGGGGAGCAAAGGCTCCGGGGAACCGGGGAGGTGCGGAGCCTGGGGGGAGCCGGGGGATGGGGGGGGGGCACCGGGGATGGGGGGGCACCGGGGCACCGGGGATGGGATGTTACCGCGGGCACCAGGCCCGGGGGTACCGGGGCTCAAGGGCCGGGCCGGTACCGGGGGCACCGGGCTTGTGGGGAGCGGGGACGGGCGGTACCGGGGATGGCAAAGGCTCCGGGGGGGGGGGGGGGATGGTCCCTGGGGATTGGGGTGTCGGTACCGGGGGCAGCAGGGTGGTGCCCAGCTCTGGGGTGCAGGGGTGGGTGCAGGGGGTCTCCAGTGCTGCCGGCCGGGCTCGGCGCTGGGACCGGGGGATCTGGACAGCTCGGGGGTCCAGGATGGCTGAGGGACACCCCCCCTTCCCCCCCCCGGGGTCCCTCCAGTCGTGCTGTGTCCCCCAAACTGGCCCCATCCACGTGTCCCGCACGGATCCTGCCTGGTCCTGAGGGCTGAGCCACTCACACCCCCGCCCCGGGCCAGGACTTGGGGTGGAAACAGGGCAGCCCTGGCTGGGGGGGGGTCCCCAAGGGCTGGGGGGGACCGTGGGCCGTGCCCAGGACCTGCCCCCACACCAGGCTGTTCCCCCCCTCCAGACCTGTTTGGGTCAGTGGAGCCCATCCTGCCCAGCCTGCAGGAGGACGGCATCGTGGTGTGGGTGCTGGGCTCGGGGCCGTACCCCCCTGGCGTCGTGGCCCTGCAGGAGCTGCTGGATGCGGCCTCCGAGGAGCTGGAGCCCGAGGACGTCTGGCAGCCCGAGGACATGAACGACACGTGCCTCTACATCTTCACCTCCGGCACCACGGGTGGGTTCCCCGGGGCCGGCGGGACCGGGCGCCCTGGGCGAGCAAGGGTGGGGGGAAGCCATGACGCCATCCTCCCTTTCCAGGTCTCCCCAAAGCCGCCCGCGTCTCCCACCTCAAGTCCATCATGTGCCTGGGCTTCTACGAGCTGGTGGGAGCCTCCAGCCGGGACGTGGTGTACCTGGCGCTGCCCCTCTACCACATGGCCGGGTCCCTCCTGGGCATCGTTGGCTGCATCGGCATCGGTGAGCGGGGCTGGGGACCCCGCGGAGAGCCCAGTGACATTTCGGGGGGGGGGGCTGATCCTCCCCCGCCCCCAATCCCGGCTTTCCGCAGGAGCCACTTGTGTGCTGAAGGAGAAGTTCTCAGCCAGCCAGTTTTGGGATGACTGTCGCGCTGAGGGCGTCACCGTCTTCCAGTACATCGGGGAGCTCTGCCGCTACCTGGTCAACCAGCCCTTGGTCAGGGCAGGGCTGGAATGGGACTGGGGTGGGGGGATCCAAATGGCACCCCCAAATCTGACCCTGCGGCCCCGCAGCGCCCCGGGGAGCGGGAGCACGGGCTGCGGCTGGCGGTGGGCAGCGGGCTGCGCCCCGACGTCTGGCGGAGCTTCCTGCAGCGTTTCGGGACCATCCGCATCGTGGAGACCTACGGGATGACCGAGGGCAACGTCACCCTCTTCAACTACACGGGGACGCCGGGGGCCGTGGGGCGCAGCAGCTTCATCTACAAGGTGGGGGGGTGGGGTGCTGTGCCCCCCCACCCCCACCCGGTGCCTGTCCCCGCCGGGGTGCTGACCCCCACCCGGCGCCTCTCCCCAGCTCTTCTCGCCCTTCGAGATCGTGCGCTACGACGTGACGGAGGGAGCCCCGGTGCGGGACGCGGCTGGACGCTGCATCCGTGTGGGGACGGGTGAGTAGCGCGGATTGGGGGGGGGGGGGGGTTGGGGTGTGTCGTGTCCCCCCTCCCCCGTCATGTGGCCTTGTCCCCGCAGGTGAGACGGGGCTGCTGATCGCCCCGGTGACCCCCCGGACCCCCTTCCTGGGCTACGCCGGCAGCCGGGAGCTGTCGGAGCAGAAGCTGCTGCGGGGGGTCTTCACCGAGGGTGACACCTACTTCAGCACCGGCGACCTGATGGAGCAGGATGCGGCCCAGTTCGTCCGCTTCCGTGACCGCACCGGGGACACTTACAGGTGCCAAAAGCCCCCCCCTGCCCCCCCCCCCCCCGCCATGATGGGCCCCCCCCCCCAGCCCCACAGCCCCCCATCCATTGCATAACCCGGGGGGGAGGGGGGGGCTCAGCCCCATCCTGCTCATCCCCACCACCCCCTCCCAGATGGAAAGGTGAGAACGTGGCCACCACAGAGGTGGCCGAAGCCTTGGTGGCCCACGAATCCCTACAAGAAGCCACCGTATACGGTGTCACCGTGCCAGGTACCGACCCCCGCCCCAGGCCCGCTGTGGTCTCATTGCCCACCGCTCCCCCCCCCCCCCAGCCCCGTGGTGCCCCCCCCCCAAATCTCTGCCCTCACCCCCAGGCCACGAGGGTCGTGCCGGGATGGCGGCGCTGGTGCTGCGTCCTGGCTGCCGGCTGGACGGGCCAGCGCTTTACCGGCACGTTGAGCAGCTCCTGCCGCCCTACGCGCGGCCCCGCTTCCTCCGGCTGCAGGTAACGGGGGGACTGGGGTGAGTGGGGGGGGGGTACAGGGGAGATGTGGGGGTGACCGGGGCGGGGGGTCCCCAACGCACCCCGCTGCCCTCCCAGGAGCGCCTGGCGATGACCGAGACCTTCAAGCAGCAGAAGGTGCGGCTGGCGCAGGAGGGCTTCGACCCGGCTCGCGTCCCCGACCCCCTCTTCCTGCTGGACGAGCCCACCCAGGCCTACGTGCCCCTCGGCCCCGCGCTCTGGCGGGACGTCCTGGACGGGCGCCGACGCATTTAGACCGAGCGCAGGTGCCCCCCGCCCCGAGCCCGTGGGTGTCCTGGCACTGGGTGCCCCAAAGTGCCCACCCCCCCACCCCCGGTGTCCGTCCCACCAGCACCAGGTGCCCCACGGGTTCCCCCCCCCCCACGTCCGTCCCTGGGTACCCCCACATCTGTCCTGTGGGTCCCCACATCTGTCCTGCCATCCCTGGACACCCCCCCCCCCCCATCTGTCTGGCGGGTCCCTGTGTCTGTCCCACTGTCCCCAGGTGCCCCCCCGGACCCCCATGGCCCTGCCCACCCCCCCCCCAACTGCCCACACTGGGGGTGCCACCGTCAGTGCCCCCCCCGCCCCCCAATCCCGGGGTCCTGCTCTTTATACAGACAGACATTTTCTTGGTTTTGCTTTTTTTTTTTTTTAATTTTTCCTTATTTTTGGCAAATAATAAACTTTTTTGTAGCAAGTCTCGTTGCTGTCACCCCCCCCCCCCCCATCCTGCTGCAAGAAATGGGGGGAGGGGTGTGTGGGGGGGTGTCACCTCGGGGGGGGGGGGTCACCCAAGTCTCAGGGAGGGGGACACCCCCCCCCCAGGGGTTACCCACAGTTTGCAAGTGAGCGCTATAACACCAGGCATTTTTTTTTTTTTTTAATTATTTATTCCCCCCCCCGAAGTTCACCCCTTTTTTCGGGCTCAGTGGCCGCATCCCCTGCACCGACGCGGCTTCGCTTGGGCGTTGAACCGGATTGCGAACCCCAAAAAAAAAAAAAAAAAACCAACAAAAAAAACCCCACCCCCCACCCCCAAAACCCCCTTAAATTTGTGCAAAAGGCCTGGTCTCCCAGCCCCCCCCCCCCATTCGTACAGAAGGTTTGAGTTTAGGGGTCACTTGTGCCCCCCCCCCCCCCAATTCTCAGGCTCAGGTCGGGGGGATGATGGGGGGGGGGGGCGGCAGGTTTGGGGGGGGGCAGGTTTGGGGGGGGCAGGTTTGGGGGGGGGGCAGGAGGCAGCAGTGGGGCCGATTTGGGGGGGGGGGCACTGCAGGGAGCAATTTTTGGGGGGCTGGGAGTCGAGGGGGGGGTGGCGGGGGGGGGCAGCTCAGCACCCAAAGCTCTGCTGGGCGGGGGGTGGGGGGGCACAGGGACACCCCATCCCCCCCCCACCACCACCCCAGGCACCCGGGGAGAATGGGGAGCTGGGGGGGGGGGACGACACCGACCCCCAAAACTGATGGGAGCCAGGAATTGGGGGGGGGGGGGGGGGCCACTCCCCCCATGCTGCTTTTGTGCCGGTTCCCTGCAAACCGGGGCTGAAATCCTGCAAATTCAGCCCAAAAAAATCCTGCAAATATGGGCTGAATGCCTGCAAACTTGGCCTGAAATCTCCCAAATTTGGCCTGAAATCCTCTCAATTTGGGCAAAATCCTGCAAATTAGGGCTGGAAGCCTGCAGATCAGGACCAAAATCCTGCCAATTTGGGGCAAAATCCTGCAGATTCGCCGATATCCTGCAAATTTGGGCCAAAATCCTGTAAATCGGGACTGAAACCCCCCCCAAATGTGACCTCGAATCCCCCAAATTTGGCCTCAAATCCTCTAATTTTGCCCTCATAGCCTAGAAATTTGGTCAAAACCCTGCAAATTTGGGCCAGAACCCTCCGAACTTGGGCCAAACCCTGCAAATTTGGCTTGAAACCCTCCAAATTTGAGCCAAAAAAAAAAAAAATCCCCAAATTGACCCTAAACTCCTCCAAACGGCGTCCGAGCCGTCGCCAATCTCCGCTGAACCCCCCCCCCAAAAAAAAAAAAAAAAAAAGCGGCCCCGAAACTCCCCCAAATCTTGCTTTTTAAAAAAAAAAATCACTAAACCCCAGTGAGCCGCGCTGCCCCCTCAGCCCAAGACCCCTGGGGGGTGGGGGGGGGTGGGGGGGGTGGTGTTGAGGATTTTTTTTTTTTTTTTGGGGGGGGGGTGGGGAGAGGAAGGAGGCGGCAGCCCGCAGGTTGTATAATGTATATTGTATATATGCCAATGCCATAATAAAAACAGTGCAAATACAGTTACAGTTTGTAATACTCATCCCCCCCCCCCGCCACCCCCACCCCCCCCCCCAGCCCCGCTCCCCCGCCCCGTGCTCAGCGCGTTTGGTTGGGTCCCCCCCCCCCCCCAACCCCAACCCCAACCACCCCCCCCCCCACCCATGGGACACCCCCCCCCCCCGCCTCCGGGGCTGCGGGTGCCGCGGGGGGGGGGGGGGGCCGAGTTTTTGAGTGAAAGGCACAGATTCGGGAGGTGGCCGCCGCCACCAGTGCATCGCCGGGGGGGGGGGACAAGGGGGGGGCACCGCTCCCCGTGTGTGTCCCCATTCCCCCCCCCCCCCTTCCCCATCCCGCACCCCCTCCCTCAGCCGAGCCGCCGGGAACCCCCCCTTTATTTTTTTATTTTTTTTTGGATTTTTTTTTTTTTTGTTGGGTTTTTTTCCCCCCCCCCGCACGCTTTATGTCTTACACACGAGGTCACACTACGAGGACGCGACGACTTCCACAACACCCATGGCTAGGCGGGTTCGCTTCCCGGTATTTTTCTACACAATGTACAATTATTATTATTATTATTCTTTCTTTTTTTTTTTTTAATATTTTTTTTATCCTTTTTTTTTCTTTTTTTTCTTTTTTTTAATGTGTCAAGAAATAGCTTATATACACGAACGAGTCCTTGTTATAACATTTCGGCAGCGATATCGTAAGCTAATGAAGGGACGGGGAGGGGGGGGTTAGAGGGAGGGATGGGTTATGCCTTTGGAGGAACCAAAAAAAATTAAAATTTAAAAAAAAAAAAAAACAAAAAAACCCCAAACCCCTCCCCCACCCCCCCCCCCCCAAAAAAAACCCCCAAAAAATAAATCCCGGTAAAAGCATTTTCACAAGCGGATCTACCCCTAGCTGGAAAAGAAACGCGAAGGAAAAGCGGGAAAGAAATCCTTAATTTTTTGTAGCCAGGAAAAAAAAAACAGGAAAGGAAAAGGAAAAAAAAAAAAAAGGAAAAAGAAAGGAAAAAAAAAAAAAAAGGGGGAAAAAAGGGAAAAAAAAAAAAAAAGGGAAAAAAAGGGGGGGAAAAAGGAAAAAAAAAAAAAAAAAAAAAAAGATTTTCTACCGTACATCGCATCCCTGGGGGCTGGGGGGGCTCAAGCCAAAAAAATTAATAATAATAATAATAATAATAATAAAACTGTTAAACCTGCGGCCGCAGCCGGAGCCTCGGGGGGGGGGACGGACCCCAGGGAGCGAGTCGGGGCTCGGTTTCCCCCACTTTTGGGGACAATATATTTTTTTTTTGGGGGGGGGGGGAGGAGGGAGGGAGGGAACTGCCCGCAGACCCTGGGGCCGAGGCGTAAAAAAAAGGGGGTGTCCCCATCGTGTCCCCCCGCTTCCATCCCCGGGGGGGGCGGATTTCACTTATAGCACCACGACGTCGGCGTCTTGTTCTCCATCCCCCCCCTCGGCGGGGTGAATATTGCACTTGGGTTTGGGGTTTGTTTTTTTTTTTGGGGGGGGGGGGTGGTGGTTCTGGGGGGGGGGGTTGTAGGGTGGGGTTTTTTTTTTTTTTTTTTTTTTCATTTTTGCTTCGTTTTCTTGAAAACTTTTTCGCATTTCATCTCGACCCACGCGCCCAGGTCTGCTCGTACCTCTGGGGGGGGGGGGAATGGCACTTGAGCGAGGGAGGGGAGAGGATAAGCTGATAAAAATATAACACACCCCCCCCCCCCCAAAAAAAAAAAAAGAAAAAAAGTCAGGTTTATCCATAAAGAAATGATTCGTCAAAGTGCTCCCGAGGAAGCAGGGTAGAAAAAGATCGGAGAAGGATCTCGGCATCCCGAGGGGGGGGGGGTTTGGGGGGGGGGGGGCATGGGGAAGGGGGGAGCCAGCTAAACAAGATTAAAACAAACAAAAAAAAACCCCACAAAAATATATATATATGTATATATATACGCCACTACGCTTCACTAGGTTCCAAAACCGCAAAATTATTAAAAAAAAAAATATTTTTTGCCTCTGGAAGGACCCGGGTGGGGGGTGGGGTTGGAAGGGGGGGGGCTGGGGCGCCCAGACCCCTTGGGGGTTAAGTGCTCATTGAATTAGGGGGGATGGTGGCAGGGCGGGGGTCCCCCCCACCCGTCGAGGGGTGGCGTTTGGGGAGAGAAGGCGCCTGGTCCCCAGCGATGGGGAGGAAATTGGGGGGGGGGGGGTTGTCCTGTGCCCCCCCCCCCCACCCGTCGAGCGGCTCCCCAGGGGCGAGCTGGCGCTTCAAGATTGCACGAGAAAAATTTCACGTCGGGGGGGGTGGGAGGGAAAGAAAAAAAAATTATAATAATTAAAAAAAAAAAAAGAGGGAAATTCATTAAAAAAAAAAAATTTAAAAACCAGAAAACTCTCAGGAAACAACACCCCCCCCCCCCCCCCCCCCCGCGAGCCACAAACCCCCGCGCGGACGCTCGGATTTGGGCAAATTTGGGCGCCGGGGTGCAATTTCCGCTGGCTGGGGTTGTTGTCTGCGCAGGAGGAGGAGGAGGAGGAGGAGGAGGAGGGAAGGGCCCGTTAGTGTGAAGGTTAAGTGCAAATCGAGCGTTTCTCAGACGACTTTGGGCGGCTTAGTTCTTGCTTTGGGTTCGTTAACCGCCGGCTGGAGCCCCCGGTGCCATCCCCGTCGTCCGCGAGATGCCGGTGGCGGCGGCGGGCGACGACGAAGACGATGACGGCGAACGGCTCCGGAACATGCAAGAGCGCGGAGAGGGGTGGGGGGGAAAAAAAGGGGAAAGGGGGGGGGGGGCGGTGGGGTTGGGGGGGGACTCACCGCGCCCGAAGCCACCGGTCGTTCGCAGTCTGCTCTAGAGCCCGCCGAGAAGCGCCGCCGGCACGCGCCCGCCACCGAACGCCATCGTCACCCCTCGGCGGCGGGGCGGGAGGGGAGGGGGTGTCCGTCCCCCCCCCGTCCCCCCCCAGCTCCCCACCCCGGTCGGCGCCGATAACCCGCGCGCCGGTGCTCCGGTTCCTCACCAAACCGGGCTCCCTTCCTCCGGGGGCGGCGGGTTGGAGGGGGGGGAAGAGAGAGAGAGAGAGAGAGAGAGAGAAAACGGGAGCTAAGGTGTCGGCGTCGCCCGATTTCTTCCGCCGAGCCGAGAGAATCGTAGGACCCTACCGGGGACGGCGGTGCAGGCTCCGGCCCGTCACGGCTCTTTGCCCCCCGTTTCCCCGCGAGTCAGCACAGGCTGCCCTTTAAAAAATAATAACGGTCACTTAATGTCGAGCGGACGCGCTTACAAAGTCTCTGGAAAGGAAAAAAAAAAAAATAAAAATAAAATTGTAACTATCCATTTAGCAAAAGAAGGGAGGGGGGAGAAAAAAAAAAAATAACCCAACAAAAAAAGGGGGGGGGGGAAGGAAAAAAACCAAACCCCACAACACAATTTAAAAAAAAAAAACCAAAAAACTATGCTTTGTCGTTACAAAAAATAGCGTAAATCAAGCTTTAACACATGTCGAGGGCCGATGTCAAGCGGACGTTGTTCTGACCTCGGGCAAAGGGAGTGACCTCTCACCGCTGGAGGGGACCAAAGAAGTCAAGGTTTGGAAAAAGGACAGGTCGCTGAAGGTTTGAAATGGGTTTTTTTTTTGTTGTTTTGTTGGGGGGTTTTTTTCTCATTGCTGGGTTTTTTCTGTTTCTTTCTTTTTTTTGTTTGTTTGTTTGTTTTGTCTTTTTTTCTTTTTTTTTTTTTTTTTTTTTTTCCCCGTGTACGGTAGGCACCAGTACAGGCACTGCATGCGACGGAAGCGGGGAGGAAGAAGGAGAAAAGGGGGGGTGGGGGCGGGCTGGGGGGGGGGGGGGACACGACGGTCAACAGGCGTTATTTCTGTCCGCTGATGGACTGCGATATAGAGCGGGGTGGGATCATATCCAAAAGGTATTCCCGCTGCCGGTCCGCCAAACTCGACGCTTTATGGCCTCCGATCCCAGCATTCAGGTAAGCGATGTTAACGCCTGGAGAGGGGAGAGAAAAGCAGGTGGGGGACCCCTCCAAAACACCCACCCCCCCCCCTCCCCGCGCTGGGGACGTCCCCGTTTTGTGACCGTGTGTGTGTGCGCGTGTGTCGTGTGTGTGTGTCCCCCCCCCCCCAAATTCCAGCCTTCCCGCTCTCCGGTGCGGGACGGAGGACGTTACCTGGCATGCCGAGGAGACCGCCCGCCACGGAGAGCTGGGGTGCCTGCGCAAAGTTGGAAAGCATGGAGCGGGCAGAGGTGGGGATACCACGCTGCAAAGTGCTCTGGGGCTGCGGAGCCTGAGGAAGAGGAGAACGAAGGCGGTGAGGAAGGCACCGGGATGGCCCCGTGGTCTGGAAGCAGCCGCTGAAGGAGCCGCAGCCAGAGGAGGAAGAATCGGTGGTGGGGTTTTGCCGGAAAAGGCGTTTCGCGAATCGCTTCGGGCGAGGTAGGGAAATCCGGGGCCGCGCGTTGCGGGCTCCCCCGCCGGACGACACGGGATCGCCAGGGGACGGAGCCGGAGGGAAAGGGCCCGGAGAGGAGACCGGCAGGAGCTACGGGGCGGGGGGGGGGGGGTTAAAAACAACCCTCCGGTCCCCGGGAGAAAGGGCGGGCAGACCCCCGAAGCTGCTCGAAGAGGAAAGGCGGCTCCTTGTCGGGGATCCGCGCCCACCCCGTTCCCGACCGGCAGCGCGCGTCCGGGTTATGAGCGAGCGGACGCACGCTCGGAGCTACGGAAGACCGAGCCGTCGCTCACCTGCCGGAGCGTGTGGTGCCGCATGATGTTCTCCTGTTTGCTGACGCTGGAGACGGCCGGAGCCGCGGTGGGGGACAAGGCCGCCTGCTGCTGTAGCCTCTGCTCGATCTCCTGAGCGGAAGAAGCAGAAGCATCCTCAGAGACGCGCCGCCATCCCAGCGGACCTCGCCTCCCCGACGAGACGCAACGGGTCCGAGGCGACCCCCCCCCCAGCTCCGGCGCCGCGAGCAGGGCGCGCCGGGGCTCACGTCGACGGCGGCTGCGGCGCGTGGCGTTCCCGGAGAGGGGAGGGGGAAGCAGGTCCCTCTCCCCACGCTCCGCAATCGCCGTTTGATTTGAAATCCCGGCTGTTTTCCCAAGGTGTTACAGGAAGCGCGGTCTCGCCGCAGCCAACGCAAACGGCTTTTCTATCTCCGCACCCGCTTGTTGCAAACAGCCCAAAAACTCTTCTTGCTCCGAAACAGAAACGTCCCATTTGTCAGCGGCCGGGTTCCACCTCATATTTAGGATTTTTTTTTTTTTTTTTTTTACAGTTTGCAAACGATGATTTCGGTTTATTTTACCCCAGGGCCTCTAAACAAGTTCTCCGACACTGATTTATCACGGGAATTCAGCAAATTCCCCCCCTTCCACAGCAAAACGAGCGAGCAGCAAGCGGTTAAGCGACTTCCCGCAAGTTCCAGGAAAGCCGGTGGTAAAACCGGGGAGGGAAGGCAGCTGTCCCCCCAGCCAGCCCTCGAGCTCCAAATCCAGGGGGCAAAAAAAAAAAAAACAAACAAAAAAACCCCCAAAAAACCAAAACCACACACAAAGGGAGAGGAGCAGCCGCTCCGGAGTACTCCGGACACTCAGCACCAGCGTTTCGCTGTTAGAAGCTCCGTGTGCTGGAGCTGGGGTATCCCCACGGAAGAAACCAAATTCCTCAAGCTCACGCACGGAGAACCCCGATCGACCTACCAAAAAAAACCCCTAAAAAAACAAAACAAAAAAAAAGCCACGCGGCTGAAAACCGAGAAGATTTTCAGGGAAGGGGAGCAGGGGATCCCGGAGGATCCCGGAGCAAACGTTCCCCACCGGCGCAGCTCGCGGAGGGACCGTGTACTCGCCTGCTCCTGCTGCAAAGCTTTCACGAAGGCGTTCTTCAGTCGGTTGGTGTGCTCTGCCTTCAGCGCCTTCTTCTGATTGGAAGTCATGCACTGCTCGCACAGGATCTTCCCGTTTTTCTCCTGCTTCCAGTGAGGGGTGAAGTCGGTGCGGCACTGGGCACAGACAAAGGGCTCCACACGCAGGAGGGACGCGCAGCTTTTCCCTTGGGAGTCACGGAAAACGGGAGTTAGGTGGGAAAACAGGACAGTTTCCCAGCGATTTCGCATCGCTTTTTCCACCCCCCCCCCGCGCCGGGCAAGACGGCGAATAAACGGATTTTCAGGACGACGGTGCGTTAAAAGTCCAACCCCGCTTTGGGCAAGAGCTCAGCATCCCGGGAGAAATCCTGCCCCGGGGACAGGACAACCCGGCGCTGCCGGGACCAACTCCTACGAGTAGAGCTCACAGCTCCAAGGATTTTGCATCTCAGCTCCCCACCGTTCAAATTCAGGGCAAGGGAAGGGTTCGGGGAGATCCCTCCCCAGGTGGGCACTGCCCGACGAGCCCCGGGGTACGGACACCGCTGCTCCGGGGCCCGGCACGTCAAGGCTGCCGGCCTCGCCAGACCGGCTCCGTGCCCGCGGGGGGACACGCAGGCAGCTCCGTAGTGCCGCGGGGAGGGTGGGGGTCCAGGCTCTGCCCTCCCCTCCGCTGCAGGCAGCCGCAGCAGAGGCCAGTGCCGGGTAAGACCAGAAACCGTTCTCTCGCAACCACCCAAGCTGCAGATTTTGGCGTTTTGCAATTAAAAAAAAAAAAAAAAAAAAAGAAAACCAAACCCAAAAAAAGGAAAGGGCGTGCGGGAGCGCTGTATCGCGGCGGCGGAGGAAAGCTCACCTTGGCTGTCGATGACGCTCTGCACCACCTCCTCCAGCCCCACCATGTAGATGAACTCGCTGTTGGCCGCGCTGGGCAAGAAATGCAGCAGGGGAGCGGGCGGTTTCGGGGGTGGGATCTCCAGCAGCGTCTTTTCCAGCTGCTTGCGCAGGGCAAGCTTGGCGGCTGCCTGGGAGTTGGCGGCGTCGTTCAGAGCACTGGGGCTGGGGAGCGGAGACGACACCCTGTTCACAGTGCCGGGCTGGATGTGAGAGGCAAGGTTCATATAGATGGCTGAAGACGACGTACGCTGGCAAGGAACAGAAGAACTTGATTGCTGGAGGGGAAAAAGGATGAATACAGAAAATTAATACAGTCCCAGACTACAGCTCAGCCCCTAAAGTAACCTGGATGAGCCAAATCGCCATCTCACAACCCGAACGTTCCCAAAAGGACCCGGGGAGACAGGAGCCGTGCCGCGACTCGGGAGCACGGAGCTCGTCTCGGTCCCTACGATAAAGCAGCGCCGGTGCCGAGGAGCCTCCGGTGCAGCGGAATCCGCGGGAGGAGTCTCGGCGTCTGGAGCAGCCCGGGGAAGGTCTCCGTTCCGCGGGCGAGGGAACGCGCGCGCGCGGCAGGGTCCGGCCTCGGGACCCGGCGTCGCCCTTCGCCGAGCGTAGGCAGCGCTGAGCCGCGGCCGTGATTCACGCGCCGGCACCGTCGCTCGCTGTCGAGTTCTGCTCCTCCGCCTCTCGCTTCGTTGATCTGGCAGGCGCCCAGGCAGCATCCCCGCTGCCAGATGGTGTCCGTCCCCTCCCACGCAGGTGCTCCGAACGGGGCCGATTCCCTCCTCTTCCATTTCCAGCAGCTTTCTTCCACGGCCTCCCTTCGGTTGGATGCGCAGTCCCTCCGGCACGTGACGGCAGCAAAGCGCAAAGACTTCTGCTGACCTGAGGACGCGGCTTTCGCGGTCTTTTGCGATAAGAAGCCATCAACCTGCAACCTATTTAAGCCCAGCCTTTCACCCGGGGTAGGAAACGCTTCCACGCGTGAAAAGGGGAAAATCCCAAACGGTCACAAACCCCCTCAGCGATTCAAACGGGGTTTCAGCTACCGAAGGTCGCGTCGATCGAGAATAACAGACGGAAGATCAATCACTTTGCCCCGGTTTTCTTTTTTTTTTTTAAGAGGGCTAATGCTGATTGAGACAAAAAAAGGCAGAGAACCAAGTTCATCCCAAAGCAGTCGGGCCGATGTCGGTCCAGGAAAATTAATGGCAGAGCCGATCAGGGATAACTCATGCAGATTTAAATAAACAGATGATGAATTAACACTAATGAACTTCCAACTCCTCTGGAAGAGTAGCTGGGGTGGGTTTTTTAATCAAACCTGTAATTAGGTTTGTTTGACAGTTGTTCGGATGCAAGGCTGTTGGGCAGTCACGTTTGTCATTTACCAAGCTGTACCGTTGCTATCGTTAGGACAGATTCAATGGCTTAAGAACCGGCGACGAACCCTCAAAGGAATTAACAGGGGTCGTTAACTTGGGCACGCGCACGCACAGAGCATCCCGGCCAAGCGGCGAATCTGGGACGAGGAACAGAGACGGGCCCGCAGCGTGGGAAGACGCGGCCCAGGAGCGGGAGGACGGTTTGATTGCTTTACGCAGCGCCAGTGCGAGAACTGGAAAGCGTTATTTTTTTTTTCCCCCGCCCCTCCATTTCCAGTTTTCACAGAAGTTATTTCCACCCTTCGAAAAGCAAAACAAACGGTTTGAAACGTCGTGCTCCTCGACTGCAGGGAGCTCGCCGTGCTCTTCGGGCGGACAGAAGCGGAAGGAAAGCACACGCGAGCAAGCGCTCGCTACCGACTGCGGGAAGGGGAACCGGTCCTGCTCCCAAACCAGTCACCCCGCTTCGCTGGGGTCTCCGTGTCGCCGCTACAGCAGGAGGCCAGTCCTGTCCGGGTGAACCAGCGCTTCGCCAGCTGGCAGCTCCAAATAGGAAGTTTTTAACTCATTTATCATTTCGTTCTTCCACGCAGGTCAACGATATCCATCTTCATCCACGCTTGGGATAGATTTGCAGGTGGAAATCTTCGCCCCGACGTCTTCACGCCGAGCACCTCCGCGGCGCTCGGCAGGCTCGTTAAGGCACCTCCAATTTTCCCTTCTTGCTAACCCCACCAGGTTTTTGTGCCCAAAACCCAGCGATAAATCAGGAAACCTACCGGTTGGTAGTTGATGGCTGGATTCATGCTTGGAGTTGTAGTGCGGATGAGGCCAGGTTTAGGAGGAACCCGCTGCCCTTGTAACTGGGCAGGGTTCGGAGCGATCACGCGCTGCGACATAAGCATATGGGGCAGAGTCGTGTTTGTGGCAGACCTAATGACACTGTGACCCTGTCGAGAAAGGAAACAAGAAATAAAGCATCAAAAAAATGCAACAGCAGAGCATTTCCACTTATCTGTAATTCAAGTTACCTTCTAACACGAGACGCCGCTCAAATAACTTCACTTTTCCTTTAATTGCCCTTTATTTTAAATAATCACGGCCGTTTTGCCTGGACGGAGGGTGTCTCAAGTTAATATACTGATATTTTCTGTAGAGAGGCTGGAATTGCACCCGAGTCAAGAAAAAAAACGAAGGGTCTTGTGGAGCAACAGCTTCCCAGGAGCCAGCCAGCTCACTGGGAAGAGGACGAACCTCCGAGATCCAGGCTGAGATGTTTCGGGAGGTAATTTTCAAGACACGCATTCGCGGCTTACGTCTGCGCTAAAAACAACCGCGGCGATTTGATCAATACGGAAAAATTCAAGGGAAAAAGAAGGGATTTAAATAAAAAAAGAAAAAAGAGGCTGTTTGCCAGCCGCGTAGAGCAATTAAAACCAGAATTCACATCGGTGCCTGAGTTCAAAGTGAAAGAGTTAGGAGAGTCCGGACCAGCAGGGAGATGGGTGTTTGCCGTCGGTGCAGGAATGCAGAGGCGTGTTACAAACCTCAATCCCGGGCAGTCGGAAACACGACGCCGGGATTGGAACGACCCGAGCGCAGGCTGAGCCAGGGCTTGACCTGCCCGGGCTTCTCCTAACGCCCAGCTCACAGCAAGGTCTTCGTGGCTCTGAGCACCGCCAGAACGGCTCCGAGGGGCGAAGCCAGGTCCAAGGGCTCCATTTTTTAATCAGAAATGATCTTAAAACATTAAAACACCTCCTGGCTGACAACCTTTTTCTCTCCCGCTCTCTCTTTTCTTCTGGGTTTTTTTTTTTTGTTGGTGGTTTTGTTTTTTTTTTTTACCAGACTTGTTCTAGATGAGGTTCTTCGCTGTCACACATAAGAAAAGCTTCACAAAGACTGCGCAAACAATGCGTTTCCTCTTCTCCCGAAGCCCGTTTCCTTTACCAGCCCGATCCCACTGCGAAGTCACAATAGACTTGACCCCGAATCGTTGCCATAGCAAAGAAAACAAATGCCACAAACAAAGAAGATGGTTAGCGGAGGGAGTAAATGATCGGCAAGGTTGAAATGAAAGTCTTTTGGCAAAAAAAAAAAAAAAAAAAAAAAAGAAAAAAGAGAAAGCTCCAGGCAGGCAGAGATGCTGGAGGATCACCTCCATCCTCATCCCATACACCGGCTTCCCAGCGTCCGGGTTCACAACCGCATCGCTGGGATATTGTATATTCCCATCTATTATCAAAGAAATACAACCGAGAGCCTCCTGCTGAAAGGACAAAGTCCATTTCCCGATGCTACAGAGCTCGGGGAAGGGGAACGCTGCGGGAAGAGCGTGCCCCAAGGTGACAGGGGACCCCAAGTTCTGCGGCGGAGCCGGACCAAGCCCCGGGAAAGAAATCCCCGTCGCCCGTCAGCGGCAACACCTCGCTCCCCAGGCAGACGCCGAGCGCCCTCCTTGCAGTGAGCTCATACCGTTGGCTTCTTGTTTACCCGTGCAACATTAAACAATTGTGTCATCCAGAATTAGCGTTCTTCCAGGGCACAAGCAGAAAGGTAGCCGTGTCAGACGGCACCCCGCTCTGCCTATAGCGCTTTCCCAAAGAAGGGAAAACATTTCAATTCCCCGTTTTGTTTGCATTTTTCTTCGCTCTCTTCCTCTGACCGTCCCGCACCGTTTCAAAAAGCAGCTCTGCCGACCGGCCGTTCCTTCGGGTACGTGCAAACGAGCGGTTTTCTCCCCACAGCCCCAAAACTCGCATTACCAACCAGCAGACCACTTTCTCCAGGGCCACCGTATCTCAATTCAGCTCCTTCCACCTCACACGACCCGAATCACGGGCTGGACTAACCTCCAGACCTCTCTGCTGAAAAATCTGCTAATTCTGAAGCAGCAGAGCACCCAGACCACCCCACGCGCGCACAAAGCGGCACGGAAATGGCTCAGTCTCTGCTGATCGGCTTCAGAAATGACCTCTCCTGCGGAGAAAACTTCCCGGACCAACCGTGGGACGCCAGACTGTTCTACTGGCGGCACCGAGAACTGCCGGCATTTATCTGCCTCTTGAAAAAAGCGTCTCAGTCAGGCAAACGTGCAGCGTTGCGTGCGCACCAAGCAAAATTAAGAGTCTTTTGCACAAAAAAGGAGTGTCAGGAAGGCTCACCTGTAATGTCCTTAAGTTCTGAGGCTCAACCCCCTGAGCTCCAGGCCTGGAGGGAAGCTTGGACAGTCCCTGCTGTCCCACGTGAGCAGGAGATGGCTGGACAATAGACGCCGCATTCTGGACAACCGGAGTCTAGATTGAGAGAAAACGAGAATCGGCATCAGTGCACGGTGCTTGGAAAGGAAATCCATCGGCAGACCCGACGCGGACCAAGCCTCATCGATGCTCCATCAAACGCCGATAGTTCAGAGCTGCATGGATTTATCTTCTCGGCTGGCCCTGATTTGCTACAGAGACACTTTGGGAAGGAACATCACACGGGAGGACAACCGTGAAGGTCCAAGAGCAGAGCGAGTCTTTGTGCGGCCTTCTGCGAGGCCAAACCCCTTCCCCTCATCCCCCCCAGCCCCAAACGACACTCGCTGCTCAGAGCTTCACCTTCTGTACCACGTTCTCCTTTTGCAGCTGACTTTGCCTCAGTTTCTTCAGCAACACGAGCCTGGCCTCCTCCAGCCGTAGCTCATCCCGAAGCTGCTTGATGAGCTGCTGTCGCTCCTCTATGCTTTTACCCTACAAAGAAGCAGAAAAATCAGTCAGAACTCAAACGGTTGAAACCAAGAGAACGTGAGGAAGCTTTAACACGAGCAAGAATTTGTACCGCGGATAACCAAAGATGCAAGAGCTGGATCGTTACGCCCAAAAGTTACCGCGTTGCTCAAAAAACCCCCTTAGATCCCAAATCCCTCCGGAGCGGCCACCCGGGAGAGCGGAGAAACCCCTTACCTTAAACATTTCAAGATTCGCTGCTTTAAGTCTTTCCTCCATACGAGAGCTGGAACGAGGACTGGATGCCTCATTATCGGAGAGGACAATTATATCTGGCGAAGGGGTTAATCGTCCCCTGTCCTGGTCACTGCGTAACAAAAGGGAAGGGGAAAAAAAAAAAAAAGAAACAACAAAAAGACTGAGCTACGACACCAAGAGATCGGCAGCAAATTGGGGAGGGGGACAAATCCCTCCCCCAGCTCCACCACGGATGCAAACCGGAGCTCGGCACCGAGGATCGGGAGCGGATCGCCGGCTTCGAGCCGAAAGCATCCTCCGCTCGCAGGAGGGGAAAAGATTCGTTCAGAAATGTTTTCTTCTCCGGGGTGAAAGGTGGGTTGGTTTAAGCGCAAGGTAAGCAAACCCGTGATGCAAACCCCTATCTGCGAGAGGAGCGGTCGGGTGTTAATAACGAGTCATACAGTAACTAAACAGGGAGACACGACCGTAGCCAGGTGCTGAGATGAGAGGGAGCAGGGGTAGCTACTCTGGCCTGGTACGGTTCATATTTAATCACAAAGGTCACCACGATGCTGGAGATGAAAACGGGCTGAGTCCCCCGGTTAAGAGAAATGTAAATACTCCAAGCCTATCTCAAACACAAATCTATTTTAAAAGGTCACTCCATAAAGGAAAATCGGAATAAATACCCTGCGTGGAGTCAAAAGAGTCAATTGAACCGTGACCTAGAAATCAGTAACCGAAAGGAGCAGCAGCGACAACAGCCCGTCACTGGGGGAAAAAAAATTATATTAAAAAAAAATTAAAAAATAAAATTGATGCTATAATCCAGCAGTATCCAAGCACCACGTTGTTACACACCATGGTTATAAAGGTGCCGGGTGCGCTGCCACCGTGGCAGACAGACTTATCGCTCTCGGACTCGCTGGAAGGTCTTTGGTGTGAGGCTGCGGGGAATGAGGAGATGCACGGATTGTTTTAGCCAAAACTTTTAGCTTTGAACACCCGGGAGGAAGCACGGAGTCGAATCCCAGCTCCCCGGCTTGGCTGCTCCGGGAGCGGTGGGTCCGGAGAGGATGCTCAGAGCAGGACGCTGACTCGCAGCGGGGAATATTTGCCCCGTAGGTCAAGGTTACGGCCGCTTTCGCGGGTATTTCAAAGCACAAGTGCTGCGTAGCTGCTCCCTTCGCCGGTGGTTTCACGTCCTCTGCTAACCCCATCCGTCACGGAGTTTGGAGGTCGCTCTTCAGCTGGAGAAATGCCCCCAGCAGCGTGGCTCCAAACCATCAGGAAAAAAAAAAAAAAAAAAAAAGAAATCAAAGCCGTGAAAGCTCTCGGCTGCGCCCAAAGGTGCCGGGACACGGCTCTGCGCGGTATTTGTGGGTGCGTTATTTCAGAGCCCTCGATAACCTCTTTGTGGGCCATCGCACGCTTAAGGCATCACAGGAACGTGGCGTCTGCTGATCAACAGCCATCCCGGTCCCGCGGACGCTGCGTGTGGGACCCAAACCAGGGGTTTTCCAGCTGCTGCTCCCTCTCCGCGGCGGAGGAGGAGGTTTCTCAGGTAGCAGGAGGGTTTTTCAGCTGGGGCTGAGCTTCTGCTCTGTCCCCAGCAGCGCGGTCAGCAGAGAAGGTCCGGAGCATCCTACGGAGATAAAGTCCAGGCAAACCAACCTGCATCCGAGGAGTTTTATATTTAGCAAGAGCTGCTTCTGGATGAGTCTTCAACAGCTCTTGAGCGGCCCATCGCCCTCCCACGGCATTTTATCCGGCTTCTGCTGCGAGTTACCCAAGGTGCCCATCTCCAAACGATCAGTTCGGACGTGTCTATACACGAAACCGCTCGGGAATAAACACGTCCTCGCACCGAAGCAGGTATCCCGGGTCAACTCACAGCCACCATTCCCCAAACGGAGTTTTGAAATGTCAACAAACGCCGCGACAGCCAAGTGTTCGGACAGGAGGCTCTCCGGTATGCGCAGGATTGCACGTTAAAAATAAAACAAGCTTTGGCAGAGGGTCCCTTTCCCCCATCAGCGTCAGGACAGCAAAACCAAGTCCTTTATTTTGCTGCAAGCCTCCGGATGAGCTTGCTTTGAGTAACAGCATCCCAAATTCTCGGACTAAAAGGACCGAAGGCAATCAAGCGTTGAGCACAACAGGTTTTCTCGCTCCTCTCGCATCCTCGGCCACATCTCAGGCGTACCCGGAGTAATAAAGCATCGCATTTTGGTTCAGGCTTTTCCTAAACGCGGGCTGTCGTTACGGCTGCTGGTGATTATTTTGCACGAGCATCCAGATACATCCAGGCTGTTTTATTTACATTCCGTCGAAGTGGGGCGGGGGGGGGGGGGGGAAGCAAAGCCGGAGTCAAAACCAGACAGGGGAAAACAGGGCCATCTGCAAAGAATTGCTGAAGATGTCAGGGTTGTTTTATTTACTTTTGTCGAGGGAAGAGCGTAATTACAACAAAACTACTGGAAGAAGAGCTACGCCGACGGCGCAGGAGGCAGGCAGAGGTGAGAAGACGTGGAGCACGTTCCCAAGCAAACTCCAGCTTAGTGACCCCTTCGGAAAATCAAACGCCCCCAGCCTTATTTCTCTCCCTAGAGGTATTTTTCGCGCTCAATTATTTCAAAACTCGTAGCAAAATTTTTCTACCTCTTTTTAGGGCTGGTATCTTTTCAATCACAGTTACTGCCTCAAGCCTCCGCATCCGATTCCGGTACCTAACCGGATTCCCCGTGTCTTGCGCAATATTCAAGCAACTCAGCTGAGCACGACGCCCTCCCCAGCGCCGGACGCTCGACCCCCACGATAACTTACCCGGAACCACGGTTATTCCTACAGAATGTAACGCCTCGAGAGCTGAAATCCATCTGCTGAGCATTATCCGTCTTGTCTCGCCCACAGGGTTTTTGGGGAGAATCGCGCTTTTCAGAGGCGCGACACCCCGATGATGCGCTCCGAGCAGGACACAAGCAAACCCCGGGCACCCACAAAAGGTGTCGCTTGTACCCGAACGCTCCCATGAGCACAGATAAAACCCCGCGGTGCACGATAACAACATCTCTGCCTCGCCACACGCGGTTCTTCAGATTTTACGGGGGGGGCCGAACCAGCGGCAGAGGTGATTTAAAGATTTAAGCCGCGTATATCGTCCTTAAAGAAAAATAATCCAGGTGGTTTTCTCCTTCCCACCTCCGGCACTCCAGGTCCGCTCACCACTTCTGATGCAAGCCAGGGTGCGACAGATAAGAAAGTACCCACGAAGGCATTAATCTCTGTAATATTTACTATACCGACAGCGCCCAGAAGGGGCTTGAAGCATTGAGCCTTCAAATCCCCCATCCGTCACCTGCTCACCAGCCCCCGTTGGGACAGGAGCCCCCCAGAAGCGCAGGCAGCACCCCCTCGTTATCCAAAAGCCGCCACCAACACAAAAAGACCCCGATACGGCGCATCGACGAAGCCGAACAATCCCGGTTTTGCTGAATCACAATCCCGGTTCCTCGATGAATGGGGAGAGTGAGAACAGAGAAGGCCAGAGACACGCACCCCGACACGAAGACGCTCACCCTGCCCTCGGACCCCCCCTGAAGCACCCAAACTTCCCGTACGTCCCCAGGCAAAGACGTACTCAACCAGTCGGGACACCGGCATCTACCTCCCGGCCCGTGAACGCAGGTCCTGCCGTTGCAGGCTGCGGCTCTGCACAGGAGTTACGAGCGTCTCCTTCAAACAGGCTTCACCTGCGAGTACCTGGTTCCCGAGCAAGGAGCAGTCGTTCATCTGCAGCACCAGGAAAACACAGACTCACCGCACGGTTTGGGTCGGAAGGGACCCTCAAAGACCACTTAGTCCGACCCTCTGCCACGGGCAGGGATGTCTTCAACTAGACCAGGTTGCTCAGAGCCCCGTTCAACTTGACCTTGAAGGTTTCCAGGGACGGAGCATCCACCACCTCTCTGGGCACCCTGTGCCAGAGCCTCACCACCCTCGGCGTCAAAAACTTCTTCCTTCTTTCTAACCCAAATCTCCCCTCTCTAAAACCATTCCCCCTCGTCCTATCGCTACAGGCCCTGCTACAAAGTCTGTCCACATCTGTCTTACAAATATCGTAAAGGCCGCGGCCTTCTCTCCCCCCGACAAACCCAACTCTCTCAGCCTGAGGTCTCCAGAGCAGAGGTGCTCCAGCCCTCGCATCATCTCCGTGGCCTCCTCTGGCCTGGCTCCAACAGCTCCATGTCCTTCTTGTGCTGGGGACCCCCGAGCTGGACGCAGCACTGCAGGGGGGTCTCAGCAGAGCGGAGCAGAGGGGCAGAATCCCCTCCCTCGAGCTGCTGGTCACGCTGCTGGACACGCAGGCCAGGAGACAGATGGCTTTCTGGGCTGCCGGCACACATTGCCGGCTCGTGTCCAGCTTTTCATCCACCACCAAAACATCACGGGAAGGTCTCAAGACTTTGCGCCTACTTAAAACAGGACTCCCCCGTTCTGCTCCTCAGCCTGTTGGCCAAACCCGTGCTGGCTCGGTACCCAAATCAAGCCAAAAATCAAAATCATTGATATTTGCTTCCTTCTCTCTCCCAAGAAAGACCAGAGGCGGGATGCACCGGTGCTGCGCAGCACATGGGACAGGCTCTCACCAGCTGCAGGGGTCGGCTGCGGAAATCGAGTTGCCAGAGTTCACCAGATCTGGCGTTCAGATAAACAAAGGAGTTCTGCTGCCACTTTCGTAGGTGTTAATAAAAAATCCTGGCTGGGGGGGAAGCCCCCCGCCTTCGCGCGCACCGGCAGGGTCTGCTCTGCCAGCCACCCGACGGTTGTAGCTTACGATACTGAACGTACGGATGGAGGAAACAAAAATCCATCTGGTTTTGGGGTGGGACAAGAAGGGCAGCAGAAGCAAACTCAACGGAAGAATAGTGCTGAATGGCTTCCAGAGAAACTCTCCTGGGAGAGCAGGCTCCGCTCCTCGGCGTTCAGCCAAAGGGACCTCGCAGACACCGGGAGGACTCCCCCAGGCCCGCAAAACGTCGATTGAATTTCTGAGTTGGGTTCTCCCGTCTGGCAGAGCCCAGGATTAACAACAGGCAAGCTACAGACTCTAGTCGTTTGGCACCTACCTTCTCCTCGCGCTCATATCCACCGGCTCATCGTTAATGTTTTCCTTCCCTGGCCTCCCTGCAGTCCTGCCATCCCCATGGGGCCTAAGGCTCCCATTCAGCTTTTCTTCGTAGACTTTCACACCATCCTGTTTCACCGGGAGCTCGTGGGGCACCTCAATGCCCGAGAGGTCTTTCCTCTTCAGCAGTGCCAGCATTTTCAGGCGCTCCATCGCCTCATGTCCTTCCATTTTCAATCTCTTTGCCAGGACATCGTCCCGATCATCTGCTTGGTCCAAGCTCCGTTTCAAGAGGTTCAGGCGCAGAGCATCTTCCGTCATTCTGTCCATCCTGTGGGACAGAGGTTGATATAAGGACACAATCAATATCACGGTAAACAGAAAACGGCTGCGACAGACCCGGTTCAACGCCGGCGGGGACCTCCGAGCCCAGCCTTCCCCCCCCCCGCCTTGGGGAGCACCGACCTCCCACGCGCCTCCATGCGGTGACCTGCTTTTAGTCCCCATCCTAAACCGGCCAGGCGGGGAGTTTCCCCAGCAGAAGGAACCGCACGCACCCGATGGGCGAGAGCACCCCGAAGCCCTTGAGAACGGGAGCACGATCCCTTGTTCGGCATTAAAACGCCGCCGTCTGTGACTCGACGTGATTTACTAGAAAGAGAAGCCGGCAAACACCCGAGTCGTCCAGGGACACGACGAGGGCATCTTGCATTACCGTGTCCAGCCTTAGTTTTTGTACAGCTTCACTTGCAGGCTTCGTGCCGTGGACTTTTGTTTTTTGAGGGGACCCGAGGCATGGTTTGAGCCCCCTGCTATCGGTACGAACACCACGGCACGCCAAGTTTGGTCGCAAGCTTCCAAAAATACAGAAAATCCCTCACCACGCGGGTTTTTTTTCCTGCTCTTTCTAAGCTCTCGGGCGAAATTGCGCTGTTAGTCGGCGAGGAATGCGAGGCACCTTCTCAAAGGATGAAGGCACACGCAGGACCATCCCCACCCACGCTCCCACTCCATCTTCTCCTGCCTCTCCTTCCAGGTGCAGAAATGCCCCGTGGCAAACAGATGCATTAAAAAGAGGAAGGAGCCGCAGAGCCCATCCCAACCCCATCTCTCTGCTCCCAGGCTGATAAGAAACTAGCTACAACAACAACACAAACCCAAGAAAAGCCAAGGAAGCTCCACCTGAAAACAAGGAAAGACCAGCTCGGTGAGGTCTTTACCTACCGACATGCAGACCGGGGTTGGGGACGATGACGAACAACCGGGGAATAAGTCAGAATTAAAACGCGGCCGTCTCAAGAACGCCGATTACTTTTTTGGCTCCGGGTGCCAGCAGCTCGCAGGGGCTCGTTAGTAAGGTCTGCGTGCTCCAAGCTGGAAGACGAGGCCGAAGCGGCCGAATCTTGGGCACCTCTGCTCCTCCGCGCTCGCTTCAGGTGGAACTTCCTAAACTTGGCTCTAAGTCACTCACGAGATAAAGCTTCGCCGAGCCAAACTCCTGCCAGGAAAACGTCATTCTGGCTCAGTTATAAATCCCCTATAATTACACATCTCCCGAAGCACAGCTGTCACACAAGTTTGACTACAGCATCGATACGGTTTCAAGGGTATGAACCGTGCTAGAAAAACCTTACCCTTAAAAAAAGGGGGGGGTGCAGTCGCGGCAGGCAGCAAGAAAACAAACGCAAACCTGCAACGCAATAGAAAAAAAGTCCGAGCAAGCTTCTGGCACAGTCCGATCTATCTCAGAGAGGCTGCCGTGTTCAGGGTGAGCACCTTAGACTTCTTTCTACTCGACAGTCTCGTCTTTCTGCAGGAAAACGCACGTCTACTGCAACCAAATATAGAAAGGCAAGCACAGGCAAGCCAAGGAAGACACATGAAATGCCGCTCTCCACCCCCATCCCTAAGAAGTGACCCCAGGTTAAATTGAAGCCGTGAGTGGCGGTGGGTTATTTAAGACACCACGGGATAGCGAGAAGCCTCACCGCACCCAGCGTTGCGGTCTGGATCCGGCTGCTGGGAAAGCGCCGAGCTCCAATTAACTCAGCCATGAAAGGGCCTCCACGGCTGCTTCCTCCGCTTCATACTCTGGGGAGATGAAAGAAAGCGAGGAGGAGGAGGAGGAGGAGGAGGAGGAGGAAGGAGAAGTCCAGGTACCTGGCAGACGAAGGCTGATGCGTGGGGAGGGAAGCACAGGCACTTTCCAACCAGCCGTCGCTTCGGTGTTTGCTGGAGGACACGTTAAAAAAGCATCCCTAGATAGTGGTACCCACCCCGCGGCGCGGTCAGGTCACCCTGCAGGTTCTTCCCTACTGGGAAACCGCTTCGTCCCTATGAAACGACCTCCGCGTTGAATATATCGCTTAAAAAATACCGCAGAATAACACACCCCGAGCATAGGAGAGCTGGTGCCACCCTGAGAGATAAGAAGTTTCACTGAATTATGTCTCGGTACTCAAAAACCTTGCGTTGCTTCACGCACGTGGATAGCGCCGAGACAAACGCAGCTGTAATATTGCTGGTAAGCAGAAAAATAAAACACTACGAGAGCGCAACAAAGGAGGTTCAGGCTTTCCTGAGCGCACAACGGCCGTCTTCTGGCCTTCAGAAGGGCAGGGAGACGTACCTGCGTGAGGAAAACCATCAGAAGGTGCTAAAAATTTACCAGTTTTAAAAAATCTGAAAGCTGACGTCTGCGCCTCAAGGGCGTCACATCCAGCAAACCTGGCACGGATGAAAAATAAAAGCGGCGTACCCAAAAGGAGAGTCGCTGGGCTCTGATGCGGTTTCAGATCGAGCCGTGCCCCTTCGGAGGTAGTTATTTAAGCAAGCTAAAGCGTCGCCACGAAACGTGAGCGGAGCTGCGCGTTTCCTTTAAAGACCCACGGCAGCCGCTGTCCCTTTGAACTGCTACGCGGGAAAAGAGAAGAAATTACCCGCTAGCAACCGCTGGTTTGGAGCTGGGCTGTCTCTGCGTACCCGTGTGCAGAAGGAAGCTGTAAAACCCCGTCTGCAGGCACGCGGGCGACGAGGAGTGTTATCGCGTGAAACAAAGCCAGCGACGGACGGAGGCACCGGCAGGATCCCTGCCAAGCGAATGGAGTCGGCAGCAGCCAGGGTCCACCACCACCGAGACCACAAAGGAGACGCAGCGGCGGTACGGAAAGGAGAAGAAACCTTTTGCTCAGCCGATCTGCAAGACAGAAGGTCTCCTTCCGCCTCCCCTTCCCCGCAGGAAGCCCAGAGACCTTACGGTCCCGTCACCAAAGCAGGTTTTTGGGTGTCCCTCACCTACGTGGACCCATCTTGCTCCATCGCCAGAGCGGTACCACGTCCCCGAGCATCACGGCGTCGCTGTGATTTATTTCTCCAGCTTTGCCGTCAGCCGCTAGCACAGAGCTGGAGCACGGAGCAGTTGGGAAACATCGTCTCGGGACCCAGAAGAGGAACGCACCAGGTAGGAAATCAAGTTTTTTACTGACAAACACGGAAGAAACAACACACCAGCCTCCAGGATTCGGCGGCAGCGCAATTTCGGCGGCAGCGCGATTTCGGCGGCATCATTGAGCACGTGCTGTAGGAGGGAAGGACTGAGCAGAGCACGACCCAAAGCCCTGCTCGCGGAGACACGAGTAGACGGTATCTGAAGGGTTTCAAAACGCCCTCCCCTTTAACGTTAAGTGGCTTCGTCACCAGAAACAAATCAAAAGCAAGTGTTATCAGAAACAGGTACCACAACTATTTAATCCTTTCAAGAGGAGGCTTTCCAGGCTGGGTAAGGAGCACACGCTTTCAGCCAGATTCAATAAAAATTAAATTAGGCTTCAGGTTCTTTATTGAATGGGGCCCTTCAGCGTTAACTCTCGGCTGCGAGGAGGGAGGCGGGGAGGGGAGAAACTGCAGCTTTACTGGGAGCCCTGGGAATTTCCAGAGCACCTCGACTGCCAGGGGAGAGCACTCGACTTCCTCCAAAATCAGCAGAAGAGAGCAGGAATTCTTTCAGCGAGTCTGAAGGGCAGACAGTCAGGAACTTCAGTACCGGCCCCGCTCCGTGTCACAGTAACCCAAACGAAGAGCAGCAATTAAACCTCTCGTTTGACTCGTGAACGAGGACTGGCCGTGAAGCATCTCCTCTTTATCAGCAATCTGGGATTGTAAATGAAGCAAGAGCAGCTTTTTTTCCTCCCCCTCCTCTGAATGTTAGCCATTTCTTGGAAGAAACTAGCCTCGTTAATCAGGCGGTAATAGGACCACGTTAAATGGATGCCGTCACCGGACGATACGGGTGTGCTGGAGTCACACCTGAAGGACGGGAGTTCAACGGGCACGCCGGCACATCTTCACCAACACGGCATGGCAAACCAGATCAGCCTGACGTGCCTCCCCTCCGGCAAAGCGTTCCCGGAGATCTGGCACATCCCAGGAAGCAGGCTCTCCCTCTCACTTCCCTAAGGAACTTTATTTAAAAAAAAAAAAAAAAAAAAATTTAAAAAAAAAAATTGAAATAAAATTCTCAAACGGTGGCAAAATCCCTCAGGGGAAAACAAGAGAGCTATAAAACATGTTTTGTTTCTCACTTGATACAAACTGTAATTATCTCCAGTTGCAGCTCTGTAGGTGAGCAAGCTTTCCTGACTACCTAAAAAAAGAAAAAAAGCTGGCGTCAGTTTAGAGCCAGGATTTAAGCGGCTCCCGGGCGGCCAGAAGAGGAGAGGGGACACCCTGCTCAGCCGCAGGGACGCGGGGCGATCCGAGAGAGGAAACGCAGTGAGACCGGACCGGCCGATGTTGGAGGAAAAACGCCTTCTAGGAATCCCAGCAAAACTTCTGCAGCCGAGCCGGCGAACCCGCAGCGCCTGGCCACGATGGGAGGGTCTACCGACGGCGATTCCCCGATACGAACGGACAAGTCGCAGTCGCTCGGCGCGCAGAGACGCTCTCCCCAAAGACTTCGGGACCCCAAATCCGACGCTCCGGCGGCTGCCGAACATCGCCGCCGCCCAGGCGAGCTCCAAACCTCCGTCTCCACCCCGGTTTCAAAGCACGAGAGCTCTCCTCTCCGCAGCCCCTCCAGTTCGAACCGCGCCGTTTCCAGCATCGCCGGTTGCCAGGCTCACCTTCGTTTTCGGTTCGCGACGTCCCCAACGCCCGCGGACGACGGCACGGGCACGTTGTTCTGCGCGGAAACGCGAGAGCATCGCGGCCCGGCGCCCGTCTGTGCCGATGCCGCCTTCGGCAAGGCAGTCATTAGGTTCAGCATCGCGCGCTCCTCTATACGTTCCTTTACCTTTAGGCAGTTTCACTTCTCCGGCGCTCGAAAGACAGGTTTGCCGTTCCCAGACAAACAAAGCAGCGGCCCCAATTTTCCATTTATATTTGATACAGCACCCACAAGGAAAAAAAAAAAACAAAAAACCAAAAAACAACCCAACATAACTATTTTAAAAGCTGGAACAAGTGAGTTGAGCCAAAAAAAATTACTATTATACCGGAGAAGCAAGTATATCTAGGGACTAGATATAGCCGGTTCTTTACGCACAGCCTGTTCAGATAAATATCCTTCCGAGATTTACCTGGCGAAGGTGGGACCAAGCAACTGAAATGTGGAATCATCATCAAAAGTTAATTTGAACACGAGTTTATTCAGGGAAGCCCCGGGAGGTTACAACCCCTTCCCCATCTTTCTTTTGGGGCTCCTCCGTAGCGTTAACCCGCACTTTTTGTCTCCTACGCGACCAACCGCAATCGTCCAGCCGCTATTTCCCGTCCTCAGACCCTCCACAACTAATTGATGGGTTGCAATTAACAGGCTGACGCGCAGCAAAGCTGAAAGGCGACGCAAGATAACGTGCTATCCTACCTGCCCGACCGAGAACCAGAAGGACCCAGAAGGAAAAATCTTACAAAAGAAACCAGCAGACACTCGGCAAGACTCCCCTGGAGCCGCGAGAGAGGCTGCAGGTACAGAAAACCCGACAGAAATCCTCCAATTTCTACCTCTGGGTGCGATCCAGACCGGGAGGTGCAACCTGCACTTCTCTTTTCTCACGGGAGTCCGAGCGAGGCACCCGAGGTCAAGGCCACGACATCCAGAAGTCACGTCGCCGCTGCCAGAGGTTTCCTCCAGCTCCCAGGCTGGAGCTTTCCGGCCGCCCGCATGCCGGGCAGCGTCAGCCACAGCAAGCGTGGATCAGCCGAGACGGGACACGCTCCAACGCTCCATCCCCGGCCGGGAAAGAGCAAAGTCTCCTCTTTTCCTCCGCTCCGGACTCTCTGCACAAGGGATCTCTGATCCACCACGAGGGATCTTTGATCCTCCTCCTCTCCAAACTAGCCAGGGCTAAAAGTTTTTGCGGCGTGCTCCAAAATCCTCCTGGCAACCCTGCTCCTGCCTTCCTGCGAAGCTGTTTATACTGGCCGCCGTCGCAAGCATCCGAGGCAAGGCGGACTCTACAACAGATCTCCTCATTTCTCAAAAGGAAAATCTTCCCCCGGCCACGTGGTACCAGTGACACAAGGTCTCCCCAGTCCCATCCCGCCCAGTAACAACCAGTTTCCTCACTCATCTCTGCTCCAGCAGCACAAGGAGCGACTACGGAGCGGAGCTGCTACGCAGAGGCAGCCGACGGCCCCGGGAGAGCCGGGACAACTACCTGGGGCTCCTGCCTCCGAGGGAGCGTGAAAGGAAAATAAAAGGACAAACCAGACCCGGCGCTTGCTCTGCTCCTCGCAAAGCCGCTCATCTTCCAGGGAGAAGGGCAAAGACACGCCGTGCCCCACGAGCCGCGCCGCCGGGTACCGCGGGACGCTCCGTGCGCGTGCAGATGGCACGTTTATTTCTGTTCTTGCTTCTTTGCTGTCCAGGTAAGGCATCACCTTTATAACCCTGCCCGTATCGGCTGCTTAACGCGACACAGTTCCGGGGCAACGCCAGCTGCCGTCAGCCAGCCCGGAGCTGCGGAGGAGGCAACGCCGGCCCGGCAGGTCCGTTTTGGAGGACGAAGAGCCAAAAGCAAATCTTTCAGGGCGCTCGCAGAGCTCCCCGGCTCACCGCAGCTCGCTAAAGCCTGCTGGGATGCTCAACGCTCGCAGTGAGGATGAGACCGGTGGCGAGGAAGTCGCTGGGGGTAGTTCATCTCCAGAGATTAACCGGATAGAAAGCCAGGCTGTTCGGGACGGCGTAGCACCGAGCCCGCTCCACGTTACGGCGCGATCACGCCACGGTCAGGCACTGCAGACGTCGAAAATTTCGCGGGAGCGATAGCGTGCACGTGCGCATCTCCTGCGCGCACCTTTACGGATGCACCTACAGGAGAGAAAATCCTCCCCGTGACAAGCCGGTGGCTAAACCAGAGCCCTAAAAGAAAGCCGGTCACGCTCAAACGAGGAAGGGGACGGTAGAGTCCTCCACGACGGTTATCGGCAGAGTCTGGGCGGGCAGCGGCGGCAAAGGACAAGCGCCAGGGAAATCCACCGAGAAGCCAGAACCGACTGCAGGCAGACGGGCATCTGCGGCAGCTCCAGACGACCAGAAGCACCCTGAACCCGTTGAGAAAGGCTCTTCTCTAGAAAGACGAGTTCTTTCCCAAGCGCAGCTTAAGTCCATCCACGTGCACGGACCATTACAGCCTAACGACGCTCCGGCGGACGGGGATGCTTTTTCCTCCCAGCGAAATATCTCCGCCACCGGCACGGATTGCGTGACACGGCGCAGGAGGACGGAGCATCTCCCGCATCCCACGCGGGCAAAAACCGGTTTCCAGTCGCCACCGTCGACTAGAAGGACGCCGTACTTCAGCCACCAACACACGACCAGTAACACCAGTCGCCGGTAAATCCCGACCGAGCGTTTTTTATTCTTCCAAGCAGACCCTAAGCATCCAGGGAAGCTAACGGTCGCCCTTCCACCTCCTGAATCCCAGCCTAAATCCACAGCTCGGCTTCAGCCTAGACTTCGCACCAGGTTTTACCCCACCGGGACAAGAGATGCAGAAGCGAGACGCGGGTACACGAAATAAAACCCGAGGGGAAGCGGACACCTTCACGCGCAAGGTGGAAACATCTGGGGCTGCGGTGGTCAAAAAAAAAAAAAAAAAAAAAAAAGCAAAAGGGTTGGATTACCAGGACAAATTCATTTATAACACGCAGGGTCGCACCAAAGAGACTTCCAGCATCCGGCATCCGAACCCCAACGTCCCCACGTTATCCGTAACGTTTTGCAGGGACCGAACGCCCGACTGGCGTGTCCGTCCCCGTGCGCCGCGGTCGGGTTAGAGCGAAGATGCTCCAAGCAGCTCCGCCACCATCTTGGTCCCTCCAAACAACAGGAACCGCGCCACAATTTGTATATTAAAAACTACTAGGTCGGCGGAATACGAGCTGTTCAAAGCCCTGTTCTGCCGGGCTCGGGGAGCAGGAACGGCGTTTACACGCGCTGAGGAGGCGAGGTCCAACTTACCTGGACGTGCTCCGCTCCCGCTGCCCAGAAGCCGCTTTTGCACCCCTGAATCGCGCGATTTCCCCCTCGCTCGCTTAAGAACACGCCGAGCCCGTAGGCAAACGGTGGGTTTCACGCGATTCGGCTCCTCGTCCGGAGCCCGTCGGCTCCACGGGATGAAATCGTGCGTCTAGGGGCTGCCGAGAGCCCGGCACATGCACCGCTCCGACGTCTTCGCTTCCATCTAGGCTGAATACAAACCAACATCTACGTCGTAAAACGCATTTCAACACAGCACACACAAAATGGCTGGCTCCCAAGACGAGCATTTCCATACAATACTATAAAAAGGATAATAACCTAAAAAGGTAATTATGACTTAACGGCTCGGCAGTCTGAAGAGAGATCTGCAAGAACGCTGATGCAAAAGAAGTGGGGGGGGGGGAAAAAAACCCCAACACCAACCACCCGGTATCGAATAAAAACGTGCTGCTCTTTTGAATCCCGACGCTACGGATTGTAAGTTGTCAAGAAATACTACGCTGGGCTCGGATTATTGTGCGAGCAGCAAAGAGAAATACTACGCTACAGCCCTGTGGAGGAATTTTTATGCAGGTAAGAAAGAAAATACGTAGGGCCTGTCGCGGAGATTTTATCGGGAGAACGTGCACGAGGCTTTAAAGAAACACACAGTCCTAAATACAGCCTTAACAAAGAGAAAATAGCTGAGAGAGTCTTTAAAAAAATTCACCGAGCGTAAAAGGAGAGTCATTCATAAATCGGGGGGTTAAGCAAGGCTTCTGCCTGCCATTCAGACGCACGAGAGGGGAATTAAAAAAAAAACAAAACAAAACAAAAAACCCACCAAAAAAAGACAAAGAAAATATTTTAGAAGACAAACCGTGAGGTTAGTTTTCGACAGGATCGGGGGAGCTGTCTCTCGCTTGCAGCAGACCGTAAATTCTTACAGTCGTTTCGGCGCAAACTCGTTAAACAGTTCTGCTGTTTCCCCTTCCCATCCCCAGCTCCGAGCGATGGGAGACACCGGGGGGGGGGGTTGGGGGTTTGTGCCCCCCCCCAGCTTCGTTATCGAGAAAGCAAATTAATAAACGAACTCCCGAAATATATCTCCACGATTCTAAATCGCCACGGTCGGTACGGACACATCGCAACTTCCAAAATCGACTCCGTCTCGTTGGATTAAACACAGTGGGGAGGTGGGGGGGATTGCACGGCTCGGGAAACACAACCCCGGCCCCCCCGCACCCCGAATCACCGCTGTCCGGCTCGGGGCGGCCCCGGGTTGAGTTTTGCACAGTACGAACCTAACGGCGGGCAGGAAAAGCCTTTTTTTTTTTCCTCCCCTCTCCTATCTTCCCCTCCTAAGTTTGCATTTTTAGTAAAGTTAATTTATTAGAGGAAGGTAATCGCAGCTGCTGCACCCAGCGCAACGGACCTTACACCTTACCCCAGAAAATCATTTTCAGGGAAGGGGGGGGGCGGGGGAGAAAGCTGCTTTTTGCCTCTTAACAGGGGGGGGGGAAATATATAAAAACACTCCTCCCACTTCACCAGGATCGCACGCTTTGGGGAAAGCCAGCTGGAAAACACTCCCCACCCTCGATGAACCGGTCAGTTCGGAAAAAAAATATCTATTATTATAATAATAGTAAAAAAAGGGGGGGGGGGGGGGAAGGGGAGCGTTCGCCTCCATCCTCCTCCACCTCTCCTCCCCATCCGTCAGGCTGAGCAAGCCGGGGATGACGCAGGCTTCCTTATATAATGCGCCGCGATTTCCTCGACTGCGGGCCCTGCCTTTGTGCGCGCCGCACGCTCCTGCGCGCTGGCGGCGAGCCACGCGCGCCCGTCAGCTGGCGGCCTCCGCGCACGGCGGGGCCCGGGTGGCGTGAAAAGGGGGAGGGGGGGGGGGTGGAGAAAAAAAAAAGAAAATAAAAATAATAAGAAAATAAAAGAAAGGGGGTGGTGGTGGTACATCAAACCATCGGGGCTGCAGACGGAAAAAATTAAAATAATAATTTCTATTTTTTTTTTCGGTATTCGAAATCAGCCTTTCCTTGCAGTAGAGCGGGGAGGGTCAGATTTAGTAATTCCAGGAGAATAGCGATGGTGGGAGGCTGGAGAGAGGTGGGTTTTTTTTTTGGGTTTTTTTTTGGAGAGGGGGGAGAAAGGGGAAGGGAACCGCTCCAACAGCAAATACAAGCAACAGTGCTAGTTTTCTCCTTAAAATATTCTGTAAAGACATTACATCTAGCTGCCAACCTCATGTTAAAAAAAAAAAAAAAAAAAAGAAAAAGCAGATCTGATAATCCATAAAGAGCCTTTTGTCTGTTAAAAAAAAAAAATAAAATAAAAAAAGGACAGTCTAAAGAATACTTACAGGTACAATATTCCTGCTGCCTCCTCTAGTTGTCAAGAAAATTAGGGAGAAAAGAAGGGGGGGACGGGAGAGCCGGGGAGGACGGAGCGGGAAGGGGGGAGAGGAGGGCGAGGAAGAGCCAAGCTTTTTTTACGAGGAGCCCTCTCGGCAGAGCATGGGCGGCCCCGCGTGCCATCCCCCTCCAGGGACCTGCAGAAACCCTGTCTCAAAACGGGCACTTCCCTGCCAATCATGCGCTGTACTGTTATATTAAACAAAAGAAAAGGGGGATGCTTACTTTTACCCATGATGCCTCACGGGGCAGGGAAAAAGAGAAAAAAAAAAGAAAAAAAAAAGAAGGAAAAAAAAAAAAAAACCAGTTGCAGCCGGTTTGTAACCTCAGGACACGGAATTATCTCTTAATTTTTTTTTTTTTAAATTTTTTTTTTTTTTTTTTTAAATAAGTGGGTTGTGGTATAAGAGTCAGTTGGCTGCCACCCCCTCCCTCCCCCGGCCGCCAGCAGCCCCTGGCCCCCCGCCAAACTTTGTCTTCATTCATGAGAGCTCCTTTCCTCCGATGGTATTTTAACTGTTTCGCTCCCAAAAAAAAAAAAAAAAATTAAAAATTTAAAAAAAAAATTTGACAATCGGGTCCCTCGACGCTCTGCGCGCCGAGCCGGCGCAACCGGGGCTTTCCTTCCGGCGTGGCGTCGTTCGAGTCCTGTCCGTCCCGTGTCCCCCCCCTCCAAAAAAACCCAACCCACCCCAAGGTAGGGGAAGGCGTCAAAGCGTCCTCTCCCTCGCCCGGCTCATGGCACGCCGGTGCCGGCGAAGATGCCGAGGGACGCCGGCGACGCCGACCGTGGCACGAGGGTGGACCGGCGGCACGGGTGACCATAGCCCCGCTCACCGGAGGACATCTCCGCGCCCTCGGGACCGGCCACGGGCACCTGGTTTCAAGTCCCAGATGGTTTCGAAGGTGCCAGCTGCGGATTTGGCATCGGAGAGGAAGGATCCGGCGGGATTTTGGTTGGCACCGCGGCACCTGAGACCGGACTCCAGCAGACAGCGGCTCTACCAAACCTCAAGTTGAGCTGTTTTACCCAAATTACCCAAAGACGATCGATTCCCGCGGCACCGGTCCCTACGGCGAAGAAAAGGAAGTCTAGAGGTGGAAGCGAGAGACTAGGGGTGAAATGCGGGAGGAAGGATGACGGCGACAAGTTTGAGGCCCTCGTTAAGGAATTTAACGTGGATTTTGAGTGTCCACCACACCAGGCAGCTCCTCCGTACGCAACGAGGACGGAAACGATTCACGTTCGTCTTAGTCCAGTTCCACTCGGCCCATCAGCTTTTTATAAACCCGGAATTATCGAATTTGGTTTATTTATTTATGCCGAAAGCAGAAATAAAACCGATATTTCCCCCGTCTTTGCAAGCCAGAAAGGAGAACCCGAGAGACGGAGAGCCCAACGTGAAAGCGAAGCTGGGCTACCGCCGCTTACCCTACCCTGACGTCTACTGCTACGTGTCTGGGAATAGGTTAAAAAGCTCGGAACGGAATTCTTTTGAATGACCGTATCCTTTTCACGAGGCACCTCCGCTACGTTTTACCATTTATTATTTATCTCTCCAATATATTTTACCATTTAAAGCTCCTACCCAAAGGGAAAGGCCTAGGGCTCACCCGCCTCCCCTCACCACATCCTTTATCAGGACCGGTCTGATCTAAACCCTCTCCGTTAACGAACCGGTTCAACTATTTTCCAATATTTTCCAGTGTTTTCCAATATTTCCGGCTTTGCCAAACACGGAAGGGGAACCGGCGTCTCAACGGTTCAGCTGAAAACGGTTGGTGCGACCGGGTGGCCAAAATAACCGATGAAACGGGAACCTTCCATTTTGGGTTGCAAATCACAAAATGGTTCTAATCAAAGGTTAACGAGAGCTCTAGCGTCAATTTGGAGAGACTCCCCGCGTGTAATTAGTATTAGTACTACACTTAATTTATCTGTGGAGCAAGCAGAAGTGACCGACTTACAAATTACATCTTTTTCAAGATAACGCACGCAGGTTTCACTGGTTTTACGCGCTGAAAGCATTATCAAATCATCTTCTAAAAATAAAGCTATTACACAGCGCACAAATAACCATGTAATCTATAATACCCAGTAACTATCGCGTATTTAGTCAACCTATGGGCTGCAGAGAAGCTGGTAATTAAGCAGAGTTTCAATGCCACTCCAAGCACTGGTACTACCCGCGTTTGCCTTTATTAGATAAAACGGAACAATTTCGTTTACAAAGGGGGGAAATAACTAATTAGGTTTTAATTACATGGTAGTTACCATAGATTTATAAACTAATGAGGTGGTGGTTTGGGCCCCAATAAGATTTATTTCCAGGCTGCGTCCACCGAAACCGTGCAGACACGGTGGCAGGTCACGGGAGAACGAAGAAGAGAAGAGCGGGATAAGAAATTGGTATTTTTTAAGAGAAAGTCCAAGCGCATTATGGCTGAGAAGTCCTCAGAAATCCTGAGCTTTTGGGGGTCTCGGGGCGGGGGGGAAGAAGGTATTACATGAGGAAACCTCTCTTCCATCAAACCCACAGGCTCCGACGTGCCGCGGTTGGTGGTCATCGCCGGTGGTACGGTCCCTCCACGCAGAGATGGGCGAGCGTGGCTTCTCCTCCCAGGGAGCTCTCGCTCGTCTTTTGACAGTATTTGTTCAATCTTAGGCAAAAAAAAAAAAAAATCTGCGCGGTGATAGCTGGGAAACGCTCCTCGAGTCCAGCCGTCTCGCCAACATCCAGGCACCGGTTTTCCTTTCCCTCCGCAGATTGCCGTTATCCTTAACGTAACGCTGCTTGGGTCGGGTGACAGACAAAACCGACCCCTCTCTTCATTGAAAACCCGGAATTGAGATGTTCGACTGCCTCTCAACATTCATGCCTAAGCGACGTGTCCTTGGCTGCGGGTTGTCGCAGCCGAAATTCAGTTCCCCGACACCGGGTCCACGTACGATGCTCGGTTCATCTGCCCAGGTTTGCTGCTTCTAATTTCTTCACTGTGTCATGGACAAACATCAACCGGTATCAAGGAGGAGACTCCACTACCTGAAATGGTTCCCTCAAGGGAAATCTCCACCCTACGCTTCTTCGTCTCATCTCCTCATCGACACCAGCCCACCGCGGCAAAAAGTTTCTCCAGCATTTTTCTCTGTCCCCAGTCGCTTCCATTCTCTGACTTTTTTAAGACCGTTTCACTTTTTTTTTTTTTCCATACTCCCCACGTTCCTCCAGACCTTTCATCCTCGTTTTAAGGCGCGCGGCGATTCGGCAGAGATGAAACCGTTTCCAACAAATTAGGGGTGGTTGAAGATGCCTCACATCTCTCCTCCTGCCCTGTCCTTTATCCCGCTGTTGCAAGGCTTCTGAAAGATCTTTATGGCCAGGACGGGGAAAGGTATTGGTAAAACATCACTGGACTGTTCATTTAATTGAATTTTAGGGTCCTTTCATAAGGACCCATCCTCTGGGTGCTTCTATTTCCAGTATGAAAAGGCCTTTGACGAAGTCTGCAAAAGTGCTAACAATAGCTGCTTTTATGCGGCTCTGTTTCCCGAACCCAATTCATTATCTGCAGGTGATCCATCGTCGAGAAATCTCTCCCCGTTCCCGTCGGCTCTGCCGGGTGATTAGCCCAGAAGTTCCCATCTTCTCTTCATTTACAGGGATTCTTAAATATAATACACAAAGGACGGGTGGGCAAGGGTCTCTAGGGCGGCAAGCCTTCAAGCTTTCCCAGGTAACTAATCAGGAAGGTAAGAAAAAGGCGGCCGACCAGAAAAGTAGGATGCAATCGCCTGGAGTTAATTTATTGGGACGAAATAGTTGGAAAGTTTGAATTATAAAAGTCACTTGTTAAAGGACTAACGTAGCGCGGTACCCAAGGAATGGCGGGGTGACGGTTAGCCCGTGATGTGACCACTGTGCACCGGCCCAGGAAACGATGACGGTGCCACAACCCCAAAATAAGCAATAAAATTGGGTAAAGTTCCCAACACTGGGGACAAGCGATGGATCCACGGCATTTAACGGCGCAGGAGAAGGGCGTAAGGGATGAAGAGCGGAGGGTGGGTTTGATGGTACAGGCTGGTAACGAGGTTGAGCCCAGAAGACTGAACTTCCCGGCGAGACACCACGAGGAACCGAAGCACTAAAAGACAGCTCAGGATACAGACTTGCATCCGTGCTGCTGGTATTTCAAATCAACACATCTAAGAACGACAAATCTCTCCTAATCATTTATCTGGGGAAAAATAAAAACAAAAAACACCCGGTCCCGTGGACGGTCACTGCTCTGCGTTGTGCCGGGGAGCACCGGAAAGTCTCCAACAGCAGGAGCAAAGCGAGGGACGGGAACAGGGTGGGATTCACCAGGACTCAACTCTTCCCTCGTTGCTTCTTCCCCATCCGCGCCGTCCTTTGGTTATAAACCTGTCAGCCGAGCTGCCTCTTCTCCTCCAAAACAGAGGGATCCTGGACCAAAATCCCCTTCTCTTCATGTTTTTTTGGACTTTCTTTCCTTCCTTCTCATCAGCTAATAGCAAGCAGATGATTGTCATCATCATCACACAGCTTCAGACTAACAAGTACTTTGAAAAAATATTTCCGTAAAACTGGAAGACAGTTACATGAGAGAAGGAATGATTATTTTTTTCTGGTCGCAAACGGCATAACCCCACTACGTGAGTCCAGGCCTGGGGTTAATCCCTCTGAAATGATCAATTCTCTCTAAAATACGACACAACCAAGGCTCAGATCTGTCCTCTGACCGATCTCCTTTGAATTTTTCCACTACAGCGCCGAGGTGAGCTCCCCTCGCTCACTTTTAATGGCAATTTTAACAGATTGGTCACGTTCCTTGACACCACCGACTAGCTGCAACGCAATATTTTCGTCGCGGTGCTATCCCACCGGAAAACGAACGGACGGCAGTCCTATTTCTATCCTCACCACAAAGCGTGGGAAGCTAACCATGTCCAGCAGCTGCCGGCTTCCCAATCCAGTTGTTTTCAACGCTGCAACGTAAAACTAGCGAGCGGCGCTTTGAGTCCACGTTATTTCGGAGCAGCAGACTGAAGGAGAGTAAAGGACAATTAGCAGAAAAATGCCAAGGTGAGAGCAAAACGACCAAAAAAGCCCATACGGGGAAGAGAAAACAAGGAGTCTGGGGGCTGCTGGGGGTCCAAGCGAACCCCATTGGCAAGCCATCGAGGAAACGGGCTCGCCGGCACACCGAAACACCCGAAACGGCCGTACGGTGCCCAGCAACTTATTAAGACATCCTTGGTGGCTTACAGCAAGCCTTCCCGACCTCTCGTTCTTTCGATTTATCCAAATCTCAACAAAACACGTTGACTAAATACGGCTGAGCTCGGAAGGGAGGTTATTTTAAAACGGGTTTGCTGAAGAAATTCAGGATCTGATCCTCCATTAAAGCTGTTCCTTTAAAAAACGAGTATATTAGCATCTTTCCCCTATTTCAGCGGACACGTGTGTTGATCCGGGGTTACTGAACACGCATCACGTTAAACCGGTGCCTTCGAATCAAGAGCGGACGCACCAAAGCGTCCCTTCTCCTTGGCGCGGCCACCGGTTTGTTGAAATTGTTGCAGGGACTAAAACAATGAGCTATTGGAATGCCAAATCGGACTCACGCTGCACTAGTAGGTATTTTAAATTGTCAGGTCTCCAAGATTAAATTAGAATCAGGGACTTTAATAAGAAGCAAGTTAAGGAGTGATTCACAGAAGGGGAAAACGCGTTAGGTTTGGACTTATTCAACAACAAGGGACGATTACCAAGCAACCATTTTGAAACTCTCTGGAAGTCTGCATCTCACTGATTGATTTCCTTTCACTCAAAATTTCCTTTTAAAAACAACAAAACCAAATAAATCTAAAAAGCATCATCTCTTGGCCTGCAGCAAAGGTGAGCCAGACGGCGCGCGTCGTTACTAGATGAGTTTGAGGAGCGGAAAAGCTTCGTTCCGGAGACGGGAGCAGCATCCCGCTTGGTGAAATCACTACGAACCACCACCTAAAGAGTGGTTTTAAACTGAGAGCAAACTGGGAGCAGCTACTCCCCGGTCCAAGCCCCGGTACGGATCTTCACTCAGCCGCCTAACCGAAACAACGATCCAACTTTAACAGAGGAAATCTGTAAAGTTGCCTACGGTTACGTAGCAAGTCACGCAGCATAAAGGACAAGTAGCGTTTCCATTCGATCTCTCAGTCCCTCGCTAAACCCAGGGAGGTGCCGGAGCGCGGACGGAGAGCCTACACCTGGAGATGTTAATAAAGATGCTGCAGAGTTTCATTAACTTTACGCAGTTTGTTTCAGGATACATACAGAGCTCTCAGTGACCAACTGGGAAAACAAACAAACAAACAAAAAATTTATATATAAAAGAACCATTTTTAAATGGCAAAGTGTTTAAATTTAAAACTCCAGATTACAAAAAAACCCTCCCTAAAACATTACGATTGGCAAAGCATACGGGGCCTTCGAGAGAATGTCCTGCCCCCTCCCTCCCTCAGCTCCTCTCAGCAGCGAGGAGTTTCAGCTCTTTTGTCTTTTCAGGGACTAAGTTAATTTTATTCTACTCAAACAGTGACTCTGCTGCAGACAAAAGGAAAAATGAAGACCCACTGCAGTGAAACAAGTTTTATAATTCATTAAAGTGAATTATCTTTCTTCTCCTACAAACTGCGTTAGGCAGTCGGGAAAAGAAAAAAGAAGGGGCGGTGGTGGGGGGAAGACAACTGTTAAAGCCAGAACTTGTCGGCAGGAGGATTTCAGGTTATCCTTCTCCCTCCACATCGCCTCTGCTCCTCGAAGGGACGATACCGGGACGACAGAGCGAGATCTCGCGCGTTCGCTTTGCGATGTCGATGAGAAAGCTGACTTACATCCCAAAGCACCTCGCCAGGGCAAACGGTTTGGGGGAAAAAGAGGCTGATTTAGTGTCCGACGAGAGGCGTTTCAGGACAACACATCCTCCTTCCTTGCCGGGAGCTTGAAGAAACACATTTCCATCTCTTTTCTTGCTGGTAGGGACGCGACCAAAATATTCAGGTTCTTCAGAAGAGGGGAAAGGCAACGTGTGCAGAAGGGTTTCCATTCCCTGCAAATATTTATCTTTATGCAGGTTTTGGTGATTAAAAATCCTGTTTCTAACCCCCGATACCGAACCAGAGGGTTAACTGGCATGAAAGATAAGTAGTTAAACGTTTTTGTCTTCATGTATCAGAGCATACAGCTGCTCTGCTCCCAGGTACGGACAGGGCACGACCCAAAGCCACCGGTCCAGGAGATGGAAAACGGGCAGCAAGCAGCAGCGTCCTCTTCCCCGAAATGACAGACGGGTTTTGGTTAGGTCTAATCCCAAAGAAACAGGATCCTTGCATTCGTTTTTCTGAGATTCAACAAAAATGAGACCTAAATCCGGGATACGCTGGAAAAATACACTTGTTGGCTTCTGGTCACCAGGAAGCTCAAGTCCAGCAGCACCGCTACCACCGACCCTACAGGATCCAAAACCGGGTGTTTTAAGGCATTTTTAACTCTTCCGTTGAAACAAAGGGCGCGCGGCCACAAGTTATTTTATTATTAGCACCCTCTGCCCCCCGCGCAGCCGTAACGAGCTGCTATTTTGACGCAGGCGCCCAAAAGACGCTGGCGCAAGGCTCCGGCAGCCGGCACGCTGGGAGAGCGCATGCACCAACCGCACCACCGAGACGGCACCTCGCGTTTGCATATTCAGCAGCGGCGAGGTTTGCCGTTAAAGGCCAGGCATGAAAAATTTAGGCAGGAAAAGAACCGCTACGAGAACGCCAACTGCTGCGACGAAAACGAGTAAGCGGGAGGAAAATGCACCGCTCGGGGCAGATCCTCGAGCACAACGGGACACTTTTCCTCCTTCCTCACCGCGGGACCGGAGGAGATACAGCTCATTTCAGCCCAAATCAAGAATTTCTCTGGCTTTTGCTTTCCGTCACCAACTTAATGGTCTTTTAATGCGCCTCTCGCAACTCTTTGGATCGTCCGGCAGGATGCTCCGCCAGCCTCGAGGAACCAGGCAGGGCTGCCTCTAATTACCGGCGGGACTCTGAAATCGGACAATTTCAGGGTTCAGCCCCAAAATACGCGCTCAAACCTGAGCGGTAGCACCCTCCATCCTGTGAAAGCCTGTTAAAGCCATCCCGGCACGTGTACGGCTTCACCGGAGTTGGTACCACCTACCTGGAAACACCGGCCGCCGCCGCCACGAAGCCAAAAAGCTTTGATTAGGGATGAAGCAAAATGGATGCGGCTTCGCAGGACCGACGTGCAACAGTCGCGTCGAGGCTCCGGGGATAAAAAAAAAAAAAGCCCCCAAGGCTCTTTATAGACTCCTCCGCGCCGGTCTTTGGTCTAATTTTAGAGAGGAGGCTTGGAAGCGCCTCTCCTCACACCCTCCAAATTCCAAGTGCTGGTCTTCAGAAGGATTTCAGGCATATTCCGGATACCGTTATCACAAATAACCGGATAATATTCCGCATCCGAGGGGCAGAGTTGCAAAAGGAATTGCGATCCGAAGTTTAGCGTTATCCCCCTTTCCTCAATACATCTTAAATAATCCTGTCTTTGCGAGGGCCGAGAGCAACTAGAAGCGATATGCCACGTTTATATGAAAATCGTGGAGAATAATGAAAAAAAAAACCGGAATAAATCCCAGCACTCTTCTCCGACCCACTTCCCATGGATGGGGACGAGTTTTCTGACGTCTGTGCACGCAACCAGGCGCTTGACAAACCCAAAAACATCCGACCTGGGATAATCACCCTCTCTGGTTTTGCATGGGACGAGACCGTAAGGTGACAGGAGGGAAGCGGTGCGTCACGACGAGGAAGCCCCTCTACCTTAGGGCAGCAACATCGGCAAACGGGCCAGAGCTCTGCTTGAAAACCCGGCGTCGTTTTGTTAGAAGTAGCACCTAGAGTTGTTAAAACAATCCGAGGGAGAACCTTGCTCTTTTATTTGTTATATAGAGCTCATCGCCCCTGTTACGTGGGTCACGCTGGAGAAAACCAGCAAAAACCAACCTGGAACTGCTTCAGTTTTCCTTGATTCCACGAAAAAAAAAAATCCTAATGGCATTCTTTAAGATTTTGGGCATTTGAAGGGGAGAGAGACCAATGAGTGAGGAATTCCTCCGAGGAAATAGACACGAGATGAAAAGTCGAGCCACGTCCATCGCCGGACCCAGGCACCACCACAACGCCGGGACGGCTTCCATCCTCTGCCAAATTAACGCGGGAAATAATTTCTCTCCAAATCAGGTTTGGCGCGTGAAGGTGGCGGTCTCCAGTTTAGCCGGAGGTCCGGGAAAGAGCAGGAAAGTTTGGGATGCTGTGCTCGGCGATGCTCAGGGAAGGGGGAAAGTCACCATCAGCCTCAACTGCTCCGTGGAGAGCTGGAAAGCACCAGGACAACCGCAGGTATGTAGCTCCATTTTAAGGTTAGCTAAACTTTATGTCCGTTCATTTCTAGCTTTAATTTAAAAAAAAAAAAAAAAAAAAAAAAAAGGCAGGAAAACATGAAGGCACATCCCAGGGGCCAGCGGAATCCCTCCGGCCACGAAGCTTTGTCTTTCACCCCAACCGCACCGTGAGAGCACGGGCAAGCTGGGAAAGCAAGACCCCAACCATCACCCGGGGCGGGTTGATTCGTCAAAGTCCCAATTTCAGAGTCACGTTCTTCAAGGGGAAAAAACAAAGAATTTAGAAAAAATAAAAATAAAAATCTCTTTTTCAAATGACCCAGATAAGCGTTTCGACTCCAGCTCTCAGAATAAGTACGCGCCACGGCAAAACGAGCCTCTCCCCAGGCAGACGGTCCACTGGGATGCGTGTGAGCACTGCTCCTCGCTTTTCCACGGAAAACTCCTGAAGAAAGCGCAGCTGAGGCGGAGAATATTTGCGATTTTTTTTCTTTTTAAATAGCCAAATTACCTGAAATACCGAAACCGATCAAGAGAAGCGACTTGAAGTCTATCCGTAAGAGCGAAGGAGAGAAACACAGGCTCATCGCAACATCTCACTTCCCAGGCCCCGTCGCTTGGTGCATCACCCCGCAATGCTGCAAACCAAGTTATGGAACAGCGATATATCATCCCACGTGTTTAAAAAAAAAAAAAAACCTGTAAAAAAAATAACCTACATGCAACACCCCCCCCTACCCCCCCAAAAAAAAAGTCATAGCAAATGAAACCCCAGCCATCTGTAACCAGGCTCCACCGCGAGATTAAGGAGCGGAAATCCATGAGTCTCAGGACAAAAACCAAAAACACGACTTTCCACAAAGGGATCGCTGGCGGCACCGAGGAGCTACGGAAGCAAATGGATCCCCAAACCGCGTCCACGCTCGATCTGCCCCCGCAGAAGCATAAAAGTTAAGTTTGTTCTCCATCTTCCAGCGGTCGATCCAACGCTATAAAACTGCAGCGGCATGTGGCACGGCCTGATAGGTTGAATTTCTGCGCGCGAGGTGGATAGTTTTACACGGGGATTAGATTTATAGCCAATCTCTCCCTCTTTTTTTTTTTTTTTCCCTTTAAAACAGAAACATTTTGCTGTCGTGCCTCAGCACAACTGCACGTTCGGTGCTCGCACACCAGCAGTTTTAAATACCACTCGAACCAAATACTTTAAAAAATAAAAGTTGCTCTCCGTGGGGGTTTTTTGGTGGGTTTGTTGGGTTTTTTTTCCACATTCCTTGTTCTTGTTATTGCCAAAACATTTTAAAAATCAGCGATTCTTACAACCAAGCGATGCAACAGGATTCCTTCCGAGCCGGGATGAGCGGGGACGCTCGTCAAAGGCTCCCGAAAAAGAGGTGAGTTATCCGGTACGCAGGGACTGCAAGATCAGGGTCCAGCGAGCGGTTTGTAACGGGGAGGGGAAGAACAAAGCGCAGAAAATTGTCAGTTAACAGGCAAATAAATCAAAATACAAAGCTCCAGTGATTGTTTTTCCTTGAACGCTGAAGGGAGTAGCGAGCGATGAAAGTAGCTCAGTGAATGAATCCGGGAAGCTCCTCTCATTTAAAGCCCCCTGCATCTTGCGAGTGGTTGATCGCGAGCCCCGCTCCGCTCCCTCGGAAGAAAACATTGGCAGAAAAGACACTTTCAAGAGCATCTTAAGTTTAATTAACTCCGCCGAGTAGATAGTTCTGCTCTCCCCCTCCCAGAAACGTCTGAAAGAAGGCAGCGATCCCCCACCCTGCGCCGAAGCAGCCGGGAGAACAGGAGGAACCGGGATGTTCCGAGCAGAGCCGGGTGCCACGACCGGCAGGAGCCCGTTAGCCGTCGGAAGAGGAAGCCGGGCCCCTCTCGGCACGGGCAAACCGCAGCGCTGCAAAGATGGATGCTCCCTGTCAGCTGCACGTCACATTCGGTTTCACGCAGCCTCGTGATCAGGAAAAGCGCCAAAGAGAAGGTTGCACCTCGCGCTGAAGATCTTAACGGCTCGGAAACCAGGTCGCCGACCCCAAAATGGGGCTTTTTGGTTGTCTCCCCACCGTCAGCAGCTCCAGGAGAACCAGGAATGCAACGAATTCCAGGCACGAGGCAGGGAGATCCCTACAGACGCTCGTCCGAGGGGACGTGAACCCCGTTACGGATAAGATGCAAACACAGCATTTCACCCCGAGGGTGCCGGGCCCCAGCGCCACCCCAGCTCAACGGCTGCACCGAGCTCCCCCAGCACCCGCACGAGCCGAAATCGTGTTTGGTTTGCCCCCGGTGACGGGAGCATCACGAGCCATTTCAAAATCTGATGCGCTGGAGAAGAACAGCGGCATTTCGAGGGGTGGGGGGCTCTGCCTGCACACCTAGACAGCTCAAACACGGCCAGCCCCTCGGCTCTCTGGTGAGAAGGCATGCCAGTAACCAACCACGCATAATCCTTAAAAACCACCGTCCTCTTGAACCGCTTGTTGTTGCAATCCTTCCCCAACCCCCACCGAAGAACACCGAGAAATAAGAGTCAAAACCTCCCACACCTTCTTCCAGAAGGACGCCGTTCCCCACGGGCTTGTACCCCCCCCCCCTTTCCTCCTCCAGCCTGTCAGCAGCCAAGGCAGGCTCAAAAGAAAAAAAAAAAAAAACATATATAAAAAAAAAAATATCCCTTTTCGGAGGGGGGTGATTTCAGCAAACAGAAGGCGAGGAAGGCAAGGCAGCTAAAGCGAATCAATACGATCACATCCATATGCTGTCGCTCTTCCTCCTTGCTTTCAGCTACCCTCCGCTTGCCCAAACCTCCTCCTCCTCCCTTCCTGGCAAAGCACCCCCCCACCATCAAAGAGACCCTTCTTTCTGGGCGCAGAGGGGAAGGGAAGGGCTATTTAAACGCCTGGAACGCTCTTATTTTGGGAAATTGAGCAAAGGGGAGAGAGGAACCGTGCCGCCCAGCTTCCCAAACGCCAAGTGAGGAAGGGCCTGCGCCTCCCCAGAAGCCCCCCCCCCGCCTCAATCCCCACAGCAAGAGGGGAAGGGGCGCAGGCAGGGCTGCCTGCGCTGCCCACATGGAAGGAGGAGGCAGTTGCTGGACTCTCTCGCTCCACGTTAAAACCGAGATATGAAAGTTTTCCTGGCTGCCCCCATCCCGGTTTTGACGTGGGGAAGCAGCATCGGGAAACGGGGACGGGTTGGGGTGGGGGGAGCGAAGAAAGGAGACAAAAATCCTGCAAAGCAGAAAACCTGGTTTCCAAATCGGCGACGGAGCGAGGCAGGGAGTCAATCACCCGTTCCCTAACGAGGGAACAGGGAAACGCCGCGATGGCAACGCGGAAGGAAACGGGAAACGCAGAAGGAAACGGGAATCACTCCCAAAACCCAGCAGAAAAGGAGGGAACAAAGGGGGTGTCCCCTCCGGTTGACGGTGGGGGGAGCAGCCAGCCCCGAGCCCCCCCATCACAGAGGGCCGCTCCATCGCAGCATCGCTCCCCACGAAGCGGCAGTACCCAGCCCCAACCCCGAGGATGAGGACGGAGGGGGGGACGGGACACGGACCCCGCTCCCCCAAATCCCTCCAGGTGCGCAGAGAGGCAGCTGCTCCCGCCCCGCTCCGTCGCCTCTGGGTAGAAGGAGGCGGCCGCCTCCTCCCCGCGCTCCCTTGCCCTGGGGACCCCCCCCACGCACCCCAGGCCCGGAGCCAGGCAGCGCCCGCACCCCGCTTTCCCACCGCCCCCGGCCCAGACGGCCCCGCCCCGACCCAGACGGTCCCCAGCCGGGCAGGGACCGGCCCCCCCAGCCCTGGAGGAAGAGCCAACACCCCGTTTTACCACGGGGTATCCCCGCCCCCAGCCCTCCTCACCCATTCCCAAGGGCTGGGCCAGCCCCTGCACCCCCAAACCCTGGGCTCTGCCCCCCCCAAAGCCCTTGGCACTCTATTCCCCCCAAGCCCCCCCACGCCAGCTCCGCACTGTCCTAGTGGCAGCCCCAGAAGCCCAGGGCTCTGTCCCCCCCCAACCCCTCTACTCTGCCCCCGCACACCCCTCAGCTCTGTCCCCCCTCAAACTCCCCAGCTCTGCGCCCCCTCAGCTCTGCCCCCCCAAACCCCCCCTCAGCTCTGTCCCCCCTCAAACTCCCCAGCTCTGCCCTCCTCAGCTCTAAACCCCCCACCCCTCTTGCTCTGCCCCCGCACACCCCCTCAGCTCTGTCCCCCCTCAAACTCCCCAGCTCTGCCCCCGCCTCAGCTCTGTCCCCCCAAACCCCCCTCAGCTCTGCCCCCGCCTCAGCTCTGCCCCCCCAAACCCCCCTCAGCTCTGGCCCCCTCAGCTCTGCCCCCCCAAACCCCCTCAGCTCTGGCCCCCTCAGCTCTGCCCCCCCAAACCCCCCTCAGCTCTGTGTCCCCTCAGCTCTGCCCCCCCAAACCCCCTCAGCTCTGCCCCCTCAGCTCTGCCCCCACAAAGCCACAACCCTCCCCACCCCCACCCCCGGCCCTCCCAAATCCCCCAGCTCTCCCCCCCCCCCCAACCCCCTGGGCTCTATCTCCTGCCAGCAGACCCCCCCAAACCCCACGGGGGCCGCCCCCCAAGCGCAGACACCCCCCTCCCTCCCCTCAGCCCCTGAGCTCGGGCCCCCCCCACCCTCAGGCCCTGCCCCCCCCCCAACACCCCCACCGGGCCCTGCCCCCCCCCCCCCCCGACACCCCCACCCCCCCAGGGCCCGGCTCCCCCCGCCCCCCCAGCCCTCACCTGGCTCGGGGGGCGCCGCCCTGGGGGCCGGGGCCGCCGGTGGGTGCCCTGGGGCCGAGCCGGGGCCGGGCCGGGCCGGGCGGGCGGAGCAGACGCGGCGCCGCAGCCACCAGCCGCCGCGGAGCGCAGCCGGCACCACCACAAACAATGCCGCTGATTGGGCAGCGGCCCTGCCGCTCTAGCCCCGCCTCCCGACCCCAGACGCGACGCCCATTGGTGCGGTGCGACGACGGACGCGGCGCCCCGTCAATCGAATCGGTCGGCCTCCTCGCCGGACCCGCCTCCCGCTTCTTACTGGCGGGCGAGCGCGAAGATTGACGCGGGACTCCGCCAATGGAAATCCCCAGAGCGTCCCCGCGGGGCGCCTTTAATGGGTCCCCGAGCCTGGACATCCGGGTACCGCTGGCCGCGCGCGATGTCGGCGGGCAAAAACCACCCCCGCGCCCGCCCGCCCGCTCGCGGGGGAATTTGGGCCCGAAGCGGCCGCCGTAGCCGCCCTGCCCCGGCCCACGTGGCTCCCGGTACGCGGGTGCACGTGGCCCGGCACGACGCCGCGGGGGAGGGGCGGTACCCCGGGACCGGGCAGGGCCGCGCGCTAACACCCCCCACCCCCACCCCCCACCCCCTCCCGGGATCGCCGGGCAGGGCCCCAGCGCCGAGGAGGCCTCGCTCCGGCCCCGAGGCCTCTGCCAGGCCCCAAGATGGCGGCCGTGGCCACAGGCCAGCGCTCCCGCCCCTCCCCTCCCCCCCGCCCCGGGGGGGTCCCGGTCCCCCTCGACGCCCCCCAGCCCCCCCCCCCCACCCCCCTAAGAAGGCGGCGGGGAAAGCAGCAGGGAAAATACCGCAGCGGCTTTTATTTACAGACCCCCGGGGCGGGGGGGGCTCCTATTGCACAGTGCGGGGGGGGGGGGGCGGCCCCTAAACCCCCCCCCAAACCTCCCCGGGGGGGAGGGGGCGATGGAGGGGGAGGGGCAGAGATTGGGGGGGGGGGGATGCGCAGACACCCCTCCCCCCCCAACTGTCCTGGCACCCAGCAGCGTAAGGAGGGGGCATTGGGTGGGGGCAATAAATAAATAAAAATATATTAATACTGACATATAAAACCCTTTGTGAGCTGGGGGGGGGGGGGGAAGAGGGGTTCCCCGGGGCTGGGGACCCCCCCTCTGTCCCCATGGCGGGGGGAGGGGGCTGCGGGGGTCGCCTCTAGCACTCGAGGGTGGCCCCGAAGCTCTTGCGGCAGTCGATGGCTTTGGAGCTGGGGGGCTGCACCCGCCGCCGCCGCAGCTCCTCCTTGCCCAGGCTCCCCGCCAGCTTGTTGTACGCCGACTTGTACTTCTTGTCAAAGGCGGCTGCGAGGGGAGGAAGAGGAGGGTGGGACGGGCCACGACACACACAGACAGCGGCTATCGGCGTTGTCTGGGGTGAGGGGGGAGCCCCCGATAGCCCCCCCTGAGCCCCCACCCCCCCCCCCCCAACGCCGTACCGATGTCCGTGTGGTCCCTGCCCAGCGCCGCCAGCATGAGGAAGAGGATTTCCCGGTAGATGCTCCTGGGGAGGAAGAGCGATGAGGGGAGGGATCCGGTGCTGATGAGGGGGTTCGAGGGCGGGGGGGGGGTCACAGCCCTACCTCTGCAGGTGTCGGGGGGCCCCCGGGGCCGCCAGCGTCTCGAGGAAGAGGGTGATGGCTTTGTGCACGTCGTTGAGCCCCACGTGGTTCAGCACGGCTTCCATGAAGGCCAGCGAGAAGGGGTGGTGGCCGTGGGGCCGCCAGGACCGCAGCCGGGTGGGGACGTTACCTGGGGAGGGAAGGGATGAGGTGTGGGGGGTACACGGAGGGGGGGGGGGGCTCAGCACCCCCCCACCACTGCCATGGGTCGTGTGTGTGTCCCCTCCCCGACTCACTGTGAAGCCGCCAGAGGACGTGAAGCGGGGGGCAGCTGTCGGGTTCGGGGGCCAGGACGTCCCAGAGCAGCCGAATGCGCACACAGGGGGAGTCGGGGGGTTGCGCCTGCGGGACAGAGCAGGTGGGCACCGGGCAGGCGACCCCCCCCCACACCCCCCGTCCCCGAATCCTCCTGCAGCCCCCCCACCCCCCCCAAACCTTACCTGCGGGGTGGGGGCGACGTGCTGGGAGCCCAGGAGCAGGCGGGGGAGGTTGCTGGGCAGCCCCAGGCGCTGGAAGTACCAGACCAGGTTCCAGTAGATGATGGGGTGACTGTCCACCAGCTCCGGCTGCGCCAGGAACTCGCCCCCTTCGTTCTCCACCAAACTTTCCAGCTCCTTCCGCAGCACCAACGGGCTCAGGTAGGCGAAAGCCACCCGTTCCGACCGTCGCGGCACCTGCGGGACGAGGGGGACGCGCCGCTGGGTCACCCGGTGTCGTGTGTGTGCGCGTGTGTGCGCGTCCCCCTCCAACCCTTGTCTCTCCCCTCTCCGTGCCCGGCACCGTACCGCCGCGTCCGGGTAGCCGTTGCAGAGCTCCGGTTCGGCCTCATCCAGCGCCAGGCAGCGTCGGCGGTCGCTGAGCACCGGTCCCTGCGCGGCGGGAGGAGGGAGGGAGTCGTCCTCGGCGGAGCTGCGCGGCAAAGAAGGGGGCGGGGGGGATTGTGGAAACGGGGAGGGGGGCGCCGGGGAGAACACGGGGACGTTTGGGACGGAAGGGTGGGGGAAAATGATGGACAGTAAAGAGGGGGGTTGGGGACACCGGGGGGGACAGGGGACATTACGGGTTCTCCCGGCGGGTGGGGGACACGGGGGGGGGGGGGGGGGTCCCACCTGGGGGGCAGCTGGAAGTCCTGGATCTCGATGCTGAGGAAGGGGACGAAGGAGCGGCCGCAGAAGGGGCAGGTGGTGTTGAGGTTGGAGTCGTCGGAGGTCCAGCCGGCCATCACCTCCTCGTCGTACACCAGCGCGCCGCAGCCCTGGCACCGCGAGCAGCTGGACAGCAGGACCTGGCCGCCGGCGGCACCGTCAGACCCCGCGGCGCTGGCGGAGGGAGGGGGGTGCGTGGGGGTGGGACGGGATCCCCCCCGCCTCAACTCACCTCCACGGCGGGAGGCTCCTGCCCGGCCGCCCCGTCGGCCGGCGGCTCGGAGGATTTGGGAACGCCGGCGCTGCCCACCGACGTGTCGGACAGGTCCAACTCGCTGCCCAGCGAGACGGAGCTCTGCGGGGGGGGGAACATGCGCTGTCAGCGAGGGCGGACGGACGGACGGACGGACGGATGGACGGAGCCCCCAGGGAGAAGCCGGGTACCTCGGAAGCGGTGGATTCGGGGCGCTCCCGTGGGCGCAGCAGGGTCTCGGCGGGGCTGCGGCGCGGCGGGGGCTCCCCATCCCGCTGCTCGGAGCCCCGGCGCGGGCAGGTGGCGGCGTCCCGGGGGCCGGCGGGAAGCTCGGTGCTGGCTGCCGGCCGGAGCGGGGGTCGCTTGCCAGGGGACAGCAGCTGCTGCAGCTTGGCGGCCAACCCCCGGCGCGGCGTGTTCCCCGCCGGCCCCTCGTCCGCCCGGTCGCTCTCGTCCGTGGCGAAGCTGACGTCCGACAGGCTCCCGTCGGCAGAGCCGGGGGGACCCCGCAGCCGGGGGGGCAGCGGGGCCGGGGCTGCGGGAAGAGCGGGGGAGCGGGTAGTCAGGGGCTCCCTTGGCCCCCCCCGGCCCCCCTCACCATGGGTGCTGCCGGGGAAGCTGAGGCTGCCGCTCTTCACCAGCCTGGGGGCCGGGGGGGTGTCCCGCAGGCTGCGCCCGGCCCAGGTGGTTTGCCGCTGCAGGCTGGGACGGGGCGCCGGGGGGGCTCGGCCGCCTGCGGGAGGGGACGAGGGGGCCGTCAGCGGGGTGACAGTGGCCCCCCCCCCCCCGCCCCGGCTTCCCCGCCATCCCCACCTACCTGGGGGTGCGGCGGCGGCGGCCCGGCGTTCCCGCTGTCGCAGGGGCTGCCGAAACTGGGCGGCCCCCAGCACCACGTTGCGGAGCTTGGCCCAACGCAGGCGCCCGCCCTGGGTGCCCGCCGGCCACTTGCTCTCCAGCACCGCCTGCGAGGAGGAGGAGGAGGAGGAGGAGGAAGGGGGAAACGACACGGTCGGGTGCCAGGGGGACCCCTTGGACCCCCCCCAGTGCGTGTGTTCCCCCCCCCACCTTGTTGTAGTAGCCGTAGGTGATGGTGTTGGGCACGATGCCGGCGCGCTTCATCTCCAGCAGCACCCGCACCGACAGCACCGGCTCCCCGTACTGCCCGCAGAGCTGCATCAGGATGCGGTAGCAGACCTGGGAGGCGGGGGGGGACACGGGGGGACACACACACACACAACCACGGGCAATCAGGGGCGGCCAGGGCCCCGGCGAACCTCCCCCCCCACACACACACCCCCCCAAAACGCCGCTTACCTCGTCTGGCAGCACCACTTTGTGAGCCTCCATCTTGCGCAGGACCTCGTAGGCGAGCTGGAGCGCCCGCAGCTTGGCAGGGGCGGCGCGGACGTGGGTGGGCAGGTAGAGGAACCAGAGCCCATAGCAGTGCCCCAGCAGGCACTTGGCCCACATGTCGGGCACCGAGGAGTACTTCTGGGCCACGCGCTGGGCCACCTTCATCTCCTGAGGACGTGGGGAGGAAGAGGAGGGAGCTGAGGGGGGCAGCCGACGTTCCGCGCCCCTCGCCGTCCCGTTCCCCGCTGAGGCCCGGCCGACTCGTTGCACCGTTGGCCCCGCTCACCTGCTTGGTCCTGCGTGGGGCCGGGCTACTGGGGGCACTGCTCCTGGCCTGGCACAGCTGGGCCACCAGCGGGTCCCGGGGGGGCTCCAGGAGCTCGGGGCGCAGGGTGGGGAACCCGTCATAGCTGGGGGGCGGGGGGCAGAGGGTGAGTTGGGGGGATTTGGGGGGCAGGGGGAGTTTTGGGGGGGGGGATCGGGGAGGGGCTCACCGGTATCGCGCGGGCAGCTCGGCACCATCGGGACCCGCCGGCTGCTCGGGGGGGGTGATGAAGACGGTGTGCTCGCCCCCCCGCGGGTCGTCCAGCTCCATCAGCGGGGCGTCCTCCGGCTTCTCCAGCTCCGCCTGCACCTGGGGAGGGGGCGCGCGGTGTCACCGCGGAGTGGGGGGGGGGGGGGGACAGGGACACAACACACACGGGGACGGAGGGACGCGGCGCGGAGCCGGCGGGACCCACCTTATCCACGCAGGTGTCGAAAAACTCGAGGCAGGGGTCTCGGTCGCTGGCGAAGGAGCAGTCCTCGATGAACTGGGTGAAGAGCTGGGTGCGCAGCAGCTGCCCGTAAAACCGGTGGTACGCCCGCTCCCGGGACTTGAGGAACCCTGAACGGGACGGAACGGAGGGTGTGTGTGTGTGTGGGGGGGGTTAAATCCAACCCACCCCCACCCCGTCACCCCCTTTTCCCTTTCCCCACTCACCCTGCAAGGCGAAGAGGCTGCCGGCGTCGCGGCCGGCCGGGGCGGGCGCCGGGGCGATGGGGCGCAGGAAGGAGCGGTAACCGCGCAGGACGCACGCCATGAAACGCAGGAAAGCCGCCCGCGCCTCCAGCTCCAGCTGCGCCCGCCGACCCCGCGCCGCCTCCGCGTCGCTCAGCAGCAGCTCCAGCGACGCCTCCTCCCCCGGCCCGCTGTACACTGCGAAAGCGAGAAGAGAGGAGGGGGGGGTGGGGGGGGGAAATTAGGGTGGGGGGAGCGCAGGCGGCTGCGAGGTTCCCCCGGAGCCCCCCACTCACTCTCATCCAGCTGCTGGGAGAGGTTGTGCAGCGAGGCCAGCAGCACCTTGCAGGGCCGGCGGGGCAGGGAACGGGGGGACAGCAGCTTGCGTTCCTCGCTCCTTCAAAAGAGGGGGGACAGCGGGATGAGGCGGGGGCGGCCGGTGGACCCCTGGAATCCCTCCAGGCAGCACCCGGCTGGTGCGAAGCCCCCCCCCCCCCTCCCCGGCACGAAAAAATTCCTCCCCGCGACCCAAAAATTGGGGGCCACTCACTGGAAGATGGTGTTGGTGTCGAGGTCGACGAAGATGACGTCCCTGGGGGGCTCGTAGAGGTCGAAGTAGCTGGAGTGGATGCCTACAATGAAGGGCACGGGGGCACACAGCACGTCAGCCAGCGCCAGCGGGCACAGCGGGATGTAGGGGCACTGCCAGCGCAGGGGGAAGATCATCTGGGGACAGGACAAGGGCGGTCAGCGCCGCGGGCCGGGGTTCCCCAGCGTCGCGGTGCGTTTTGACACCCCCACCCCCCCCCCAACCCCCCCCCGCCCCACCTCACCCCGCAGCGTCCCCTCTCCGGCACTCACCGCCACCAGGGCTTCGCCCACGCTGGTCAGGACGTCGGGGCGCAGGGAGTGGATGAGCAGCTTCTGCTCGGTCAGCACGGCCACCAGCAGCGCCACCGCGTTGTCGGGGCCCAGGTTCTGCAGCAGCGTCAGGAAGCTGGCGCCGCTGCAGGGGAGGGGGACGTCACTCGTGTCCCCACGTCCCCCTCCCTCCCGTCTGCGTGCGTCTGTCTGTCCCAGCGCCCCGCAGCCATCCCTACCTGAGCGGCAGCGGGGAGGACACGGGCCGGCACAGCAGCAGGTTGTCATACGGGGACATCTGAGGGGACACGGGGACGCGGTGGGCTGGGGGGAACCAGCACGGGGACGGCGATGGGGGGGGGACGCACGCGCGCGCACGTGCGTGACGGCTCACCTGGACCAGGATGCGCGGCCGCTGCGGGGACGGGAAGGGGACGTTGTGCATGAAGTGCGAGATGTGCCTGCAGGCAGAGGGGCTCGTCAGCGGGGGGAAACGAGGGGGACACCCCCTTGTCGTTCCCCCCCTCCTCCAAACCCCCCCCCCCTGCCCTGCCCGGCGCTCACGTCTCGAGGGGCAGCACGTGGGGCCCCGAGATGGAGTAGCGGTAGATAAACATGAGGAACTTGCGGAAGACGTCGAAGAAAGGCCAGTGGGAGAGGACGCAGATGCTCTTGCGGGTCTGCAGCGAGCGGCCGGCCACGGGCCGTCGGTCCACCACGCTCAGCAGCCCCAGGCGCAGGCTCTGCTTCTCCGACAGGCGCTCCCGGGGAAACGCCTCGTGGAACTGGATGGCCGCCCCGTACACCTGCGTGGGGAGCGCGGTCAGGGCAGGAAATCCACCCCCCCGCTCCTCCGGCCGCGCGGCGACACCGATGCTTCTTCCCGTTCTCCCCCCTCCGCCGCCCCGTCCTGCCTTGTCGCCCGAGGCGCCGGTCAGCACGAAGGTGGAGAAGACGGGCAGCGGGTACTTGGTGTCGGCCGGCCAGCTCTCGATGGTGGCCCCCATGGGCAGGCAGAAGACGGGCACCGATTCGGGCAGGGGAAAGGACTCGCTGTCCTGCTCCGGGTAACGTCCCAGCAGCCCTGGACGGACAGACGGACAGAAGGATGACCCTCACCTTAATCGTTTCCGCTTCTCGATCGTCGCGAGAGATCCTACCTGCTTCGTAGACCAGCGTGTTGGCCTTGGCCATGGCAATTTTGTAGCACAGGAACACGGCGGGGCCCCACTGCAAGGAGGGAGCGGAACGGGGAGGGGGGGGGGCGGTCAGCGTGGGCCGGATGGCAGTGGGGGCATCCCGGCAGCGGTGAGAGGGGTGACCCCGGCACCCACCATGCTGGTGTTGAGGTTCTTGTCCACCCGGCAGAAGGTGTGGGGGGTGCTCTCGCCCTTGCTGGGCATAACGAGGCAGATATCGGTGACCCCCAGCGTGTTGTGGCCGTGGGGCTCAGCCGCTCGCCGATACGTCAGGAAGGTGCGTTGGTGTCCCGGCCCCCCCGAATTGAGGTTGGCCGAGCGGCTGTAGGGCGTCGTGTCCAGGATCTTATAGCCCGGCTTCGGGCGGTCTTTGCCCTCGTAGTGCACCCTGGGTGGAGAGGAGGGGTGAGGGGGATCCCCAGCAGGGGTGGGGTCATCGTCCCCCCCAAAAAGCCCCGGTTCACGGGACTCACCCCAGCTCGATGAGGGGGGGCTTGTCCCGACCCCGCTTGTAGCATATGAACATCTGGGGGTTGTTGAGCAGCCCGGCGTTGAGGTCGACGGGGTGGCCTGAGGTGGTGGTCTCGATGCAGGTGAAGCCGTGGGGCACCTCCTCGCCCTGCGAGCGGATGATAACGGCCACGTCGGTGATGGGCTCGCTGGGACGCGCCAGGCGATGCTGCTGGTTCTCCTCCTCCAGCGGCCGCGAGGTGTCCGTCAGTCCAGCCACCACGAAGTAGTCCACCAGCTGCGGGGGCTTCTCGTCCGACATGGTTCACGGCATCTGGAGGGGTGGGGAACAGCGGGATAGGTGACACCCCAACCCTGCCGCACTGCCCACCCGCACCGGCCGTCCCCGGGGCCCCGCGGAGCAGGGAAAGCTCCTTCACCCCGGCAGGCTGGCAGCGTGGGGTGCCCCACGGCAGAGCTGACGGGGCGAAAGCGCCGGGGACGGGAAGGGAGGAGGCTTCCGGTCACGCCACGAAGCACAGGGCGGCGGGACAGGGACCCCCACGGCTCTGGAGGGAGAGAGCACCCCACCCTGAGCGCAGTGGTTACACGGGGACACCCCTCAGCCAACACCCCGATACAGGACCCCCACCCTGCGGCATGGCCCCCCCCACCCCGGTGGCTGCACCCCTGGCCCGCAGCCGTCCCCTCTCCCCCCCGCCCCCCCGCCACGCACACCCTCCCCGTCCCCAGCACCCCCAGCTTGCCCGGGTGCCGCAGGAGGGGTCCGCGGAAGCCACCAGAGTGCTGCGTGGGGCGGGCTGGAAAGGGGAAGGAAACGGGCGACGAGGCCACGAACACCCACGTCACGCCCCCGCGGCTGTCACCCCCTTCCGCGGAGCACCGGGGCTCCACGCCGCCTCTGCCAGCCGCACCGGGGGGTGTGGGGGGGGATGAACCGGTCCCAACCCCAAACGTGGAGACCTCAAGCAGGGACCTTAGCGGGATGGGGGGGGGGGGGTCGCACAGCAGTGACAGGGCCACGGCAGCGGCTGGAGCCTGTCCCCGTCCCCCAGTTGGGGTCCCCAGGACCCCCCAGCCCCGAGAGCGGCCACCGGGGCTATTTTTAGCCCAGCGCCACGTGAGGACGGCCAAGCCGCAGGCCCGGCTCCCGATTTAGCTTTCTGCCACGAGTGGGGAGGAACCGGCATGGGGGTCCCCACAGCTGCCCTGTGGCCCCCCCCCAATACCCCACAACCTCCGTGGGTCCTCCCAGCCGGGCCCCGCAGTGGGGCACCCCACTGAGAGCCCGCAGGACACGGCAGGGTCACGTATGACGGGTCCCCTGACCCACCCTCATGTTCCCACGGACACACACCCCCCCATACCCCCCCCTCCAGTGACCCCCACGCGTGGGGCAGCCCCACGGAGGTGTCCCGTGGGAGAGGCAGAGTTTTCCCCCCAGCTGCAGCCAGTGCAGGAACCGGCCCCACCGTGGGGGTTTGCTGAAGGGGAAGCGGCGACTGTCACAGAGCCCCCCCCACCCCCGAGCCGGGCCTATACATCCTGCACACGCCCGGCCCCACAGGCCCCACAGGCCCCACACCCGGCCCCGCAGGGCCTACAGCCGGCCCAGCAGGCCCCGCAACCGACCCCGCAGGCCCTACAACCAGCCAGCCCCGCTCCCGGCCCCGCTCGGTCCCGCTGTCCCGAGCAGCCCCCGGTGTCCGTGGGTGTCCCCGTCCATTCCCCCCCCCCCCCGGTACCTGCGGGCCGGGCCGGGCCGCGCCACTGGGCTGCACCGGGCCGCTACCGCGCGCCCCCCCCGGCCCCGCCGCCGCCGACAGCGCCCCCTGGCGACCGGGAGGACTCTCGGCACCCAAAGGGGGGGGCACACTCCCCCATCCCCACCCCCCACCCCCGTACCCGCGGGGTCCCCAGGACCCCCAGGGACCCTCAGCACTCCACAAGACTCCCAGACACCCCCCCCAGACCCCTCAAAACCCCCCAGGACCCCTCAGCACCCCCCAGGACTTCCCAGAACCCCCAGGGACCCTCAGCACCCCCCAGGACCCGCAGGGACCCCCCCACCACTCCACAGGACCCCCAGGGACCCCCCCAGGGACCCACTCCACAGGACCCCCAGACACCCACCGCAGAGTCCTCAGGACCCCCCAGGACCCCCAGTGACCCCCTCCCTCAGGACCCCTCAACCCCCAGGACACCCCCCCCTCCAAGGATCCCTTTTAGCACCCCAAGAACTTCAAGGACCTCCCCCTGCCCCCCCCCCCAGTAAGGGACCCCAGAACAAAGGGCCTGACAGGGTGGGGGGGGGCAGGAGCAGCTGAACCCCCCCCCAGTGCCCCCCAAACCCCTCAGCTTCACTCAGACGTGTGCATGCCCCCCCCCATGAAATCAGCCACACGCCGTCACAGGGAGCATTTAATTAACATATAATATATTTTAAAAAATAATAATAATAATAAATCACTCTGGCTCCCTCCCGTGCGAGGCGGGGGGGGGGAACCGCAGGTCCTGGGGGGGGGGGGTCCCAGGTCCCCCCGCCCGCGGACGGGGCCCCCGTGCTCCCCCGGCGGGTTGGGGGGGGGGGGGCAAAGTTACAAGTGCTTTCTACACGTCCCGCGGGGTCCCCGGCAGCTGGGTAAGGTGTGGGGGGGCTGGGGGGTACATACGGGGAGCAACTGGGGGGGGGGGACGGGGGACAGCAGGATTTCTCCTTAAACATGATTAGCCAGAAAAAAAATAAAATAAAAACAGAAGCGGCACCCCCCCGCGCACACACACCGCCCCCCCCCGCGGGTCTCTACCTACGGGGTTATGTACAGCCGCCCCCGGGGGGGGACAGGGGGGACGGGAGCCCCCTCTCTGCCGGGGTTTGGGGGTGCCGGAGAGCGCCTGGCTCCTGTGTCCCCCCCCTCCGGCATCCCCCAGCCCCGTTCTCCGGGGAGGGAACCAGCGGCAGCCTCACCGTTTTACCGGAAAAAAAGTGAAAAAGGGAAGTGTGGGAAGGGGGAGCATGGAGGAAATTGGGGTGGGGGGTCCAGAGGTTGGGGGGGGGGGGGGTGTCCGCGGGCGGGTGGGGGTGCTGGTGGAGCCCCTGGCCCCTCACTGGAGGCGGTCGGTGCGGAAGGAATCCTCCACGGCCGGGTCGGTGAGCAGGGCGTAGGGATCGCTCAGCATGTTCAGTCCGTCCAGGGTGAGTGGTTCGATTTTCAAATCCTCCTCCAGCCCCAACGTCGCCGCGTCCACCTCGAAACCGGGAACGCCGGCCAGCGCTGTCGCGATCTCCTTGGAGATGCCGGGGGGAGAATCCCCTGTCGGGGAGGGGGGAGGGTGGTGGTGATGAGAAACAGGGGGGGTCAGCGCCCGTCCCGCTCCCCGCGGCGGGGGGCTGCCGGCGCCCCCAACCCACCCACCGGTGAGGACGATGTTGGGGATGGGGCCGTGGCGGCTGCAGTTGCTCAGGTTTTGCCGGTTGAGGACGTGGGGGTCGTAGGTTCCCTCGCTCGGGGGGTAACTCAGGCTCCCCAGCTCCTCGGGGAAACCGCCGCTGTTGCCGGTGGGGCTTTCCCCCATCCCGAACTGCTCGAACTGCGGGGAAGAGGCAGGTTACGGGGACGAATATCCCCGCCGTCCCCCCCCCACCCCGGCGTGTCCCCCCCTCCGCTGCCGTCCCGGGAGCACTCACGCTGCCCAAGCCGAAGTCGCTCAGGGGCTGTCCCAGCTGCTGCTGCTGCTGCAGGGAGGCGTTAGGCTGGTACTGGGGGGCGTACGGACGTTGCGCGGCTCCGCTCGGCGGCACCGGCGGCCGTGCCGGAGGGGCGGGGGGCAGCGGCGGCTGCGGGGGGGACTGCTGCACGGGTTGGTGCAGGGTTTTCTGGCTCGGCTGCGACTGCAGGAGCAAACCGGGCTGGCTGTAGGAGTACGGCGGGAGCCGCTGGTCGGCCGGCAGCTTGCTGGTGTCCAGGGGCACCCCCTGCGGAGAGAGCGGAAAAGAAGGGGGGGGGGTGTGTGTCAGCCTGCACCCACCCCGGCGCCCACCGGGATCCGGCCCCTCTGCTCAGCCCCCGGTGCATCCCCCAGCACCGGCTGCGGGTTTGGGGAGACCACGGCGATCCGGGAGAACCCGAATTTCAACCCCGCGAAACCCTGCGCCCAGCGCCCGTCGCTGGCCGGGCTCCCCGCGTCGTTTCCCCCCCCTCGCCCCCCCCCGCCCGCCTTTCCCCAAGCCGCCTCGCCGTCCCCGAGCGCGCAGAGCTCCCTCCCGGCGCGGAGGGGTCCGCGGGTTCGGGACGGGAAGGGGGCGAGGGGCTGCCCTGACGTGTCGGCTGCGATGAGGATGGAAAACGAGACAAGAGAGAAGTCGAGGAAGGAGAAGACGGAGGCGGAGCGCGCGGCGCGGGGCCGGCGCGGGCGAATGGACCATGCATACCTGGGTGATGGAGGACAATGTGGGTGACATTGTTGGTGAGAACTGTTTGGGGTGCTGCCTTCTGGAGTCGCCACCCATTGGGAGGGTGAGGGGGCTGAGCGGGACCCGTCGGCGGGGCGAGGTGTTTATGGACGCCTGCACCATGGGGGCGTAGGAAGAGCCGCTCAAGCCGGAGGGCAGGCTGGGGTTGCTGGGGGAAGATTGCATGGGCTGGCTGCGGGGGGACGTGGGGAGGGAGGGATTGCTGAGCGAAGAGGAGAGGGAGGAAGGCAGGGACTGGTTGGAGAGCGAGGAAGGGATGGAGGAACTGCTTTGGGAGGATTGGAGCGAGGGGTTGCTGAGGGAGGATTGGAGAGAGGGGCTTCGCAGGGAGGCCTGGAGGTTGGGATTGCTAAGCGAGGACTGCAGGGACGGGTTACTCAGGGAGCTCTGCATAGGTGAGGTAAGTCCTGTGGGGACAAAAAAGAAGAGACACCACCGTTACCCACGGAATCGCCCCGCGCCCCAGGCTCTCCTCCCCGGGCCGGGCCAGGCTGGGGCTCCCCGTCTGCCTCGGGTGGGATGGAAGGTGACGGAGGCAACCAAAACGATGGAGACACAGACAGAAACACACACAGCCCGGGAACAGGACCGGCGGCGGCGCAGGAAGCTCCGGCTCGGCAAGCGGAGGGCGCCGGGGCAGGCTCCCCCGCCGGGGCCGCCGTCCCACACCCCCGTGGGACACCCTGACGCCGTCGGACGCCGCAGCTCTCCCCGCCCCGCTCCCAGGCCGCGGCGTCTCCGGCCCAGACCGGGATCGCCCGGAGAGGCCGATCTCTGCCGCAGCCGGCTCCGGGGTGCAGGCCGGGGGGGGTTCCCGTCTCCCCCCGGCCCCGCCGAGCACCGGCCGCAGGCAGCTCCCTGCCACGGGGAACCGCTCTCTCGGCTCCCCGCATCTCGGCAGCTGGTGCGGCCGCCCCGGGAACGGCAGCTCCGGCATTTCCCTGTCGGGACGGGGCCAGCCCTCACCTGGCGAGTCGTAGCCCGTCCCCAGTCCCATGCTGCCGCTGATGCCCAGGTGCGTCATGGTGTTGGCCAGGTTGCTGGTGCTGTTGCCCCCGCTCAGGCTGGGGTAAGCCGTCTCGTCCGGGTCGAGAGGGGTGGGCAACGGGGAGGGAAAATGCAGGTTGGTGAGGTCGGGAAGGGAGCCGCCCGTGTTGAGGGCCGAGGGGATGAGGGGGACGTTGGCAGGCTGATCCGGGGACGGAAATATGCTGGGGGAAAGAGAGAGACACGCTCAGGGTGGGAACGCCGCTGCCTCCTCCGGCATCCCCCTCCCCAGCAGCCCGGCACCCCCGCCCCGGTTCCAGCCCCGTGGGAGCTCGGGCTGCCCAGTCGCGTCCCCAGGACTTACTGGATCCCAGGGACTTCACAGGACCGCGGCCGGGCCGAGGAGGAGGAGAGCTGCGAAATCAAAGAGGAGTGAAGCGAGGCCGCCGGGATGCTGAACCTGCGCTCTCCCCCCCCCCGCCCCAACCCCAGGACCAGCCGCGGTTTGAGGGCAGGAAGGAGGCAGAGCCACCCCGGTGTCGTAACGCCCCGCGGGCAGGAAGCAGGCAGCCTGGGCAGGGGGACGCAGGGGTGACTTCCTCACTGTCCTTCCTCCGCACCCACCTTTTTGGCGTCCCAGGGCTTCAGCGAATGCTTGTTGTCATCGAAAGTCTCTTCGATGGGAGGCACTTGGAAAACAAACACTGGCGAGGGGGCGGGGGAGCAGAGGGTCAGCGCGGGGAGAGTCACACAACCCACCCGCATCCACCCACCGGTCGTGAGTGGGGCGTTACAGACCCGCTCGTCACAGAGGGGTCCCCGGGAATTGACTCCCCCCACATCCCCCCCGCTGCCCCGACTCTTTGCTCACCTTTACTGTCTGCGTCCCCGTCCAGAAAACCTGCGAGAGAGCGGGGGGACAGTTAGCGGCAGCACGCGGGGACACGGGGGACATTGCCCAGCGCCGCAGAGCGAAGGCAGAAAGGGGGGACCCCAGGGTCCTCGAGGAGTAAAAGGGGTCCCGAGGCAGCGGCGGGGTGCCGCTGGGGAAAGCGGGGTGTCAGGGGAGGGGACGCTCACCGCTCCGACGGCCGGGCGGCGGGGCGCCCTGCGAGGGGCCCAGGTAGGCGTCCTGGGGGTTGGGGTTCATCACGCTCGTGTGAAGAGCCGAGTCGGAATTTGTTCTAATTGGAAAAGGAAAAGCGATCGTCAGACGGGCCCAGCTCAGTCTTCGCCCCCCCCCACCCCGGCCCCGTTCCCCTTTAGGTGCGACAGCCCCCCGAGGCCAGCCCCGGGGCGGTGGGCAGGAGCGGGGCCAGGGCAGCCGGCAAAAAAGGGGAAGAGCTGGGGGAAGCTGGAAGGAGAGCGGGGGGGGTTTGCTGGAGGAACAACCGTCTCCTTCAAAGCCCTCCGTGCCCGACACTCGCCGTGCCCAGGGCGAGCCCTGGAGGCAGGTGCCAGGGGGCTCCGCGGGGACCCCGTCCCCTTCTGCCAGCCCTCCCCACGCGATGCTCTGGTGGGGTCCCTCGCCCTGCACTTCCAGACACGCTGGGGCTCGCTCCAGCCCCGTCTCCTCCGAGGGATGGCTCTGCCGCCACTGCGAAGGCCCCGGAGCCCTCGCCACGGGGACCGGGGCAGGGCGGGGGGAAGACGGGCTCCCCCAGGGACCCTTTGCGTCCCCCAGGGGTCTTGGAGGGGCTGGGGGCAGAGGACCCAGGGATGTTACACCCATTGTGTTCCCAATTAGTCGGTCTGAAGCGGATGAGCGCGGGGAGGGGCTGGGAAAAGGCTTTTCGAGCTAATGACGCGTCCTGGGACTGCACAAGGGGGACATTGTTCAGCTGCGGTGCAGCTGGGAGGCAGGAAGCCCCCCCCTTCGCCCGCCCCCCCCACCCCCCCCCCCGCGCCGCCCATGGGACGCAGCCCCCTCCCGCGTGGGGCCCAGCCGGGGAGCGATGGGCGCCCGTCCGCAGCACGGCCAGGGCCCCGCTGCCACCTCCGAGCCCCGGGAGGGGTGTTCATATCCCGTGGGGGCACCCGCTACTCTATCGCCTCGCCGAGTTCCCAAACGTGGCCCGATCCCCTGCGGCTGCGCCGGCTCCCGCTCCTCGGGCCATGGCAGGGTGAGACCAAGCAGCCGCGGCCGTAGGCAGAGCCAGGTCCTCGTCCCGAGAGCCAGCTCCGAGCCGGCGCAGCCCCATGGGACGCCCTGCCCCGCATCCACGAGCCCCGCGCTCCCTCAAGCAGCTCCTCGGGGAGCTCAGAGCGGCTGCGGGACCGTGCAGGCCATGAAGACACGAGGGCTGCACCAAGCCCAGGGTCCCCAGGGCCACCTCCACCCCGGGGGTCCCTCTGTTTAGCGGCCAGAGCAGCCTGCAGACCCCTTCCCTTCTCCTGGGGGACCGGAGGTGCTACAAGCCGTGCCCACCCTGGGGGTCCTGGGGAAGGGCTGGAGCCCAGCTCAGAGCCAGGGAAGAAAGAGAAAACGGAATTGAAAAACCATTCACCTGTTGAGAGCCGAGGGCAGCCTAAACAAGTGTCCTTTCTCCATGGGAAAGTTACTCCAGGGCATGGTCCTTTGGAAGGAGAAACAGCGGGGTTAATCGGGGCGGGGGGGGGGGGGAGAGCAAGGGAGGAGGGCGCAGGGGAGCGCTGCCCCACGGGAGGGAGGGTCACCAGTGGGAAGGCCAAGGGCAGCGGGAGGGGGGCTGCCTTGCACAGACAAGTTGGGGTATCTCCGGCAGCCCCAGGGGACATCCCTCGGCACGGGGTCGGGGCTGATCCACGACATCCTGACCCTATTCCCTGCCTCAGCCCTCTGCTCGCAGCCCAGACACCACGGGGATGGGCAGCCGGGCCTCGAGGACTCAAAAACACGGCCGGCCTGCGCAGAACGCAGCCAAGAGTGAAACCAGCCTGAGATTCCTGTGAGGAAGGGGCTGGTGAGACCTCTCCGTGTGGAAAAACCCCAAAGTCCCAAGAGTCGGGGCGAGCTTGGGGGGAGGAATTTGCAGCGAGATGCTCCCGGGGACGGCTCCTCGGAGCCCGAGGTCCTGCGCTTGCTGTGACAGGGAGGATTCGACGTAACCTCTTCTTTTGGGGAAAAAAAGCCAAGGTTTTGGCCCGGGAGGTCAGGCAGGACAGCAGAGAAGGCACCCGATGGCTGGGCTTGGATACGGCGGGACGGGGGGAGACGTGCCGGGGAACGAGGCCACGGCCCTCGCTTTCCGGACTGACCGGCATCAAGGCTAATCGCGGGGAGCGCAAGACACAACATGAACCTCCAGCAAAGCCCCGGCCTCACGCGACACAACCCAGGGCTGCTGACGGGCATCTGCTGCCGGCGGTGTCCCCGCCAGGCTGGGGAGAAGGGGCACGCACGGCCCCCTCAGGCTCCCGGTGCACCGAGACGGTAGCCGCGCCGTGCCGGGCACCGAGGAACGGATACGGCAGGAGAATCGGCAGCGAGAGTCCCTGGGAGAACGGTCCTTGGGCTGGGGAAGGAGAGTTGTGCTGAGCACAGCACTTCAGAAGAAGGGCAGCCTTGAAAATAAAGCCCAGGAGCCCTGAGCGACCTCTAAAAGGGCTGAGCCGTACCGAGCCGAGCCCGAGTGGCTTTGCCGCAGCTCACCGGGACCTCCGTGGGATGGAGCCGATGCTCGGGGCGCGTTCGGGCTTGGCCAGCCCCGTCCTCGTCTGCCCCCGGGGCCAAGGGCCGGAGCGGGCAGGGGCTCAGCCGCCCGGTGATTCACCTTGGGCAGGATCCTTCTTCCCACTGCCACGGTGGACAGATGCCGCCCCACGCGCCGGAGCCGGCTCTTTTGGGCATGATGAAATCATTTTTCCTTAAAAATCACTCCCCCCTCTGCGGGAGGGTGCAGGCAGCACCCAAAATCGAGAGGTGGGAGACCTCCCAGCCCCACTCCCAATATCTCAGCCCCGTTTTTCCCCCACAGACTGGTTAGAGAAGCCGTGTAAATCCTCCCGGGAGGGCTGCCCGTTGCGAGGGACTCTCCTACGCTGGGCTCCTGCCAGCCTGCCTGTTTCCAAACCTCTGGGTGCTCTTTAACACAGAGCAAGCCCCGGGTTCCAGCGACACGGGGAGGAAAATAAGTGCCGGGAACCAAGAAAAACGTGGGGTTTTTACCTCCTCCAGCTGGGCTCGGGCGGAGGCGACAGGTAGGTCGGTCCGTAGGGAGAGCTGTCGATGTGAGACACACGTTAAGGGCCAGACGGAGAGCGAGGGGCTGAGCAGCCAGCGCGTGGGCATCGAACGCAAGCCCGCAGACGGGCCAGGGCGGCGCGCGTTGCTGATGCTCGCTAATCCCAAATTCGAGGGGCACCGGGGGCACTGGGATCGGGGCAGAAGCCCCGGCGGAAGGAGAAAAGGCTTGCCTGCCCCCGCCGACGGGGCGGGAGGGAACGGGATAAAGGATATCTGTCGGACGTATCGGCGGAGGGGGGACATCATCCGGCGCGGATCCCGCTGCACTCGCTCTACCAGGCCGTGGTGCCGGGTGCTGCGTGTGGAGTCCAGCGGCGAGTGCAAAGGGCCCTGCGAGGAGGAGACACCGGGGTGAGCCCACCGCCCGGCTGCGAGGGAAGGGGGGTCTCAGGATCAGCCCCCCCTCAACCGGCAGCGCTGCCAGGGGTGCCTCGCCAGGCACGGGGATTAGATCGTCCCCATCCGTCCCCAACAGCAGTCCGCACCGCGGTTCTTCATCCTCCTCCCCGACGCCCACCCCGAGTCCTGAGGCAGCTCCTGATCCCCCTCCCCGAGGCACAGTGGCTGTGCCATGAGGCGCAGCTCCCCCCAAACCCCCCCTCTGGGCAGCCCCCGGCTGGCAGAGCAGGCTCTGCTCACCTGGAAGTCGGAGACGCCGCTGCCGATCTGGTTGACGTTGGGCAGGGAGCCGCTGTAGTAGGGTCCCCGGCTGTGTGCCAGCCTCAGCTTCTGCGCCTGCAGCTGGGACGGAGCGGGGGGAGGCAGGTCAGGGGGGGCCAGCAGGCACCCCAGGGTGCTGGGGCTCCTCCAAACTGCCCCGTTATACCCAAGACACCCCCGTTTCCATCCCGGCAGGTCATCCCCACGCTCTCCCTCCTGCGGCCGAGCCCCACGCTTGCCCCACACACAGTATCGAGCCCTCGGGATGTCCCACGGGGAGGAGACAGCCCCCCCCCCCCGAGCGAGGCATGCCTGACCCGGTCGGCCTCAGGAACCACACAGGAGCAGGCCAGGACGGCTCGAGGTGCCCAGGACCTCTCCGCTTCGAAGCCTCTGAGCGCGGACGAGGCCCCACAAGGGACTTTCCTCCCTCTGTGGGTGCTCTGGTGCAGGAAGGATGCTGAGCCCCCGCTGGGTTTAGCAGCCACGTCTCTCCCGCAGGCTGCGACACCCACGTCCCCAGAGCAGAGGCTGAACCCAGCCCTGCTGCCCCCCAAACAGCCCCAAACCCCCGTGCCCACCCGAGGGGGCTCTGTGCTCCCCAGGCACTGGCGGTCGGTGTGTCAGCCCATCCCCTTCCATCCAGAGGCGCTGGGTTTTCCAGCAGGCACCTTGTCCACACCACAGACAACCGGCAACGCCGGTTGGTGCCACAGCCCAAAAAAAAACCTGGGGGAGATCCCACCCTGGGGCCGGGGCTCCGGCGGGGCAGGCAGGAAGGGCTGCCTGCTTGGCTCGGCACGACCCGGCGCTGCTCAAGGCCGGGGGAAGGAGCCACAGCAAACCGCAGACGGGAGATAACCGGGTACGGGCACCCACCCCCTGCAGAGGAAAACCCCACAGCAGAGGGGAGCCGGGTCCCGGGGCGGCACCGGGCCGATCCCAAAAGCCCCCTCCTGCCCCAGCCCCGCAGCCGACCCGGGCAGGAGTTTGACCCGCCATCAGCAGCGCAGACTTCCTCATCCCGACAGCAGCAGGAAGGCGCTTTGCTGCCCGCATCCCGGGAAAGGGCACGGCCCCCACCATCATCCCCTCCGGCACAGGGGGATGTCCCATTCCGCCCCCCCCTCCAGCATCCCACCGAGGAAGGAGGGTTTCCCCCATCCCAACCCAAGCGCATCCAAATCCACCTCCCCTTTGACCCCAGGGGGGGTCTCTGAGCAGCCCCGTGCACCAGCCAGCACCAGCGTTCGTCGGTGCTGGACAACCCCCAGGGAAAAAAGAGATGAAACACAAAAAGCAGCTCGGAAACGGGCTGCAGCCGGGAAACGTGCGACAGCAAATTCCCAAGCTTAAGACCAGTGAAATCCAGATCCAGGAGGAAAAAAAAAAAAAAAAGAAAAAGAAAAACAACCAAAAAACTGGGAGATTTAGTCAACAGCTGGCTGCGCTGGCACTGCAGGATTAGTGCGAGGAGTTGCGCTGGGGCTTAAGGTCTTGGGATCCTGCTCTGTTCTCCGAGCCAGGGTCCCTGCGGGAGCCAGCAGAGCCAGGCGAGGCCGAAATCAGGCAGTGGCTCGCAAGCGGCCAGAAAAAACTCCAGGAAACACGAAGCAAATCTCGAGGGGCTGCCAGATCCCCGCGGCGGGAGCGGGGCACCCCAGAGCTGGGCAGCAGCCCCCCTGGCCACCTCTCCCCCATCAAGGAGCCACGAAACGGAGGCGCCCGTGTGGGGCACAAGCGACCGGCGCAACGGCCGCTGCCAGCTCCTTGCCTGCAGCCCTGCGGGCAACGATGGAGGGGTCCCGCGGGGCCGGGACCCCCCTTGGGACCAGCTTCTGTCCCAGGCCGTGCTGCTCTGCGCCTCTGCGGGGCTGCCGGTCCCACGTGCGGGGAATGAACTCCCGGAGGAAGCGTCCAGGGGCAGGGAGTAGCGGGGAGGACAGTCCTGCTGCCTCTCCCCCTCGGTTTTGCTGCACATTAACCAGCTGTTTACTGTGCAAACACGGTGCGGGAGGCTCCAGCCCACTCCCAAAGTCACCAGCGATGCGCAGGTCGCGGCTCCCGCCTGCTGTCCCGGCGAGAGAGGGGACAAAACCTCCGGAGAGATGTCCCCGCTCGGGAGCCCTGCCCGCCCGCCGGGGACGGGGCTGCTCTCGGCTCGGCGGGCAGAGCCGCGCGTCACTCCCTTGGGGACGGCGGGACCCCGTCACCTTCGGCTCCGTAGATGTCCGGTCACCGCTGCCTCGCCAGACTCAGGGTGCCAGCGGGGGTCTCTGACCCAAACACTCCTTTTTTTTTAAAGGTCTGATGGATTTTGCTCCCCTCTTCTCCCGGTCCCACCGCCCCAAAATGCAGGGTGACACACGAGCCTCCCCATCAGCGGTCCCTGTCACCTGGAAGAGCCTCTCCGTGTCTTTGACTCCGCACTCCTCTCCCCTCGCTCATCCATCCCGTTTCTCCACCGGGAAAGACGGCGCTGGCTGCCGGACTCTGCGGCTGCCGGCACAGAGCCCCATCGCCGGGGTTGGCACAACCCGGCTCTCCAGGAGCTGAAATCTGGCTAAACCCCGATCTTGGCAAACAGCCGCGCAATCCCCGCTGACTCCTCGGGGCCGGCGCAGAGCAAAACACAAACCGGAGCCGACCGTCTCCTCTTGACGGCTTCCCCCACCCGGGAAACCACGCTCCCGGAGATGCGCTGCAGCATTCCCGGCCTCCCCGCTCCGCCGGCAGCCCGCAGAGCAGCCCCCCTGCCACTGAGGTCCCTCTGAGAAGCCCTCAGCCCACAGCGGGGGGGGGACACACACACAACTCCCCTTCCCCAGAAGCTGCCGAGCGGGGTGGTTTTGCCGGCTCAGATCCGGCGTGCTCATCCACGCTCCCAACGCTGCTTTTTCTCAGGCTCCGGCCAAGCTAAATTTAAGCATCTCTAGGGATGAAGCATCCACTGCTTCCCGTGGCCGTGTCGGCAGGAAGGACCAACCCAACCCACCCGAGGGTCCCCGGTGCTCAGAGACAGACCCCCCGCCCCGAGTGCCAGAGCCGGCGGAGGCAACGTGGGGCTGCAACACGGTGGGAACCCGTCCCGAGAGCCGTGGGCACGGCGGATGCCCGGCAAGAGCACCGGCAAACCCTCAGGTGTCACAAGCCACGAGTCGGTTTTTCCACCCGGTCGCCGGGACGTACGCTCGGAAGCGGAGGAGGCGCACGGCGCGCGCCGGGACCCACGCACGGCGGCCACGGGCCGGAGCGAGCCACGTGCGAACCCGTGCCGAGAAACCCGTGGCCAAAAAAATTAACCAAAGTAAACCCACGGGAAGGAGAAGCAGGGTGCAGGTGGGCGCCGGGAGAAGGGGGGTTCCGGTGTGTGTGGGGGCCTTTCCCAGCCCCAAATGCAGACCCATCCCCAAGCCTGGGGTGATGCCCCATCCAGTTCCATCTCCTCTGCACCCCCAAACCCCCCCCCCGGCCCCTTTGGGCACCCGCCAAACCCCCTCCCCTCCCTCTGCGCCTCCAGACCCCCCCCCGCATACCCAGCACAGCCCCCGGACCCCCTGCTACCCACGAGAACCCCCCCTCCTTCTGCACCCCCGACCCCCCCGCACCCCGCAGCCCCCCACCCCTCACACAGCCCCCTCTAACCGCCCCCCCCCCCGGCCTTCACTCAGCCTCCGGCCCCCTCACAGCCCCCAGCCCCGCCTGGCCCCTCACGACCCCCCCGGCCCCTCACAGCCCCCAGCCACCCCCCCAGCCCCCGACTCCCCTCACAGCTCTCGGCCCCCCCCACACCCCCCCACACCCCCGGGCCCGTCGCGCATCCGGCGGGGAGGCGAGGAGGGGGGGGGGAGGCCGCGGCGGCGCTGCTCACCCGGGTGGAGCAGATCTCCATCATCACCTCCTCGAAAGCCGCCGTCTCCTCCGCCTGCCGCTGCTTCTGCAACGCGATCTTCTCGCTGAACTTCCGCGGGTTAGAAGCACCGGCACCGGCTGAGGAACCAGCACCGGGCCCGGGCCCGGCCCCCGCGCCCGCCGCCGCCATCTTCCCTGCTCGGGCCGCTCCGGCAGCCGCCGCCGCCGCCGCCGCCGCGCGGGGCAGGCTGGGACGGGGAGTCTGCGGGCCGGGCGCCGCCGCTAGGCCGGAGGGGGCGAGGGACTACAACTCCCAAGAGCCCCCGCGGGGCGCCCGCAAGGGCCGCCGGGAAATTGAGTCCTCGGGGTCCCCCACGGGGGGCGCCCCCGCAGTGCGGGGTGCGGAGGGCGGGGCCGACTACAAGTCCCGGCGTGCACCGCGCGGCCTCCGCCTTCCTCCGGGGTGGGGCGGGGCTGGGGCGGGGCGAGGCAGCGGGAGGGGTCGGGGGGGCCACCGGGATGGGGGGGGCACCGCGATTTGGGGGGTGTCACCGCAACGGGAGGCAGTGGGCACCGCAATGGGGGGGGGGGGCACCCCAGTGAGGGGTCACTGCGATGGGAGACAGTGGGCACCGTGATTTGGGGGGGGCACCGTGATTTGGGGGGGGGGGGGCACCCCAGTGAGGGGTCACCGCGATGGGAGACAGTGGGCACCGTGATTTGGTGGGGGGGGCACCGTGATTTGGGGGGGGGGGGGCACCCCAGTGAGGGGTCACTGTGATGGGAGGCAGTGGGCACCGTGATTTGGGGGGGACACCGTGATTTGGTGGGGGGGGCACCCCAGTGAGGGGTCACCGCGATGGGAGACAGTGGGCACCGTGATTTGGTGGGGGGGGCACCGTGATTTGGGGGGGGGGGGGCACCCCAGTGAGGGGTCACCGTGATGGGAGGCAGTGGGCACCGCAATGGGGGGGGTGTCACTACATTGGGGGAACCCGGGGGGGGGCAGCAGGGCGGGGGGAGTAACGCTGCACAGCACTAGAGCTGGGGAGGGGGGGTAGCAATCTCGGGAGGGGGGGCTCCAGCAGGGTCACCACCCCCCCCCCCATGACTGAGAACAGAGCAGAACCCCCACACCCTTCAAAACTGGGGAGGCCTGGACCCCCCAGCCCATGTAGACCCAGTGGGGGGGGCACTACGCCTCCCCAATATTACACCCCCCCCCAGCTCCCCCCCAGGCAGAGGCAGCGCCAGCAGGTCCAGTCCTTTATTTGCTTCATCCAACACCTCTCCCCATTGGGGGGGCGGGGGGGGGCCCGGGCTGCGTCCCCCGGGGCACCCACCCACGCTGTAAGGGCACTTGTGGGTGGGGGGACGACACACACTCACCTCCCCCCCCCCATTGTGGGGGTCCCGCAGGGGGACAGCACCGTTCCCCCTGTGCAAATGGGGAAACTGAGGCACAGGGCGTGCGGGGGGGGGGGGTGTCCCGACACTTTGGCACTTGCACAGAGGAAGGGGTGACGTGGGGAACCCCCTTCCCTGGGGTCCTGTTTGGGGGGGGGGATCCCCCACTCCGGGGAGGGGCCATCTCAGATCTTGATGAAGAGGATGGCGGTGACGAGGGCGAAGCCGGCGAGGAGCAGGATGACCTTGGGGATGCGATGCTGGGGGACCCCAAGTTCCTGCGGCAAAATCTCCAGGAAAGTGATGTAAAGGAACGTCCCGGCCGCTAAACCCTCCAGCACCCCCCGGCACAGGCGCTGCCGCGCTCCTGCGCCCGCCGCCACCGCCGTCCCCAACCCCACGCCCAACGGTGACATCATAGCGAAAAGGACCAAGCAGGCGACCACCGCCGGCGGCCTCAGACGACCCCGCAGCAGTTTCAGCGCCAGGCTGAAGGCCACGGCGCATTTATGCAGCAGCAACGCCAGGCAGACGCGCAGCACGGCCCCCTCCGCCTCCTGCAACCCCAGCGCCAGCCCCTCCAAAACGGCGTGCAGCGCCAGCGCCAGCACCAACAACCCGGAGCGGATGGCGCCGCGGACTCCGGGAACGGAGGGTTGAGGCGAAGGGGTTTGGATGGAACCGGCGGGAAGCAGAGCGCGCGTCTCCTCCGGGATGGACGACAGCTCCCGTTGCGCCAGCGCGACCTGCTCCAGCACCAGCACCAGGAAGAAGCCCATGGCCAGGATGAACTCCGGTAAGGGGAACTGCAGCTGTAAAAGGAGGGGGGGGAACAAAAAGGAGGGGGGGCTAAGGGCCTGCCTGCACCCGGCCCTGCCTGCGCCCGGCCCTGCCTGCGCCCGGCCCTGCCTGCGCCGCCAGCCCTGGGGAAGGAAGCCGGAGGCGGTGGCTGCCGGGAAGCCATGGGCAGAGGGAGGATCTTTCCATGAGTCACGGCGGGACACGAGGGCCTCCCGCCTGGCTCGGCCCCACCGTCCCCTCCCGGCTGCTCCGTCGCCACCAGCGCGGCCCTGCCAGCCCCCGCTGTCCCCGTCCCCACCGTCCCATCCGTACCACCCCCTCCCTCTTGTCCCAACTGTCCCCCACCCCACCATCCCATCCTCTCGCCCCGCTCCCTTCCCTCTCATCCCCGCTGTCCCATCACCACTGTCCCCTCCCCGCTGTCCCCCTCCCCACCATCCCAAACCCACCGTCCCCCCCCCCCGCTGTCCCTGTCCCCCTCCCCACCACCCAGCCCCCGCCATCCCTTCCCTGCTGTCCCAGCACGTTCCCCCCGCTGCTGACCCTGATCCCGGGGACAAGGACACCGGGAAACCCCCAGGGAAGAGCCGGGGTCCCCCCGGGCAGGGTCCCCAGCGGGGCCAGGCCTGCGGGGGGGGGGGGGGGGGGGGTCCCGGGCGCTTACCGTGATGCGCAGCCCCTCCAGCGCCGCGGTGATGCTGGCCAGGTAGTCGGGCAGGAGGTCGAGCAGGCAGGTGGCCAGGAAGACGCCGCCGGCGAAGCAGCTCACCAGGCTGAGCACCGGGCTGCGGGTGTCTGGAGCAGGGGGGTGAGACCCCCACCACAGCCCCGTACCCCAGGACCTGCCAGGCCCTTTGGGGTCAGCCCTGCCCCAGGTGACGGCTCTGTCCCCAGCCCGTCCCAGACCGCTGGGACCCCCTGGACACCCCCCGGCCCTCTGGACGCCCCCAGACTCCCCAGGGCTCCCCCAGAGTCCCCAGGACCCCTTGGAGACCCCCAGGACCCCTCAGATTCCCTGGAACCCCTCAGACCCCTGAGACCCCCAGACTCTTCTGGACTCCCCCTGATTCCCCAGGACCCCCCGGACCCCAGAGACACCACCCCCCTCCCGGGACCCCTGAGATTCCCCAGACCCCTGAGACCCCCAAAGTACCCAGGACACCCTGGGATCCCCCAGACCCTCCAGGACCCCCAGACCCCCCAAAGTCCCCAGGACACCCTGGGATCCCCCAGACCCCTCAGACCCTTCCCAAGCCCTCCGGGACACCCCCCCCCCCCCCAAACCCCTGGGACCTCCCTTCCCCTCCAACCCCTGACACCCCCAGACTCCCCGCGATCCCCCAGCCCCCCCTGGACCCCCAAACTCCCCCCCCCCCCCCGGGTCATACCGGCGGAGCTGGGGGGCTGGCGGAAGCAGCAGAGGGGGGCGAGCCCGCAGGCGAGGGGCAGCAGCAGCAGCAGCACCAAGGAGCCCAGCTTCGCCTCCAGCCCGGGCGGGGGGCGCGGGGCCGCCCCGGGGCTCCAGGCAAGCTCCGCCATCCCGGGCCCGGTTCTCGTTACCATCCCACCCGGGGTTTTAATACGAGAACTCAAAAACTACCGCGGGGGAAGTTCCCACCCGCCGACTCGATCGCGCTTCGCATCGTCGGAGCGAACGGGAGCTACGACGGAACGGGACGGGACCGTCAGAGCGGCCGGTGCCGCCTCCCGGCTCCGGTGACTCACAAACCCCTCCCGCCGGCACCGATCCCCCCCACCCCCCGTCCCCGTGCCCTCGGTGCCTGGAGCAGCGCGGCGGGTTGGGAGGGGGATCCCCGGTGGCCGCGGGGGGGTGGGGGGGTGACCCGGGGCAGCGCTCCGGTAACGGCACAGGGGGGTGGCGAACCGGAAAAGGGATGAAGGACGGGGCTTGGAGACCGGCACCGGGGATCCGGGATCAAGGAGCGGGACCGGGATGGAGTCCTGGCCCCTGATCCCTGTCCCGGGGTCCCGGGGTCCCCCGTTCCCCCCCCCCCCCCGCACTCACCGCTCGCTACATCGGACCCGCGCGTCCTCGGTGCTCCAGAGGGCGGAGCCGGCACGGCGCGTCGCGACCAATAGCGACGCGAAAAACCCCGACGGTATCGCTGAGTGACGAACACCTCAACCAATAGGAAACGAGAAAACCGGGCGCGGTACCGCTGTCCCGGGAGCGCGCGGCGGCGCGCGTAAACGTGTCCGGCTCCGCCGGGGCGGGTCGGTCCCGTGTCCCCCCCTCCCCCCCCCCGGGCCCCGTTACCGGGAGGGCACCGGCCCGGGCCTGGAGCCACCGCCGGCTGCAGGGAACCGTCCCCGGGTCGCGGAGTCCCGGTTCCCCCCCCCCCCCCACCACCGAGCCGCTCGCTGCTGCTCCCCGGTGCCTCCGGGACGCGGTACCGGGGCAATCTCATCCCCTAACCCGGTTTTCTCCGGTAGCCCGGCCGGGGCCCCCTGTGCACCCCCAGTCGAGGCGGGGAGGGGGATCCCGGGGCACCCCGGGGGTGGGGAGCCCGGCCCTTCTACCGGTGAAAGGCCCCGGGGGCGGGACTTGGCTGGGTTTGCTCAGGATACCGGAGATCCTGGTGCGCAGCCCCGGGGCCCGGACGGAGCCGGCTGCGCCACCGAGGAGCACCCGGAGGGGGGAAAGCCGGGGATCCCACCGCCCCCCCGCCGGGATCCGACCCGAGCAGCACCCACGACCCCCGGCCCGGGAGGGTCCCCAGGTCCCCGTCCCGTCCCCCCCCCCCCGGGGTGGCCGGTGGCCCCCTCTCACCCTTCAGCCCCGGTGATGGAGCCGGAGGTGCCGGAGCTCCTGGACGCTCTCCTGGAGCCGCAGGACGGGCTCTTCCCGGGCAGCGTCCTCCCCGATCCCCCCTTCTCCGGCTCGGCCCCATCTCCCGGTGGCTCGGAACCGGCCTTCGAGGGCTGGACGCTCCCCGAGGATGGCGTGAGTCGGTGTCGGGGGGGGCACGGGGTAGGGAGGAGCCCCCCCGAGGGGTGTCGGGGCCCGGGGGGGTCCCACGGGAACCCTCGGGGGTCCCCGTCTCCCCACCGGCGTCTCTGCGGCCGCAGGGGAGCAAAACCGAGGAGCTGCTGCGGCTGACGGTGAACCCCAACGACGCCTGCGGCCTGGGCGGCCGCCTCGCCTCCCCAGGTGGCCACAGCTCCCAAGACGCTAGCCCGGAGCCCCCCGGGCCCGACGAGGTGCCCCCCCCGGCCCTATACGAGGTGGTCTGCGACCTCAGCACCCCCCTGCACGGCAGCGTCGTCTCCATCCAGCTGGGTCAGTGGGGTTCAGCCTGGGGGGGGGGCAGGGGGGCCGCATCCTGCCAACGCAGGGCAGGGAGCAGAGCGGCTCCCCAGGTTAGGGCAGGGAGGAGCGGGCAGGAGCAGGCAGGGCAAGGCCATCTCCCCCCCCCCCCCCCCGCCGCAGACGACTGGCTGTGCCCCGCGCTGCTCCCCGGTTCCTGCATCATCAACGAGCTGCCTGCCGCCTCCCTGCCTGCTCCGCTGCCTGCCACCCTGCAGACGCCCAGCCCCACCACGGTGAGTCCCCACAGCCCCGTCCCCAACGCCGCGTCCCCACGCTGCCAGACCCCCCCCCCCCGCCCCCCAACACGTCCCATCTCTCGGCAGCTGCGCCTGACGGAGGAGGAGAAGCGGCTGCTGGCGCAGGAGGGGGTGACGCTGCCCGGCACCCTGCCCCTCACCCAGGTGGGTGGCGGAGAGAGGGGCGACACGTGGGGACATGCAAGGGGGTGGCGGGGGGCCGGGTTCACCCCTCTGCCCCCCCCCCCCCCCCCCCAGACTGAGGAGCGGATCCTGAAGAAGGTGAGGAGGAAGATCCGGAACAAGCAGTCGGCCCAGGACAGCCGGCGGAGGAAGAAGGAGTACCTGGACGGGCTGGAGAGCAGGTGGGCGCCGGCGGCACCACACCCCGGCACATCCCCGGCGCGTCCCCAGCCACGCGTCCCCTCACCCGTTCCCGTCTCTGCCCGGGCAGGGCGGCCGCGTGCTCAGCCCAGAACCAGGAGCTGCGTAAGAAAGTCCAGGAGCTGGAAAATCGCAACGGGTGAGCACGGCGCGCACGGCACGGGGACAGGGAGGGGGCACACGGTGCGGGCGCTCGCTGATCCCTCGTCCCGCAGGTCGCTGCTGCGGCAGCTGCAGGCGCTGATCAAGCAGACGTCCAACAAGGCCGCCCAGACCAGCACCTGCGTCCTGGTACGGCACACGCGCCGCGACGCACCGCGCGCGCCGGCGTCCCCCGGCACCGCGCGGGGACACACAGTTCCTGTCCCTCCCCGGCAGATCCTGCTCTTCTCCCTGGGACTCATCCTGTTCCCCAACTACAGCCCCTTCCGCTGGGGGCTGGGGCGCAGCCGGAACAGCGACAGGCCCACCGGAGGTAACGGGGAACCCGCGGGAGCCCCGAAGTTGGGGGGGACTGGCTGCAGCCCCCCCCCCTCCCCCCGACATTCCCTGTTCCCACAGTGATTTCCAGGAACATCCTGACCCAGGGGGAGCCGCTGGGACCGGCCGGAGAAGCCCCATTCCCTGCGCCGGGGTGGCTGCGGGTGGAAGAGCCGGGCCCTGCAGCTCCAGAGGACACCGGAGCTGAAGGGGGGCACGGGGAGGGGAGGCCCCCCCATAGCAGGGAGCCGGGCACCAACTCCTCAGGCTGGACCCCCCCTGGGGCTCCGGTGGGGGCAGCGAAACAGGGACACGGGGACGAGATGTGACAGGCAGTGGAGAGCGGCCCCTGTTTTGGGGTGCTGGAAGGTGCCCTGGGGTGGGGGCTGCAGCGGGGGGACACCCAGCTCAGCCCGGACAGGGGGTACTGGGTGCCCCCCGCAACACCCCCATATCAGCTCCGTGCTCTGGTGAATAAACGCGCGTCTGGTTTGCACCCTGAGGTGTGTCGGAGGGTTGGTGCTGAGCCCGCGGTGGAGCCGTGGAGGACGGGGAACCCCTCCAGGGCTCCGAGAGAGGAGCAGAGCCAGCGGCACAGCTCCGCGTCGTTCCCGGGGACAAACGTCAGCGTCGCTCCGGTGACAACGACCAGGATTTATTACACATTGCGCTCCCCAGGGCCCCCTGCGCTGGCAGGACACCCCTCAGCCGGCCCCACGGGACGCCCCAGTGGCATCCGAGGCAGCGGAATGCAGTTCCCGGCAGGATTCCGTGTTCACAGGGCCTTCCCCAGGCGCCAGTTCATCCTCCCACCCAGCTGGGAGAAGTGGGCGAGCAGAGTCCTCCTCTCCAGGGCAGCCAGGCTCTGCTAAATGGACTCGATCTGCTTGCGGACTTTCTCCAGGGCCTTTCTGTCCAGCACACGCTGGCGACACACCACCAGCACCGCAAAGACGGCGGCCACGCACATCATGGTGCCCACGAACCTCCAGAAAACGTGCGCCTCCATCACTGCGGAGCGACAGCTGAGCCCACAGGGAGAGTTAGGAACGGCGGAGGGAACAGCCTCAGCCCCAAATCCCACCCCGTCCCCCCCGCAACCCCCCAGGGGCTCGCGGTTGCCCCATCCGTCCCCCCTCAAAGGACCCGCCACCTACCTCTTGAACTCATCCTTCTTAGAGGTGGCACAGTTGATCTTCTCAATGAAGCCCGTGGGGCTGCACGCCAGTATCGTCTTCTGCAACCGAGAGTGGCCTGTCAGAGGCCGTACCGGGGCACAAACTGCACCCCCCCGACCCCGCCAGCCCCGGGAGGGGCACGGTATGACCCAGCCCACCGGGTGAGGGGGGTGAGCACCGCTCCAAAGCTGCCGGTACTCACCGTCTGAAAGCTGGAGCAGCGGGTGCATTCCTGAGCCACCACGAAGTCCTCCACCTGCCAGCACTGCGTGGCCACCACCGGGCTCGCTGCAAAGACAGCGCGGCCGCTGAGCGCGGGCCCAACCGGGAACTCACTGGGGCCCAACCGGGAACTCACTGGGGCCCCCCCCTTCCCCTCACCGAGCCCCCGGTCCCCCACTACCCGCGCCCCGCCGAGCTCGGCCCCGGACTCACCCGAGCGCTTCTCGTCGCTCGCCACCATCGCCACCGCCGGCCTGTGGAAAGAGCAGAGACGCTGTGAGGGCCGCGCTCCGGGCCCGGCCATACTTCGCCCATGGGCCACGCTTGCGCCCTCCCGACTGCCTGCTCACCGCAAACCGCAAACCAGGGCACCCAGGACGGCGTAGAGGACGCAGCAGCGCGGCCCAGCGGGGCCGCGGGGCCCCATCGGTGCGGCGGAACTACCGGGCCGGGCCCCGCGTCTCTGGCACCGCCGCCATCTTGAGACGCGGGGGCCGCTGGGAGGAGCGGGGGACGACGGGAAGGGCGGGGACAGCGAAGGGCGGTGCCCGGGCAGGGAGGCGGGGCTATCTAGGGGCGGAGTTTCGCGCGCGGGGCGGGGCTCTGAGAGGCGGGGTGAGGCTGGGGGGTGGCGGGCGTAATTTTAAACGAAGGGGCGTGGCCTAAACAGAAGGGCGTGGTTTAAAGCGAATGGGGCGTGGTTTTGAGCGAATGGGGCGTGGTTTTGAGAGAATGGGGCGTGGCTTTGCGCGAATGGGGCGTGGCTTTGAATGGGGCGTGGCTATGCCCGGCCCCCCTCGGTTCCCCCCCCCCGTCCCCGTCCCCGTCCCCACCCCCCCGCGTCCCCAACAGAGACACCGGAGACGGGGCAAGGCACAAGCTGGGCTTTATGGCACAAGGTGCGGACCGGGGGCGGGGGGTCAGCCCTTCCCTCCCCGCCCCCCCCCCAACCTCCAGCCGGGAGCCCCCCCCGGTTCCCCTCCACACCACCCCCCCCCCGGTTCGGCGCCTGCGCTGCCCCGGGGCAGGCGGGGGGAGCAGCGGCAGCGGAGGGGGGGCGGACACGACACCGGCAGCTCTACACCAGGGAGCATTTAGCCCCCGTCTTCCTCGGGGGGCCGGGCTCCAGGAGGGGCCTGCTGCTGCTGCTGGGGGCCTGGAAGAGGGAGGGGGTCAGAGGGAGGCCGGAGCGGGAGGGGGGGTCCCTCGCCCGGCCCCCCCCCCCCACACCCCCCTGGCCCCACTCACGGCTTTCCGGGAGGTTTTCTGCAGGATGTCCCGTGCCAGCGTGGTGAAGGCCTGGGGAGAGGGGACAGTCAGCGGGGGCAGCGCCTCAGGACCCCCCCCGGGGATGAGAACCACCCCCCTCCTGTGCTTCTCCCACCGTGGGGGGGGTGCGCCCCCCCCCCCCCTCGCATCTGGGTCCCCCTCTCACCTCCTCCACGTTCACGCTGGACTTGGCACTGGTCTCGAAGAAGCGGATCCCATGCTCCTTCGCCAGCTGCGGGACAAGGGGAACCCCCTGCTCTGACACGGATGCTGGGGAAAGGGGCCCCCCCCAGCCCCACAGTGACCCCCCCAGCCCCCCCCCGTACCTTCTCAGCCTCGTCCCGCTGCACTTTGCGCTTGCCCTCCATGTCGCATTTGTTGCCGATGAGGAGACGCTCGACCCCGGCTGAGGCGTTCTGCAGGCAGGAAAGGACGGGCAGGACCCCCCCCCCCCCAATGCCCCCCGTCCCCTGTCCCCCCCGCCCTGGCACACACCCACCTCCTTGATGCTTTTCATCCAGTTTTGGATATTCTCGAACGATTTCTCATCAGTGATGTCGTACACCAGGATGATGCCCTGCCAGGACGGCGCAGTCAGTGGGGCAGGGACCCTCCACCCCGATTTGGGGGGGTGTGGGGTGTGTGTCTTGTCCCCAGGAAGTCACAGTGTCATGTGTCCCCCCCCCCCCGAGCTGACCCAGCCCTTTTGGGGGCCGCCGGCACCCCCCCGCCGTACCACGGCTCCGCGGTAATAAGCTGTAGTGATGGTTTTGAAGCGTTCTTGTCCCGCCGTGTCCCTGCGTGGGAGGAAGAGGAGGGGGGTGAGGGCGGGAAGTGTGGGGGGGGAGGTGTCCTCAATTCCCTCCACACACACACCCCCCCCCTACTTACCAGACCTGCAGCTTGATCTTCTTCCCATCAATGTCCACCGTCCGGATTTTGAAGTCGATCCCTGGGATGGGAGGAAAGAGGCGGGGGCCGGTGATGCCGGGGCCATACCGGCACCGGGAGGGGATGCCGCAAACAGCTCCACTCCCAGTCCCAGTCTCCTTTTTCCCAGTAACAACCATCTGGCATCCGGGGAAAGGGAGGGGGGCGGGCAAAGTCCAGTTCTGGCACCAGCTGCGGCGGCTGGGAGGGGGTCACCAGCATCCCCCAGCCCGCCGGACGCGGCATTCCTGCAGGATGGCATCACCCCGCGCGGCGTTCCGCAGCGGGGAGGTGGGGGGAAGAGATGGACGGAGCCGCCGGACCCCCCATCAAGTCAAAGCCCCAAAGTCTGGCAGATGCTCCCCCCCCCCAAAAAAAAATCTCCCGTCCCTGCACCCCCTCCCTGCTTGGCCCATGTCAGGGGATGAGGAGGAGGAGGAGGAGGAAGGCCCGGAGCAGCTGGGGGCACAGCGGGGACCCCAGCCCAGCCGGCGTGTCCGCGTCGGAGTTTATGGCATGGGATGGGCCGAGGCGGCTGCTCCGGGCTCAGGAAATGGCTTTACCAGCGCAGTGGAAACTTGGAGGAGGAGGAGGAGGAGGAGGAAGAGGACGGGACGGCGGGTGCCGGGATCCCGGCTCGGTGGCGGCTGCGGGACAGGACCAGCGTCGAGCCGTGGCCGTCACCGCCATCACCGCGGCCGGCTTCTTTCGTGATGCGGCCCCTGGAAATGGCTCAAACCCCCCGTTTACCGGCCGGGACGAGGCGCGGGGCTGCCCAGCGGTACAGCCACATCCCCGGTGCCGTGTCCCCGTCCTGCCGGTACCGGGGAAGGAGAGGGGCGGCCAGCGATAGAGCGGACCCAGCCACCCCGACCCTCGCCCGGGGAGCCGGGAGGAGGAGAGGGGAGGGGAGACACCGCTCCCGGGGCCGGGGGGGTCCCGGTGAGTCCCCGGGGGAGGCGGGGGGGGGGGGATTTGTGTGTGTGTGTGTGTGGGGGGGGGTTTCCCCGGGGTGCCGCTCACGCACCGATGGTGGAGATGTAGGTGCTGGTGAAGTTGTCCTCGGCGAAGCGGATGATGAGGCAGGTCTTGCCCACGCCGCTGTCCCCGATCAGCAGCAGCTTGAAGAGGTGGTCGTAGGCCTTGGCCATGGCCCCCGCCCGCCGCCGCCACCGGGACCCGGCCCGGCCCGGCCACGGCCCCGGCCCGCCTCTCCCCCGGGGCGGGGACTCGCCCGGAGCCCTGCCCCACCGCCGTGACATCACCACTCTCCGTGACGTCACCGCAGGGGAATCGGCTCACGTCACGACTCCCCCCCCGCCTCCTCCCGCCATCGGCGCCCCTCCCAATATGGCGGCGCCACAGCCGACCTTCCCAACATGGCCTCCCTCCCCGCCCTTCCCAACATGGCGCCGCCCCGCGGCCGCGCCTCACTTCCGCCCGTGCGGGGAACCCCCGTAGCGGATATAGCGGCTCCCGCTTCCGGTTTGGCCCCTTTTCGGTCGCGGCTGCATCCACGCCAACATGCCTGTGAGTCCGGTACCGGCCCCGGGCCGCTCCCCGGGCCCCAGCGGAGCCCCACGCCTCCGCACGGGAGGGAAGGAGGGTTGGAGAGTAGGGGGAAAAGGGGAAACAGGCACCGACGGGGTCGGTTATCGGCCCGACGGGGCCGCGGGGTGGGCCGTGACCGCCGCCATCTCCACAGCGGGGCCCCCCAAGATGGCGGCGGGCAGGGACCGGGCGCTAACCGGGACTGTCTCCCGCAGCTGGCGAAGGATTTGCTGCACCCTTCCCCCGAGGAGGAGAAGAGGAAACACAAGAAGAAGCGGCTGGTGCAGAGCCCGAATTCCTACTTCATGGATGTGAAGTGCCCGGGTAGGGCAACGGACCGGGGGGGGGGGGGGGCGGGAACGGTAACGGGTCCCGGTGTCCGCCTCCCCTCAGACCTTTCCCTTTCCCGGCAGGTTGCTACAAGATCACTACGGTGTTTAGCCACGCTCAGACCGTTGTTTTGTGCGTGGGCTGCTCGACCGTGCTGTGCCAGCCCACGGGGGGCAAGGCGAGGCTGACAGAAGGTGGGTAACACCCCCGGGGGGGGGGGCGGGGGGCGGTTTACGGGGTCCCCTGCAGCGAGATTTGAACCCGAGGTGGCTCTTTGGGGCTGGAAAATTACAAAAAGCACCACGTTATGGGCGCTTTCCCCTTAAAATAAGGCAAAACCTGGTGAATTTGGGTTGGTGGGAGGAGGAGATGGCCTCACGGAAGGGATTTAAAGAGGCCGAAGTGTTTCTGACGGCGTATATTTAATTTTTTTTTCTCCCCTTTCTCAGGCTGCTCCTTCAGACGAAAGCAACATTAAGCGAAGGCGGCGGGGGATGGATGGGGCTACTCGCGCAGACGGCAGCGCAGAGCTGGAGAGCAGGGGCTGCGCGTCCCGGCCCGACCCCAGTGCGTGAGCCCCGATCACAAACGTGACTTTCGTACTGTCCCCGTAGCCCCACCCATCTTGCTGTCAATAAATTTTGGATAAAAACACAAAATTAATGCGCTTTCAACGCTCCAGATTCTTCCCTCAGAGAAGTTCGTTTGTCCGAAACATGCGGATGGGCCTAATTGCTCTTAAAAGCTCCCAAAGGGAAAAAGTGAGCGTTTTTGCTGTCCGTAAATGTTAATTATTAAAGTGTAAACCTTTTTTTTTCGCTGAGGAATGTAACAGCGAGAAGGGACAGACGGACGGACAGCAGTAGATGGCTGGAGCGTATGGGGGCAGAGGGATGCGGGGACGGACGGGTGGGGTGGAAGAGGAGGGATGTGTGGGAGACCCCCCCCAAAAAAACACCCCCCAGGGCCCCCCCAAACACCCCCCCAGGGCCCCCGAGCTGCTGGAGGGGAAACTGAGGCACGGTGGGGGGGTGACATACGTAACGGGGTGGCAGAGCGTAAAACGGGGCAAAATGGGTACAGAAAGGGGGATGTGAAAAAAGGGGGGAAAAGGAAGGGCAAGGGGGGGGAAGAGGGTGCAAGAGGGGGAGGTAAAAATGGGGGTGCAAGAAGAGGGGTGCAGCTGGGAGACCAGGGTGGCCTGCCCAGCCCCCTCCCACACCTCGGTTTCCTCATTGCTGATCTTGGGGACACAGGGACACCCTGGGGGGGGCATGGGGACACCCGGGGGGGTATTGTGGGGACACGAGGGGTCATGGGGACACCCCAGGGCGATGGGGGGTGACATGAGGACACTGTGGGGACACCCCAGGGGACACGTGGGGTCGCCCTGGTGTCATGGCACTGTGGGGGACACGGGTGACAGTGACGCTGTGGGGGGGGCACAGGGACACCCCAGGGGACACAAGGCCGTGCTTATCCACTCGTGTCCCCTCCCGACACCCACGTCCCCTTCCCCCCCTGCGCTGGGGGGGGGTGGGGGGCAGCACTGGGTGGGGGCTGCCCCGGCCATCGGGTCCCTGCGGTGACCAGGGCGCACCCCAATATACAAACAGCGCGTCACACCCGGGCCCCGGCACACCCCGACACCGCAAACACCCCAACACCCCGACACACCCCGGGGCCTGCGGGGGTGGAGTGGGGCCCCGTGGGGACACCGAGAATGGGGGGGGGGGGCACCCCGCGCTGTGGGGACACTGAGGCACGAGGTGGGGGACACCCCTCGCTATGGGGAAACTGAGGCACGGCCCCCCCACACACACACTGGGGACACTGAGGCGCTCGGAGGTGACAACACAGGAGCTTTATTGTCCCCCTCGCCCGGGGGGGGGTGGGATTTTGGGGGGTTACTCGTCGTGGTGGTCGGGGGGCGGGGGGGCCACGGCGGCCCCCAGGGTGACCTGTGCCAGGTACTCGGCGTCGAAGCAGCGGCGTCGCTCAGGGTCCCGCCGGGAGCAGCAGCCCTGGGGGTCCCGCCAGGCGTCCCGTGGGGTGGCACAGAGGGTGGCGATGCCTTGGGACAGCTGTGGACAACCGGGGGGGAAATGGGGGGGGTCAGGGTGGTTTTGGGGGGGGTCCCTCAGAGCCGCTGGCCCCCCCCCCCCCCCCCCCCAGGACCCCCCTGTCCGCACTCACCTGCTCGTGGGCGCAGGCGCTTCGCTCCTCGGGGGGCAGCGGGCAGCACGCGGCTGTCACGGCCCCCAGCAGCTCCGGCACCGGGCGCCTGTGGGGGACAGACACGGGGGGGGGGGATGTCACCTCCTGCGGGGGGGGGGGAGCTGGGGTCCCCAGATATCTGGGTCCCCTCCCTTATGGGGGGTCCTGGATGTCTGGGTCCCCTGTGAGATAGCGGCGGGGGGGGGCGGGGGGGAATGGAGGGTCCCAGATTCTGGGTCCCTGCCGCCCCCCCCCCCCGCCGCGGTCCTTCGGGGGGTGTTGGGGTGTCGGGGGGGGGGTGGGGTGTGCACCCACCTCTTGGTGAGCAGGAGGGTGGGAGCGCAGAGGGAGCGGAGCAGCGCGGGGCCGGGCCGGGCCAGGCTGATGTTGTGCAGCTCCCGGTCGTAGCCGGGGTGGGGGGCGGCCGAGGCGAAGCAGCGGCCCCGGGCACGGCCCCCCCCGTGCTGGCAGCACCGGTGCTGCCGGGTCTTCACCGCAGATTCCTCCCGGCAGAACCGCTCCAGCCCCTTCTGCCACTGCGGGGGGGGGGGGTCAGCCGGGGGGAATGGATGCCTTGGGGGGGGGGGGGTCCCCCGTATTCCCCCAACCTGTGGGTCCCTCCCGATGTCTGGGCCCCCCCCTCCCGGGCACCTGAGTCCCCTCCCCAGATGTCTGGGTCACCCCCTGGACACCTGGGGGGTCCTGTTCCTCCTCCCCCCCCCCCCCCCAGACACCTTGGGGCCCCCCCAGATGGCTGGGGTGTCCTGTCCCTGTCCCTGTGTCCCCCCCCCAGCACCTGGGTCCCTCCCAGCCCCCAGGTCGCTCCCCGGTCTCCTGGGTCATTCCCGGGACACCCATGTCCCCTCCCCGGATGTCTGGGTGTTCCCCCCCCCAAAATGTTTGAGTGTCCCCTCCCCGGATGTCTGGGTGTCCCCCCCAGATGTTTGGGTGTCCCCTCCCCGGATATCTGGGTCCCTCCCATCCCCTAGGTCGCTCCCTGGTCACCTGGGTCATTCCCGGGACACCCACGTCCCCTCCCCGGATGTCTGGGTCCCCTCCCTGCTTTCTCCACCCCTGGATCCCTTCCTGCATCCCTGGGGGCCCCCCCCGGGTGCCACCTGGGTCCCTCTTTGTCACCTGGGTCCCTCCCAAAAAAACCATGGGATGGGTCCCCTCCCCAATTCCTGGGTGCCACCGGCGTCCCCTCCCGTAGACACCCGGACACCTGGGGTCCCTCCTTACCCCCCCCACCCCGTGCGTGTCCGTGTCCCCCCGTCCCCCCCCCGTCACTCACGGCGGCGTGGGCGCAGGCGAGGCTCCCGTTGCGGCAGCAGCGGCCGTAGTCGCGTTCCAGACGCAGCCGCAGGCGGACGCGGGGACCGGAGGGGCCGGTGGGGCCGGGACGGCCGGGACGCAGCTCCCTCAACCCGCAGATGTTCCCCATGTTGGTGACGGTGGGCTCACCGGGGGGAAAGGGCGGCTCGGTGACCGGTTCCCAAGCGGTGACAACGGCGGCGGCGGCCTCGGCGGTGGCAGCGGCGGCCACGGCGTCGGGCCCTTGGGCGAAGCAACGGCGACGTGCCGCGCCGCGTTGCCGGCAGCAGTGGAACTGCCGCGTCTTCACCCCGAATTCGTCGGTGCAGAATCCATCCAGCACGTCCGTCCACTGCGGGACAGCGGGGTCAGACCCCCCCCCCACGCACCCCCCCAGTGTGTGTCCCCGTCCCCCCGTGTCCATGTCGTTGTTGTCCCCCCCCCCCCGGCACTCACGGCTCGGCGGGCGCAGGGCAGCGGCGCGTTGCGGCGGCAGCAGGCGTTGAGGCGGGGTTGGAGGGCGTCGAGCGCGGCCGCCTGCCGCCGGAGGTGGGCGAAGGCGGTGGGGGGCAGCGAGGGGGTCGGAAGGGTCCTGGGGGGCTGGCGGCAGTGACGGGTGACGGCGGCGGCCACGGGCCAGGCGGGGGGGAAACCGTCCAGGGCGCTGGCCCAGATGTGGGGGGAGCGCGGGGCCGGGGTGGCGCCGGCCGCTGCCGCCAGGATGTCGGGGGGCAGCGGGGGGTCCTGCTCCTCCTGCAGCACTGCAAGGTTGGGGGGGGGGGGGTGGGGACACGGTGGGGGTGTCCCCACTGCCCTGTCCCCAGCCGACACTTGTCCCTATGTGCCCCCCCATCCTCTTTTTTCCCTGTCCCTGCAGTGTGTCCCCCCCCCATCCCCAACCCTCGCTGTCCCCATGTTCCCTATGTCCCCTCCACCCCGTGTCCCCCCCAACCCGTGTCCCCCCATCCATGTCCCCCCCCCCAAGGTGCTCACCCATGTCCCCCCCAACCCGTGCCCCCCATCCGTGTCCCCGTGCCCCCCCCATTCCCAACACTCCCTGTCCCCATGTCCCCCCGCCCTGTCCCCAACCCTGGCTCTTTCCATGCCCCCCCCCGCCCTTGGGTGCCCCCCCCCCCCCCCACCCCTGGGTGCCCCCCCATACGCTGCTCGATGTGGGGGTGCCGCAGGACCAGGCTCTCCTGTGCAATGTGCTGGTGTCGCTCCGGTGCCACCACTGTCATTTTGGGGGGGGGGGAGGAATACAGAAAGGTCAGCGGGGGGTACCCCCACCTGGGGAGGGGGGACCCAAGTGGGGACACCCTGATCCCACAGATTTGGAGCCCCCCCAATGGGGAGAGGGACCCAGGTGTTCGGGGAGGGGACCCAGATGTGCGGGCAGGGGACCTAGGTGTCCGGGGGGGGGACACCCAGATGGCGGGGGAGGCACCCCAGGTATCCCAGTTGGGCCCCAGGTGTCTGGGGAGGTGACCCCAACACCCGGGAAGGGGCCCCAGATGTTTGGGAAGGGGACCCCAACACCTGGGAGAGCCGCCAGATGTGCAGGGAGGGCACCCAGGTGTCCGGGGGGGCACCCAGGTGTCTGGGTGGGGGACCCAGGTGTGCAGGGAGGGCACCCAGATGTTTGGGAGGGCACCCAGGTGTCCAGGGGGAGCACCCAGGTGTCCGGGGGGCACCCAGATGTGCAGGGAGGGGACCTAGGTGTTCGGGGGGGGCACCCAGATGTCTGGGGGGGCACCCAGGTGTTTGGGAGGGCACCCAGGTGTCCGGGGAGGCACCCAGATGTCCAGGGGGGCACCCAGGTGTCCGGGGGGAGCACCCAGGTGTCCGGGGGGGGCACCCAGATGTGCAGGGGGGCACCCAGGTGTCCGGGGGGAGCACCCAGGTGTCCGGGGGGGCACCCAGATGTGCAGGGAGGGGACCTAGGTGTTCGGGGGGGGGCACCCAGATGTCTGGGGGGGCACCCAGGTGTTTGGGAGGGCACCCAGATGTCCGGGGGGGGGGGGGGCACCCAGGTGTCCGGGGAGGCACCCAGATGTCCGGGGGGAGCACCCAGGTGTCTGGGGGGGCACCCAGGTGTTTGGGAGGGCACCCAGGTGTCCGGGGGGGGGGGGGGGGACCCAGGTGTGGGACCGAGCCGCGCAGGGGTGGGGGGGTGTGGGGGGGCCCCTGGTGCCGGTGGGGGCCGCGGGACTCACCGGCGGCGCCGAGGAGGAGGAGGAGGAGGAGGAGGCCGAGGGCGGCCATGGCGTCGGGCGCTGTGGGGCCACCGGCGGCTCCGGGGCCTTATGAAGGGCCGGGGCGGGCGCGGGGCCGCATCCTGCGGGGCTGAGTCACGGCCTGACGTCGGAGCTGGGACGGGGAAAAAACCGGGGAGAGGAGGAAGGAGGGGGGGGGGTGTGGGGGGGGGGTGTGGGGGAAAACTTGGGGTGCTGGGCTGCGCCCCCCAAACAGGGCCGTGACCGTGACCTTGACCCCAACCGCCCCGGCCTGGGGACGCCGCGGTGGTCCTGGCCCCTCTGTGTGTGTGGCTCCCCCCCCCCCCCCCCCCGCACCCCCGGAGGCCCCAGCCCCCCCCCCCCCCCCCGGTAGCCCTGGCCCCCCCCGTCCCGGCAGGGGAAGCTGCCAGATTTTTGCGGTTTTTGCCCCGTTTTGGGGACTGCCCCACCCGCTGAGTCACCCCCGGCGCTGCATGGGGGGGGCACCCAGGGATGACCCCCCCCCCCTTGGGGACAGGGGGGGTCCTCAGCTCCTGTGTTCCCCCCCCCCACCCAGGGGGTCACGGCCTCGGTCACCTCCCTTCACCCCACGACACGCGGGGGGGGGGGCCCCCCCCCATTCCCCCCAGCACGGCCGCATCCTGCCCGGCGCTGAGCCCAAACTTTTGGGCAGGTGCCGGGTTGGGGTGGAGGGGGGGGGGGGGGAACCAGCCCCAGCCCCCCCCCGCGATTGCCCAACGCCCTGTGACGCGGGTTTGCGCAACCCCCCCCCCCCCCCAAACCCACGGAGGGGGGGGGGGGACCCAGGCGTCCGGGTGGGGAAATCCCGGGTGGGAGGGACCCGGGTGTCCGGGGGGGGGGGGGGGGACACGACACCCCCCAAGTATCCGGGTGGGGACCCCAGGTGTCCTGCTCCCCCCCCCCCCCCCGCCCCGACATGGGACACTTGGGAGATGCACCGAGCTGCCCCAGTCTCAGCACTTTAATGGGTGTCAGGGGGACACGGACACGAGTGGGGGGGGGGGGACACGGACACGGGTGGGGGGGTGTCAGAAGCATTCCTCGGCGTCGGGGACGCGGGCGTCGCGCAGCTCGCGCAGCCGCTGCAGCACCCGGTGCAGGTCGCGCTCCCCCAGCTGCCGGTTGTCCCGCGTGCGGACGCTGACGGTGCGGCGGGCGCGTTCCCGGCGGCCCACGACTGCGGGGGGGGGGGGAGCGTGGGTGGGGGGGGGCCCCCCCCGCCCCTGTGTGCCCCCCCCACCCCAACCCTGTGTCCCCCTTACCGTGTGTATGCACCCCCACCCCGCAGCACCCACCTGTGTTGGGCACCCACAGCCATGGGGGGGGCACCCACAGCCCCACCCGGGGGGGGGCCCAAGGGGGGAGGGGGGTGTCTTGGGGGGGGGGTCCAGAGCAGTCCCGGGGGTCAAAAAGGATGGGGGGGCCCAAGGGGCGGTGTCAGAGGGGTCCTGGGGGGGTCCCAAGGGGAGTCGGGGGGGTCTTGGGGGGGGTCCCAAGGTGGGGTCTCACAGAATCCCAGGGGGGGTCCCAGGGGGGTTCCGGGGGGTCCCAGAAGGAGCCTGGGGGGTTCCAAGGGGGGGTCCCAAGAGGGGTCCCAGGGGGGGTCCCCGAAGGAGCCCGGTGGGTCCCAGGGGGGGTCCCAGGGGGGTCCCAGTGCTCCCCCCCAGCAGCCCCCAGGTTCCGGTGGGGGGGTGATGGGTGCTGCTGACTCAGCACAGCCGGTCCCAGGTGCCGGGGGGGTCCCGGGGGTCTGTGTGCTGGGGGGGTGGGGGGGGTCCCCGTGTGTGCCCCCCCCTTACCCAGCTGGAAGTTGTAGTGGGCGAGCTGTGCCCGGCGAATCTTCCTGGCCAGGGTGGCCCCCGTGTCCCCGTCCAGGTCGGCCACCACGCCGCCCCCCCGCAGCACCGCCTGCACCTGCCCACGGCGTCGGGGGGGGGGACACGACTGAGGATGGGGGGGACGGGGGGGGGGACGGGAGGGGACATGGGGGGGGCACGGAGGGGGGGGACACGACTGAGGATGGGGGGGACATGAGAGGGACGGGGGGGGACATGGGGGGGGCACAGGGGGGATACGGGGGGCACAGAGGGATGGGGGGACTGAGGATGGGGGGGACATGGGGGGGGACATGGGGGGCATGGAGGGATGGGGGGGACTGAGGATGGGGGGCACATGGGGGGGGACATGGGGGGGCACAGGGAGGCGCGGGGGGGACACGGGGGGCACGGGGGGATGGGGGGATATGGGGGTGGGGGGCACAGAGGGATGGGGGGACTGAGGATGGGGGGGACATGAGAGGGACATGGGGGGGACACGGGGGGGCGCGGGGGGGGTGGGGGGACATGAGAGGGGACTTGGGGGGGCACAGGGAGGGGATGGGGGGACACAGGGGTGGGGGGCACGGAGGGATGGGGGGGACTGAGGATGGGGGGACATGAGAGGGGACATGGGGTGGCACATGGGGGGGCACGGGGGGGCACACTCACCTCCCGGGCGTAGTCCTCGACTTCGGGCGCCTGCGGGATGACGATGGCCTGCAGCGGGGACAGCCAGAACGGCCTGGGGGGTGACATGGGGGGGTGACATCATGGGGGGGGGGGGGTAACAGGGAGGTGTGACATTGAGGGGGGTGGAGGGTGACCCAGGGATGGGGGTACCCCTGGGATTGGGGGACTGTCCTGGGGATTGGGAGGGGGGGTCCCCAAGGATTGGGGGGGGGTGGTGGGGAGGGGGGTGTCCCCAAGACTGGAGGGGGGGTGTGCCCTGAGATGGGGGTGACACTGGGGATGAGGGGCCCGGGGGAATGGGGGGGGGTCCCAAGAATTTGGGGGGGGGGGTGATGTCCCTTTTACAGCCCCAAAGTGAGATTTTTTTTTTTTTTTTGGGGGGGTGGGGGTCCAAAGGATCCCGGTTTGTCCCTCTCGGGTCACTTTTGGGGGTACACCCCCCCACACCCCCCTCCTCCTCCTCCTCACCATCGGCCGCCGCAGCTCTCGGTCAGCACGGCCACCATACGTTCCACGGAGCCCAGCACCGCTCGGTGGATCAGCACCGGCCGCACCGACCCCCCCGCCGCACTGAAGAATGGGGGGGGGGGGGGGAAAACCAGCGTCAAGTGTGTGTGGGGGGGTTTTCTCTCCCCCCCCCCCCCCCCCAATTTTGCTGTGCCCCCCCCAATACCTGGCGTACTCCAACCCAAATCTCTCCGGCATCTGAAAATCCAGCTGGATGGTGCCGCATTGATGCTGCCGTCCCAGCGCATCCCGGATCCGGATATCGATCTACGGGGAATAAATTTGGGGGGGGGGGGGTTCCCCGAAGGGTCCCGGTTTGCCCTTTGGGCAAACCGGGACCCTTCGGGGAACCCCCCCCCCTAAAATTTCTTACTTTAGGGCCGTAAAAGGCGCCGTCGCCCGGACTCAGCTCCCAGGGCTCCCCGAAAACTCGGAGACTCCGCTCCAGATGCTGCAAGGATAAAATGGGGGGGGTCAAAATAAGGGGGGGGACGACGGGGTGGGAAAATCCGTCCGTCGTCCTTCCCCCCCCCCACCCCATCTCAACCTGCTCAGCGCGGTCCCAAGTCTCGGGGTCCCCTAAAAATCCCGGGGGGCGAGTGGCAAGCGCCAAGCGAAACGAGAAGCCGAGCACGGCGTAAACGGTCCGGATAAAATCCAGGCAGGAGTCGATCTCGTCCTCCAGCTGGGAAACGGGTCGTGAGCAAAAAAGGGAGAGGGTGGGGTGGCGGGGTGACATCGGATTTTTTTTTGGGGGGGGGGGGGGACACACACACAAACAGAGTCACCTGCTCCATGGCGCAGAAGATGTGAGCGTCGTCCTGCTGGAATCGCCGCACTCGGGTCAACCCCGTTAAAGTACCGGGGGGTTCGTTACGGTGCAACACCCCAAAATCCGCCAAGCGTAACGGTAATTCCCGCCACGACCGCGGCCGGTGAGCGAACATCAGGCTGCGGACGGACGGACGGACGGACGGGTCAGCCGCGTTTTCCCCCGCCCCCTCGCCGCCGCGTCTCCCCTTCCCCGCGTCCGTCCGCTCACCAGTGCGCCGGGCAGTTCATGGGTTTGAGGGAGAAGGTCTCGGTGCCGACGGCGAAGGAGAACATGTGGGTGCTGTAGTGGTCCCAGTGCCCCGAGAGCTCCCAGAGCCGCGGGCTGAACACGTTGGGGGTCACCACCTCGGAGAAACCCCTCGCCCGGTACTCGCTCTGCGGGGACATCAACCGCCCCCCCCCCCCCAGCCCCGGCGCGGTTACGGGTGCCGCGGGGACGGGGCACGGCGGGGTCTGAGGGGAAGGGGGGGGGGGGGCAGAGGTAGAAACCGATTCGTCCCCCCGCGGAGGTGACGGTGACGCCCCCCCCGAGGGCGGAGGTGGGGGGGTGAGGGGGGGGGCCGTACCCTGATGAAGTCGACGAGGGTGTTGTAGATGTGGGCGCCGCGCGGCAGGAAGAAGCAGCTGCCGGGGCTGAGCTTGTGGAAAAAGAAAAGTTCCTGCTCCTGCGGTGAAAGTGGGGGGGGGGAGGCGTTACTGGGGAGGGGGGGGTCACCGGTAGCCCCCCAATAACACCCCCCCCCCCACCCCGGCGTGGGGCGTACCCGACCGATGCGGCGATGATCCCGCAGGGCGGCCTCATCCTGCGCCCGCTGCCAGTCGGCCAAATCCTGGGCACTGGGGAAGGCGACGGCGGCGACGCGCTGCAGCGACCGGCGACCCCCGGCCCCTTGCCAAAACGCTGCCGAGCTCTGCCGGGGGGTGGGGGTGGGGTGGGGGACACAAATCAGCGGGGTCCGGATGCCTGGGGGTCACCCCCCCCCCCCCCAATAACCCACCGTCAGGACGCGGAGGGCCGCGATCAGCCCCGTGTGCCGGAGGAGGGGGCCGCGGCAGAGCTGGAGCAGGGGGCCGCACCTGCGGGGACGCACGGATGTGAGGACGGATTTGGGGACCCCCCCCCCCCCGGCGCGCCTCCCCCACCCCCCTCCCCGCGCTCACCTATAGACGGTGGCCGTAGGGGACGTCACCTCCTCCTCCATCTGCTGCAGCTGGAAGCTGTTGTGCTGGGGGGGGGGACACACAGAGGGGGGGGGTGACACCGAGCGGGGGTGACACCGCTCCCCGTTAGCATCCCCCGGTCCAGAACCCCAACCACGAGGGTCCCCGTGTCCCCAAGCTGGGGTCCCTCGCCTTCCCCCCCAAGGAGGGGACGCGCCGTGGCGGTGGTGGGGGGGTGTCTCACCCCGAAGAGCTCGGCCAGCTGCTGCCGGGTGGCCTCCAGGCGCTCGAAGCGATGCCCGGCGCGGGCGAAAGCCACGCAAGCGTCCTCCAGCGCCGGCAGCTCGTCGCGCTGCACCGTCCTGCGGGCGTGGGGGGACGGGCTGGGGACGCCAGACCCCACCGAGGGGGGTCCCCGTGTGTCGTGTGTGTGTGTGTGTGTCCCCCCTCCGCCCCTCACCGCGTCCTCCTTACCTGTCGCCCATGTGGACGTCGCAGAAGAAGCCGTCCTCCGTGGCCCGCGCGCTGCACAGCGTCGCCCCGTAAAACCGCTCCGCCACCGCGCCCAGGACGCAGGCGCCGGATCGCCAGAAAGCCTGGGGAGGGGGTGACACGGAGCAGGGGGGGGGGTGTGACACGGAGGGGGACACGCGGGGACGCACACGCTGTAGTGGAGGAGGGGGGGGGACACCGCTCACCGCCCGTCCCTCCGGCGTGGAGAAGTCGAGGAGCTCCAGGTCGGCGTCGCTCTCCAGGGGCCGGTCGAGGTCCTGGAGGGTCCCGTTCACCCGGGCCACCAGCGCCGCCTCCGCCAGGCCCCCGCTGCGGGGACACCAGGGGACACCGTGGGGAACGCGCGGGGGCAGAGGGGACACGGTGGGGACAATGGGGACCTCGTGGGGACACGGCGGGGACAATAGGGACACGGTGGGGACCCTGGGGACCTCATGGGGACATGGTGGACACCCTGGGGACGTGGTGGGGACCTCATGGGGACATGATGGAGACCTTGTGGGGACACTGTGGGGACCATAGGGCCACTCTGGGGATGCTGGAGACCCTGTGGGGACAATAGGGACACTGTGGGGACCTCCTGGGGACAATGGGGACACGGTGGGGACTTCATGGGGGCAATGGGGACACGGTGGGGACTCTGGGGAACCCATGGAGACCACAGGGCCACTGTGGGGATGCTGGGGACACTGTGGGGACAACGTGGGGACCCTGGGGACCTCACGGGGGCAATGGGGACATGGTGGGTCAAGAGGGACATGGTGGGAACAATAGGGACCACGTGGGGACCTCATGGGGACAGTGGGGACCTCGTGGGGACCCTGGGGACATGGTGGAGACCTTGTGGGGACAGTGGGGACCTCGTGGGGACACCGTGGGGACCCTGGGGACACCATGGGGACCATAGGGCCACTGTGGGGATGCTGGGGACCCCGTGGGGACAGTGGGGACCTCGTGGGGGCAATAGGGACACCATGGGGACCCCGTGGGGACACAGTGGGGACATTGTGGGGACCCTGGGGACATGGTGGGGAACCTCGTGGGGACAGCGTGGGGGCAATAGGGACATGATGGGGACCCCGTGGGGACATAGCGGGGACCTTGCGGGGACTCAGGGGACACTGTGGGGACCATAGGGCCACTCTGGGGATGCTGGGGACCCCGTGGGGACCCTGGGGACATCATGGGGACCCAGTGGGGACCCTGGGGACATCGTGAGGACACGGTGGGGACACAGTGGGGACAGTGGGGACATCATGGGGACCCCGTGGGGACCTCGTGGGGACACAGTGGGGACATCGTGGGGACATCATGGGGACCCCGTGGGGACGCTGGGGACCCGGTGGGGACAGTGGGGACCCCGTGGGGACCCTCGGGACACGGTGGGGACCCCGTGGAGGCAATAGGGACACCATGGGGACCCTGGGGACATCGTGAGGACCCGGTGGGGACCCGGTGGGGACCCGGTGGGGACCCGGTGGCCCCCGTGCTGTGCCCGGCCGTACCCCAGCTGCGCGGCCACCTGGAAGGGGGTGGTCTGTAGGGCCCGGCCGGCCAGGCGGCCCCCCCCGGGCAGGGCGATGCGGATGGGGGTCCCCGGGGGGAGGCGGCCGGGTCCATCGCGCTGCTCCTGCGCCGCCCGCAGCTGCTGGAAGAGCCGGAGCCGCTCGGAGAGGGACGGGGGCGGGAGAGCCGGGCCGGAGACCTGGGGACCGGGGGCGGGCAGAGGTCACCGGGGGGGTACGGGGAAAGGGAGGGGGAGGAGGGGGGGAGGGGCTGGAGGCCGCGGTCCCGGGAGGGGGGGGGAGGGATTGGGGGTGGGGGGGTGGGGGATGGGCGGGTCCGAGCGCACCCGGTGTCGGCGCGAGGCTCCCGCGAAGAGCAGCCGCCCCCCGGCGCGGGCGCACGGCATGGCGCGAGGCTCCGCCCCTTCCGCCGGACGCCAAAGGCCCTCACGGGGGCGGAGCCAAGAGGTGAGAATGCCCGGGCAGGGGCGGGGCCAAACGCCGGACCCTCCCACCCGGGGGCGGGGCTAGGGTGAAACCCCGCCCAGGGCCGGGCTATATAAGGGCAGGGCCCTCCCAGGGGCGGGGCCGAACACCTGAGTCCCTCCCCCTCCCTCATCCTCCCCCCCCCCGGGAGCCCGCGTTGGACTCGCCCGCCCGTGGGGAAGCCCCAGGGTAGGACGGAACCACGGACAACGGCGGGGGGGGGAGGACACACACGGCCACGGGATCCCCTCACGACGGGTCCCCGGAGGAGAACGGGGGTTCAGCCACCGACACCCCCCCCCCCCCCCCGCCCCCCCGTGGGATCCCCTCGGGACTGAGGTGACCGTGACCCACCCGAGAGCGAACGCGACAAAGAAAGGATCCGCCACCGTCTCGTTTTTTGTAATTTTTATGTAGATATTTAACCCTACACCTTTATCAAACATATATGATGGAGTCTAGCAACTAAAAAAAAAAAAAAACCAAAACAAAAAAAAAAAAAAATCAAGTAAAATTCCAACTTCATATAAAAGCCGCTGGCGGGGCGGCCCTGGGCAGGGGGGTGCTGCGCCCCGAGCCCCGTCTGCGCATTTTGAACGATCCGAGAGATGGAATTAAAAAGTGATTATTATATACACACACTTAGAAAGTCAACAGTGTTCCCGGGGCGAGGGGGGGGGGGAACAAAACAAAACAAAAAAAAACCACAAAAAAAAAAAAATCCAACCCCAAAATAACCCAAAATCCAACCAACAGACGACAGGTTTTTCCCGAGGGGGGGGGGCAGGCTGGGGACCCCTCCTCGCTCCCAGGGCGCGGGAGCCAAACAGTCCGGAGATCATCGTAGGGTGAGGCTTTTGTTATGGTTTGGTGTTTTTTTTTATTATTATTATTTTATTTTTTTGCCTTTTTTTTTTTTTTTTTTTTTTTTTTGTTGTTTTTTGCCAGAGGAGGAGCGGCGACCGTCGCTGCAGAGGAAGGCACGGGGGGGTGTGGGTGTGGGGGTCTCGGCCACCGCTTAGACCCTTCGCTCCTCCCTGCGGCAGCGATTTGGTAATCGGCTAAAAAACATCATCCCAACAGCACGCGTCATCTTTCCTTTCCGTTTTTTTAGGGGTTTTTTTTCTTTTTTTTTTTTTTTAAACTACTAGTGGAAGGTTTTATTTCAACAGCAATGCTTGTTCTTTTTGTTAAAAATTTTTTTTTTTTTTTTTTTTTTTCCTCTAGTCTCGCACCAACTGGGTGGGTTTAGGAAATAAACAACCGGGGGCAGGGGGGAATAAAATCCAAAAATAAAAAAAAAAAAGAAAAACAAAAACCAAAAACCACCAACCCAGAACATTTAATTTAGGAGAAAGTTATGGGGCTCTGGAGGGAAAGAAAAAAAAAAAATTAATATGGAAAAACCAAGTGAAAGCGCTACTCCGCTGCTCTCTACAGCGTCCGGATGCCTTCGCTCGGGAGCTGGGCGTCTGCTTCAGTACCTGGGGGGGAAGAAGGGGCGTTTTGGGGCGAAAAAGGGGGACCCCCCTCTCCCGAACGGCGGCCGGGGTCTTTTCAGGCTATGGAAGGGGTCTCTGCTGACGAAGGGCTCTCGCGGCCTGAAGTCAGCGCGGGGGGTTCTGACCAGCACCCCGCCACGGTTCCCACCGTCCCTGTGAGAGGGGGGTCCCAGACCGCGGGGTGTCCCCCCCCCCAGCTGCTCCCTGGAGAGGGGGGCGAGAGCCACGGCCTCACGGGTACGGGACAGGGGCGTCGCGGCGTGGTCCCGCTGTTGGGGCTGCGCCACCGGTTCCCGGGTTGCGGCGTGCACGGCGAAATGCTCTTTTATCGTCCCTTGGTGGATCGTACCGTGCTCCTTGGGGAAGGCGCCGGCGCCGTGCTCCACCGTCATGGGGGGAGGCGCGGGGAAGGGGACGCCGCCGTGTTCCCCGGCCGGCGGCGGTTGGGCAGGGAAGGGGACGCCGGCGTGATCCCCGGGAACGGGGGGCGGCGGGGGCGTGGGGAAGGGGACCCCGGCGTGCTCCACGGAGGGAGGAGCGGGGACGCCGTGGGGGAGCGAGAGAGGAGCGGAGGTTTCCTTCGAGAAGGGGTTGGTGTGATCCACCGACGGCATGCGGGGAGGGACCGAGTGATCCCTCGGGAACAGGCTGCCGTGGTCCTTGGGGGGGGCGGCGGGGGGCCCGGCGGGCGGACCCACGGGGTCACGCTGGAAGGGAGTCCCGTGCTCGATGGGAGGCGGCGCGAGGGGCGGCGGCGGCGGCATGTGGTGCTCGAAAGCGGGGCTGAAGTTATTCGTTCGGAAGTTGTTGACGCTTTCCTGGAAAGGCGGCACGTGTTCCTTGTACGGCGCCGGGAAACCGCCCATGCCGGGCAGCTCCGACGTACCCGAGGGCCCGTTATCGAAGGCGCTCCCGCCGCTGCTCATCTCGAACCACCCCGCCGCTCGGCTCGCCTCTCGCCCGTGTCCTCTGTTCCCCTTCCCCAGAACCCGGATGGATTCCACGGTCTGGATGGGTTCTCCCGACATCCCCCTGCTCGAGGCGTTGTGGTAACCCAGCGTTTCGATAGGGGCCCCTTTCTCCTCGGTGCTGTCCGGCAAGTCCAAGCAGGACGAGGAGACCCTTGTCTCTATGCGGTAGTGCTCCTCCTGCGGCTGCGGCTCTCCCTTGGAAGCTCCGGTCGGGCCGTGACCGGACAAACTCACCCCCTCGCCGGAGCTACTTTTGGAAATTTGGCCAAAATGTTTCTCCTCGGAGGGTTTACGGGAAGCGTTTTTGAGCATGTTCTTGAATTCGATGGTCGACGTGGCGGAAATGGAAGAACCCAAGGATTTCTCCACGTTCGCCGCGGGCGCTCTGCCCGCGGGGCTGGAGAGGGCGTTTTGAGAAGAGAAAAGCGAACGGTGGGGAATCGAGTGGGGCGAGTCCGGGTATTGCTTCTGCGAGAGGCCAGAGTGCACCACCGATTTCGATAAGTTGTTGTGATTGGAGTCCGGCGCGAAAAAAACGTCGTTCTTGCTGGGCGAAGGGGAGCCGTCTGAGGTGGAATCGTTTCCCCTGAGGCCGTAGCTCCCGTAAATCCCCGGAGACGACGCCAACGGGTCGCAGCTCTCGCTCTGATCAAGAATAGACCTCATCGACTGAGGAAAGGACGACTTCACGCCAAATTCTTGCGATCTTTGACCGTAGCTGGACAGGACCGGCTGGTACTCCGCAGCTTCAGAGAGTTTACTCGATTTCAAGATAGACTTGGCGGGTTTCTTCTCCAGGTTTAGCATGGCCGACGGAGGCGGCCCGGAGTAATCGAAGTCACGGTAATCTTCGTCTTCCTGAAAAGAGGTGTCTGGGTAAAATTTCTCCTGGGAGGAGTCCATTAAAGAGGAGGGTATCTCCATGCTGTCCGCAGACTGCTTGTAGAGGCCGGCCGGAGACTCTCTGCCGAGGCCGAAGGGCCGGTAGCTGTGCACGGAATTGGGAAGTTCTTGGGGATATCCGTCGTCCCGGCTCTGCAGAGGTGACCTCGTGCTGCTGGGAGTAGAAGAACCGGGGCTCATGATTTTTGACAGCAGGGAGATCGTGTCGACGTTGCTCGACGTCGGTTTGTCCATCATCTCGTCCTGGGTGGGCGTCCCGCTTCGCTCGTCGCGCACCGGTGTTCCGTCCACATTGTCCATGGAAGTGCTGGTAGGACCACGCTGGAAGTCAGACGCGTGACTTTCCGTTGCGATGCTGGACCCTAAACTGCTGAGAATTGGAATATTCAAGTTCAGACCGCTGAAGCCGGGATTTCCCTTCAAGAAATTGTGTATCTTCATCTCCAGGCTCGGAGAAGGGGGCTCCGATTCCAGCTTCGCTTTTGAAATTTCGGAGGATTGACCCAGTGAGGTTTCTGTTGGCAAAAGGGAAGAAGGACTGGTAGGGTGGGAACCGGAAAATCCCAGGGAATTGGTTGGTGGTTTAAAACTGGAGCTTGACAGCCCTGGGGTATGTCCAACGGGAGCCTTGTTAACTGAAGTTGAGGAAACCTCAGCTGTAGATGAGTTTGGAGAATAACCAAAAGTTTTGGATATAAAGGACTGAGTACTGGAAGGAATATTCCTCCCTTTCACACAAGGAACGGTCGTGTTGGCTGGCGACGCTGAAGTGCTCTGTGACGCAGTTTCGCTTGACTGAACGGTGTTTCCAGCAACACTCTGAAGTAAGGATGACAAACCTGGGGGAAAAAAAAAAAACCAACAAAACCCGCTGCATTCAGATATTCAGACAAGAGGCAAATCGTTATTTGTATCGCAGATGATGTTCCTTAGAATTACTTCATGTTTCAGCCAGGAAAATGACTGGATTTTGCTGCGTTAATACCGACGTCAGCACCCACCGAGGTGCAAACTTTTGCCAGAGGCTCGGATTGGTCTATAAATATGAATTACAACATACATCTGAGTAAGTCGGGTACTAACTCACCCTGGCTTTGTAGCCAGGCGTAAAAAAATACCGCGCTACTGACCAGGGTTACACGCACGAGGAGGTGCGGGAGCAGCACCTGTGGGAAGTTTTCTGCTCTAAAAAAAGAAAAGAAAACCGTTCTCGGAAGCGCAGGGAAAGCACAAAAACCTCTCTCGGTCTCCTGTCCCCGTTCACCGCCTTTCCACAAAGCGTTCTGGGTAAGCACGCTTCGGTCACGGCAAAAATACAAAGATGTGCAGGAAAGTAATAACTCACTGGTCCGTAACAGGTATGTTACCTGAGAATAAGTTATCTGCATTTGCCAAAGACGTAACGCATTCCAACCAAGTTTTTCTCCTTTTGTTTTCCCTTTAGGATAAGCGCAGCAGCACGTTTCAGCGCGGCCGCTGCCAGCAAATACCCAGTTATTCCCTCAAGACCCACTCCGGTACCTTGCAATGCTGGTGCAGTCTGAGTCTGGGTTTTGGAGAGAGCAGACAAAATACTTTCAGGAGTTATTTCCACTTTGGAGAGAATATTTGCTAAGGGATTGGAAGGAGCAGATGGCGTCCCCATGACGGGAGTCTTCAGGCCACTGGTAAGAGCTGTTGGGCTCGTCGGGGTTCCTGGAGAAGGTCTCGAGGCGGGACTGACACCTAGGACGGAAGCACACACCACTCACGTACGTTCGATTCGTTAACGCAAGCTTTTTTTAAGCTTTTCTAAGCTTTTTTTGGCTCAAGTTTTCCACAGATACAACTGCAGCAGAGCTCCACCGAGCGCAAGCAAGATGCTCACGAAGCCGGCAGTCGTGTGCGAGAGAGACCGAGCCAGATCTTTTTAGTAGTAACTCTTTCGTGTTTATTTTGAGACAATTAAAGCTTTAAAAAGATTACAAAACTCCGTTGTTAGCTCCATTAACCGAACAGCTGGGCTAGCGTCGCTTCAGCACTCACCTGTATTTTTCATTACGGAAGTTAAACTGCTAAGAATGGAGCTGATCTTTGCCAGGTCCACGTTGGCCAGGTTGGGCAACGCAAGCGCTGGCGACGGAGCGACGGACGCTGTGCTCACCGCCTTCGGAGCCGGAGGAGTCGGAGGAGTCTGGGCGGGCGTCGTCACCGTCACCGAAGTCGTGCCTGCTGCAGCAGTAGACGGCACCGCTTTGGGGACGCTTTCGGTCTTCGCGGGTGTCGAAGTCGGAGCAGCCTGCTTCTCTTTCCTCTCTTCCACTGCACCGGGGAGAGGGAGAACAAGACCAGAACCGTCACTCGGAGCAACCTCATCTACTCGAAGACGTCCCCGCTCATCGCAGGGGGTTGGACTCTAAAGGTCCCTTCCAACTCAGACCCATCTGTGATTTTGCGAGTCTCTGTCCCCGAAGGATTACTTGGGGTACGGGATTTTCAACGGGATCCTCATCATTAGGCATGTTAGGTCTGATTCCCACCGGCTACGTAAAAAAACCCGTATTCGATGAGCGGTTTGGGAGAGGGGAACAACTGCAGCTGGATTGGGACTTCCCTGCTTGCGTCAGGAGACTGGGGCAGGAGATCGAAACCCAACAGCACCAATTTGCAGCCCAACACGGGCTTCGCGCAAACGAGGCTTGGGTGGGCTGTTTTGTCTCGATGTAATTTTTACACGCTTACTCTGCTGTTCCCCCCGAACATACCGATAATTTTAGATGTATCATCCTCCACGTCAGAGAGCTCCATGTCTTCCACATCCCGATTATCTGTCACAGGCTCCGGAGATATCGTCTTGCGGCTTCCAACCACTGGAGACCGGGAATTATCCTCTTCCCCCATCCCCTGAAAAGGGGACTCGGAACCCGTTGGAGACGGGGCGTCCATACTTGGAGAAGGGACAGGAGACTCCTCCGGATCAGGAAGCGTTGCTTTCAACTGGTCTAGCTTTTTCTTTAGATTGCTCACTCGATTAGCAAATGTTTTATAAGCCTAAGAAAGAAAGGACATTGGACTGATTATCTTTTACAGGAAGAGAGCGTACCTCAATCACTTCCCTAACGAAGAAGCACACGGCCTTAGAAAACCGTTTCCAATTACCTGTACCCTGCAGTGAGAACTCTGCCGTAACAACTCAGCTTTTCGGTGTGACTTGCAGAGCGAGGACCACGAAAAAAGGGGAAGGTAAAACCTTTTTCCAGCAACTTAAACCAATTTTCATTAAAAACTCCATGCTTTTTAACAAATATGCTGCCAGTTTGGGGTTGGGCTTTTTTTGGTGTGTGCGGGGTGGGCTGGTTGTTTTTACAATGCTTTACTGAATTCTTTCTTTGTTCATCTAGTTCACGTATTGATCACAACTTGCGTACTCTCCAGAATTTAGGATTTGTTAGACTAACTGTAATTTTGCCCCCCCGTTTAAAAATGCAGAGGGGCTACAAAATTCCAACAAGACACAAGAATTGAGCTTCCGACCCTTGGATTTTTGTAGCACCTCCTTTTCTCACCCGACACCTTGACTCTGCTCTCTTTTGAAACCGTCTGTACAACAACCGCGCCAAATTTCTTCGTTCGTGAATAGCGATGACGCATCTTCTAGCTCCTGAGACGCTTAGCAAACACAGGCAGACGTTAGTCCGCCCGAGGAGGAATCGAGGAAAAGCGTACTTACATTTGCTACCACCTTGACTTCTTTATACTGTGCTTCATAAAATATCCCGGCGTTCTCCAGGGCTTCAGTGAGAGAAGGACCATTTTTCACTTGCTTGTCTAAGCCATTTACAAACTCTTCCAGCTTCGAACTTGCTTCTTCAAACTCTTTGGAGAACTTCTTTCCTCCCGTTTTGTCTGCAAGGAGATTTAACACCATGTAAATAAGCTGCAACCTGCCAAAGGGGAAATCAGCTCTCAGAAGCGCGTCCTCAACAGCAGCAACCGGGAAGTTCAGCCAACCAACGCCGCATCGTGCCGTACTTTTTTTTGGAAGAGTCAAAAAAATCTTGAATTTTTCCTTCGTTACCATACTCCAAGGGTTCCTGACATCACCGGGGTTCACAACATCTACGAGTTACCGTGACTGTGACCGCTTGCAAAGACTGCGGTCACGGATTGTCCAGCACAGCTAGAGCTATCTGCAGTTTTACAATTAAATTTCCTGTTAATATGGCTCAACATAACTCTGTTCGTTTACCACTAATAAGCGCTGCTTGCTACCAGACCCGCAGCTGGCATTCTCAACCGTAGCCACCGATGGATGTCTTAATTAACTTCAATCCCAAATTATTTAAGGGGTTCTGAACACGTTAAGAACACTGCATGTTTTAACAATATACGAGGGCGAGTCTGAATAGTACAAAATACATCTTCGTCGCTTCTGCTTTGTTTGAGCTCCGTATCTGCGGGTTTCTAAGAACAGGTTCAACTTAACAACGGTTTTAGGCTCCTGCTTGGTGGTTCTTAACGGCACTTTGAAATTTTGACATTTTACAGACACAGTCTGATTTCTGGGCTAAGGCTGAGCAGAACCGAGGAGCTCCTACAACTCTCAGGATACATATCTGCGCCTCCTTCAATTACGTCGGGTTTTGTACGTTATAGGCTGCCTTTACCTTTTAAGCATTTAAGTGTTTCAGTGCTGCACACATCCACTCTCATAGTGGAAAGCTGCTTCTCTTTCAGTTCTATCTGGTCTTCCGAGCGCTTATATAATAACAATTCATCAATGAGAGACTGCGGCTGAAAAAAAAAACCAAACAAGAAAAGCATCCTCATCACATTCCGTGGAAGAGAAGCCCTGCCGCACAGCGCTAACAGCACAGACCTGCTTCGGCGACAAACAACGCTCTGGTTCAAGAGTGTTTCCAAATGAGAGCTAAGGCAGAAACGAACCGCGGGAATCTCTGGATTTTTTTTTTTTTTTAATCTCAAGTCAAACCGATCAGCGGACTCGGGCTCAGGCAGGGGCTGTAATTCTCCAAGTCTGTGATGGTTTTGAGTAGGGACAGGTCTTTTTCCTTGTCTTTTTTTTTTTACCCTACTAGTGCCCATGCACTCCATTAACACACCTAATTTAATTAAATTTTTTGCCACCAACTCCTCAGCCACCCTAAACTCCTCCTTCACTAGGACGACCTGACCGTACCAACAGCCAGCCCCTCAGAACTGAAACATTTAGCAGGCGTTAGATGCCAAGGAACAAAAAGACACTGAACGCTCGAGCTTCTCAACAAGCTTACACTGCTGGTGGATGTAAACTACGCAAAAGCTACAGCCCAAGGACGGAGGTTAAGTGCAACAGAGTATTCCCACTTGCAGACTTACTCTGAATTCAGCAACAATCTTGGACTTCAAAGCAGCTTTCGGGTTTGTGGATGCTGTCGGAACAAAGAAAAAGTATCAAGAAACTCAGGAACTACACCCCGACTAAAAGTAAGTTCTAATAAAAAAATATTTTAACATCATTCAATGAAAAATTCGTAGGCTGTTGTTACTCATTACATTTTCCCCTCCACACAAACGTCCCTCAATGCTCCGGGCTTGCCATTAGCTAAACGGGACACGGTCACGTGCAGCTAGATTCTGACAGGTCAACAAATTATGCTATTGCTTTTTATATAATTTTATTTTTAACGAGCTCTAAAAATTTACCAGGCATACCTTTTCCAGCTGGGAAGAGAAGTTCCCTGCAAGGGTTGATCTAACAGCCTTACCCGATGAGTTTGTACCTCTCTACAAGGAAGGTAATGTTATTTCCTAAGTGCCAGACTTAGAGCTGACACACACAGCCCAGAGTTTCCCTCGGACGGGGTCTCCCTTTGGTACTTCCTAGGCCTAACCGTGCTCTCAACCTTAAAAACTCTTACACCTCTATTCTGACGTCTTATTATAGCGGGGGGAACGAATCCTACTATCGAGAGACGCAAAAATCCATTGGTTTCTGAACAAAACGGGAGAAATATCTGGGAAGAAGCAAAACGCTAAAACCTTCAGACACACCCAACACAACACGTTTTGGGTTGGGAAAGCAGCTTGTGATGTTAAGCCAAGTAATAAAGTTTCCAAACTCTCTTGTTAACCTTCTGATCTCGGCACTTGGACAGGCGGGTGCACGCCACATCTCACACCTAACGTTCCACCGTCTCACTTTACGGATTGTTCAAGGCTTTAGCGTACAATGAAATTAGTAAAATTGGTATATTATAAATGCATTTCCCGCTAGACTGCGCTCCCGGTACTGTTAGACGCCAAAGTTCTTTATCTGCACTGCCAGCTTCCAGTTTTCTTTTATCCTAGCACCTAGTTTGGTGCTGAAGACGCGATCCTGAGCACAAAGGTAGCGTCCACCTCCTGCTGCCAAAGTACACAGTTCTGTCTGTCTTCTCTCCACCTCTGAATAGTCTAACGCCAGTTTCCAAGAGGTTCCACCAGCTCTGTCCTCTACCATTCATAACCTCTGCTCTCATAAAGATTTATTATTATCAGTTTTTTCCTTTCATGCCTTTAAAAAGTGGTTTTCTAGCAAAAACTAGTACTTTATGTATTAGTCTGTAAGGAGCTTTACAAGCCTGGAAGACGTAGGCTGGCTCGTGTTTTAGTCCAGTTACTTTGCCCAGTTTGGGCTAGCCTTTCTTCTGTTCCTCAAGAAGGCAATTTCTATATTAATTCAGAGAGTTCACATTGTTTCCTTACTTTGCGATTTCTTCCACGGCTTATTCGGTTGTTTGTTCAGAGTTTCTTTCAGCTGCTTCTGAGTTTTGAAAGTGGTACCTGGAAAACATTTAATTTTTTTTTTTTTTTTTTTCCCCAGTCTGGCATTATGGGATTCCTTTAAGAATCTGGTTTTGGTACCATACGGTTGGCATGGTAAAAAAACCCCCAAAAATCCAGTGAACAGAAATTTGTTTTAAAACACCTAGACCAACTTCCGTAGGTGAGCTGCTGGATGCCCAAGAGAACCTAAGTTTACTCAGGAATACAGCAACCTCTGGGATGGTCTTCCAATTTTAAATCAAGTTTCTGTTTGCCCTTACACTAAGACAGTTCAAAAATGACAGTAATGAGTAAAAAGGGAAAACAGAATGCATCTAAAAATAAAACTACACCGCTCGGCTCTATGAAATCAGCATTCAACAGGCAAGTAAGACAAGTTGGGAAGATAGCCACAGTGCCTGATTTTTACAAGTTACAAAAAATTAGAGATTTCGGAACGTGTGCATGAACTTCACTTCTCAACGCCCAACTAAAGCCTTTTCACGTGTCAAAGCCTGAACCCGAGACACCGTGTTTCTCCTGCCATGACGGCGACCAGCTCTCAAACCCACACCTGAGGATTTCCTGAAGCACCTTTAGCTCTTAGTGACGTAACCAAGTAAAGCAGAAACGTGGACTAATTTCCTTCAAGTATTTGAGTATCGGCTAAGTTCTGATTTTAACCGACTACACGTGTTTCCAGTTCACATTAGCCATTTCAGCTTTTAAGCTGAGTTCTTTCCTAAGTACTCCAGGACACTTCACCCTCCAAAAAGCTTTGCTTCCAGCCTCTTTCCTACACCACAAATATTAGTAGTAAAAACAACTTATTGCTCAAACTGATTAGAAAGGGAGGAAGCCGCCTCTGTTCCTCGTCCCACCGTGGCAGCTGAGAGTCAGCTCACGCTCAGAGAAAGAGCCGGGGACACAGGGCGCCGTGTCCAGGGCTTGTAGGAGCACTTTCATTCCACGTTCTATTTATTCTCAGCTGGAATAATTCCAGCTTACGTGAAAGGATTCAGAGAAAGGTACAAAATAAAACGTGAAGCAGATTAATTCAGCGCTGCTACTTTAAAGTCTGTGCAAACGCAGAAAGAACAGATACACGCAATAAACTCATTTTACTCAGCGATTCCAGACGTTTTCTTTAGCCTCACCAAGCTCACGCTTTAGTTTGCAAGGTAAGAAATGCAAAGGGTGAGTAACTTACTCAGAGCTTCTTTTAGTGCCAAAATGGTTTCCTCAGGGTACACATTTCTGTCCTCCCAGATTTTGAAGATTCTTTCGATAGATTTGGAAACGGATGGATCCCTGGAAAAAAGAAGAGCATATTGGGTTTTCTCCCCCCCCCAACACACTGTAATTTCTTTGCATAATAATGTAAATAATCATTTAAATCAAAACTTTATAAGAGCCTTCTCTCTCTCTGACAACTTTACTTCTACTGCAAGGGGTCCCAGTGAGACCAAGGCAGCCAGTCCACATGCTTGGAGTTAAGCATACGCACACTTCCATATCCTAACGGATCAGGGCCCTTTTTTTGGGTAAAATTAGAAGGTTTCAGAGCAGTAGGAACACCAACAGGATTTCTCTGAAGCTTTTCTTCATGGGGAAAAAATTTTTTTTGTTACTCTTCCATTTCTATATGGATGCTCTGGGGAAAAAAGTGATTATTCCGGGGGCGGGAAATAAAATACTACTCTCTTCACAGAGAAGAGTAACTACTTCAGAGAGAAGTGAGTGTATAGCAGGTGATCTGTGGTGTTAAACTTCATCAAGGAGACGAGCTCTCCCACTCATCTCTGATCACACAAGCCTTGGGAGTCAAGCAACATAAGAATCTCCAAAGAAAGGAAGGAGTCAAATAGCGTATCTCATCCAGGTGCTTCTGTTTCAAGGAAAAAACCTGATATATAAAACATCTGCAAGGAAGCGTGCTCTCCTTCGATTCCTGAGGCAACACAAGGGCACAGACCCTCTTGGGATAAGAGAGGAAATGAAAAACGTATGACCAGAGCAGTTGTCACCTTGCTGAACACCCAAACGAAGAGCACTTTCTGTAAAAAGACCCAAATTAAAGGTTCACGCTCCCTGAATTTAGCACTCCGAGGGCAGCACACAAGCCTGAACCCTGCCAACAACCAGAAGCAACTGCCCCAGAGGACTCGAGCTCGGAATAATAAACTCTAATTGGAAAGCGAAGCTGCCGCCACCGCTCCCTGTAGGACCCGGGTGGCTGCCGGCACCGTCGCAGGGCTCCAAATTCGGAGCAAAAGGTGCTTCACCAAACCGGTTGCTTCACCTAAGCAGCAATCCGACTCGAGTTGGAGCCCTGCTGCATTCACGTTCCAGCTCAGTGCCCCGAGAAAGAGCGATGCGTATTTCTGGCCACTTTTACTGCTTTTTAAACAGATCGGAAGAAGGTTGGTCATCGAGATTCTGTCGTGGAGCGACACTGCCGTCCCTGGCCATGCAAAGCTTTGCAGAGGGACAGACAGAATGACATCACAGGGCCAGCGAGGTGTACGTGGGTCTCCTCAAAGCTGAGCCCTCCCCTGAGTCTGTCGCTGTCACCGTCACACCCCCCCCCCCCAAGCAGCCACACAAGCCATCGCTGCCTGCACACGAGCAGGCAGGGGAGGGCAGAGCTGCAGGGCACGCACGTATTGGTGCAAGATTTGCCCCTCGCACCACTTCACGTGGTAATTTTACTCAAATGAGACCCCCACGCAAATTAAAAGCCAGCTCTACGCCCGTTCTAGCACACTCCTTGTGGAGAAGCTCAAACCCACACAGTTACTCGAACAAAATCCTTGAAATTTTGCTCATGTTTCTAGAGCATTTGAGACATCAGAAGAAAAACTTCACATTTTTTGAGACATTCCACCTTCCAACACATCGTTACTTACTTCACTAACGAAGCAGCTTCAGGAAGCACTTCTGCAAACGTATCACGAAAGACAATCGCATTTTTTCTCTTGCAGTTCTGTATAACATCATTGGCCAAGTAAAAAAGGTTCAGTCGATGAGGAAAGGCAGCTAAAGACAAAAAGAAAATTCATATTCATCGTCAAGTGGAAGAAGTCACGTCAGCCCCATTTTGATAACTACGTAAGTGCCTGCTTTTGGGGGGCGGTTTCAGCATTTCTGTCAATGGCACGTCCAATGGTCAAAACTGGGGACTAGAGAGTAAATCTTCAATTGACAAATCATTTCCAGATCTCCCCAAAAACTATATGTTCGGTAACATCAAGCCTCGACCCTGACTTGGGTTTAGAAAGGACACAAAAAGCCGTTGACCCTGCGCTGTTTCTACGATACCAACTGCAAAAGGAACCGTACAGCCAGAAAGATCAGCATCGCCTGCGGTAAGAGGTTGAACACAAACTGGCACGAGCTTCTGCAGGGGAAAAAAAACCCAACCGCTCCAGAGCACGGGTCTGGTCTGATCTCCGAAGCTCCAGCGTCACCCCTTCTGGCCACTGCCTCAGCGCACTCTCCCGTTCAATAATTTAGGGGCCACTTACTCATATTTTCTAAGAATCATCATGTATAAATCTCCTTCTTTTTTTTTTAAGCTGTAATGGCTTAAAAAGTCTCTAAGATTGGCGGCTTTATCGGGGAGATTTCACCAGGCACATACCTATGTCCAGAGGACACTTACCACAGACAGGGAGAGACTTTTTCCACATGCCTTTAAAGGCCTCCTATTAATAAACCAATGTTTATTAATATGTTTAATAAGCGCTGCCGGTTCCTCGGATGCAGCTGCCTGGACGGCCTTTACCGATGTACGATTTAATGCCAGCCAGGCACCAGCTTTTGTGTGGCACACAAAGGACCCCGGATCCCCGTCCCTTCTGCTCCGGAGATCGATTTCTCCAAAACTGCTTCCCCTGTCCCCGCTGAGCCGGCATTGACCTTCGCACCCAGACCTCCCACCCACAGTCGTACTCCAAACAACGCACCTCTGATCTTCCTTATATTCAGCTCCAAATTTAATTATTTCATCAAACCTCTTCTTCAGTCGGCCAGTAACAGTGCTTGTAGTGCAGTAAGCTCATCCACATGCTAATTAGCTTCTTCACTTAATTTAATGACACAACACGAGGATTTAAATATAGGAACGGTGACAATAGACAGTTTTGTTTCACGTGCCCGTGAGCTCTAACAGGCTCCCACCTTCTCCGCGTTACAACCCCTCCGGCTGCGCCCCAGTTGCATCAGTCATCAGAATTTTTATCTACAAATCCCTTAATTCTCGATTCCGCTTCATTTTCCAGTCGTCCTGACCTTGGCAGAGCCTGTTCCCATGGCACGGCTGCACCTCGCAGTTATCCTGGTCCCTGGCTTTCCCGTCGGGAAGCTCTTAGCATCATCCCTGGTGCAGAGCCCTTGGTGGGAGCTTACTCTCACTGACACCACTCCTGCGTTCACAACCTGTTGCAGAAAAACCCCAAAGCACTCCCTGCAGCAACTCAATCTCCGGCAGCTCCATGATCTCCTCCTGCTCAAAGTCAACCAGAAACAATCACAGACTGGTTTGGGTGGGCAGGGACCCCACAGCCCACCCAGTGCCACCCCTGCCGTGGGCAGGGACACCCTCCACCAGCCCAGCTTGCCCAAAGCCCCATCCAACCTGGCCTTGAACACTGCCAGGGAGCCAGGGGCAGCCACAGCTTCTCGGGGCAACCTGTGCCAGGGCCTCAGCACCCCCACAGGGAAGAATTTCTGCCTTCTCTCTCATCTACATCTACCCTCTTTTAATTTAAAGCCATTCCCCTTGGCCTGTCACTCCCTGCCCTTGGCACCAGCCCCTCTCCAGCTTTCCTGTAGCCCCTTTAGGGACTGGAAAGGGCTCTAAGGTCTCCTCGCAGCCTTCTTTTCTCCAGGCTGAACAAGCCCAGCTCTCTCAGCCTGAGGTCTCCACAGCAGAGGTGCTCCAGCCCTCGCATCATCTCCGTGGCCTCCTCTGGCCTGGCTCCAACAGCTCCATGTCCTTCTTGTGCTGGGGACCCCCAAGCTGGACGCAGCACTGCAGGGGGGTCTCACCAGTGCAGAGTAGAGGGGCAGAATCCCCTCCCTCAACCTGCTGCTCACGCTGCTTTTGACCTGTGCGGGTCCCTCAGGACAGCATCCCTTCCCTCCAGCATGCCAACGGCATCACGCAGCTCGGCGTCGTTGGCAACTTGACGAGAGCGCGCTTGATCCCACTGTTCATGTCGCCAGGATTTTCACAAAACTCATTCACACCTTAGACCGTGCCTAAGGAAAAGCCACTACATGAGTATTTTCCAGCTCACACGCTTTTATTAGAAACTAATTGTTAAATTTTATCACCCATCTCTTTTCCAACGTTCCTCTCTGATGCAGAGCAGAGAGGGTCAGCGGCCACCGACAGACTTCTGGCAAGGAGCCCATCAAAGTAGGAGCGTAGCCACAGAAATAGGGAGTTAGATCATTTTTAGTATACTGAATGCAAGTATTTAAAAGCCTTATTACAAAGTGTATGGGAAGCTGGGCCTGAAACGCTGGTGCTTTCTGTGACTCCTCTCCATACACAACTCTTGCCTGTGCTCTCACACACCTTTCCTGCAGAAGGGCTCAATCTCGGACGAGGAATCGGCACCGAGGAAGCAGACCCAGGTCCAGCACTGAGCAGCAAGCTTGCTTTAAAAGCTCACGTCAGCAACATTTTGACCGTATGAGCTCTACGCTGACCTACCGATATTAAGGGATAATTTAGCAAGTTGTTTGTTCGAAACAAAGATCTTTCACAGAAGGCAGCCTCTTCAGGAAAGCAAAGCTGAGGATACATGCAAAGGCTTTTTGGTTTGATGGTCAAATCCTCAACAGGTTGATGCTGTGAAGCGAAGAGCCTCCGAGAGCCCCTACAAGTGGCAACGATTCTTCTTCCTCGTTGCTGGTGCCCGAGTGTCACTACAGACCGGTGGGTGAGCAAGAAGAGTCGTCCAGCCCTAAACCCGGGGCAGGAACAGCATGATAGGTCGAGGGGACAGCCAGCTCCCCACGGCCAAAGGTGCAAGACCCGAGCCAGCCACTGCTGCCCTCGCCAGCACCGCAGCCGGATTCTCACCTCTAACTTTGCTCCTCACGTACTTCCCAGCTATTTTTTTGCTGAAGGTGCTTTTCATCATTGCCACCGGGCTATTCCAACACCTCTTCGGCAGCTGTCAAGGAGCCTCAACTCCCATGTCCCAGAACATGCTTTTATAGCGACAAACCCAAGGATTCGTTACCAGAAACTGTTATTTACAACCTTCACCCTAAACAATTTGGAGCCAGGTTTCCCCAAAAAGCCAGCTTCAGTATTCTGTCAGATCATCATCCCATCCAAATGGGTTTTCTGTGATTTAATGAAATCCCAGCACTCCATTGCTAATTCACCCATATCCCGGTGATGTCATTCAACAGCAGAAATAGCGTTGATTTCCTATCTTCTGACACAACGCAATACAAAACAGATCTTGAAGGTATATAAACCTTTGATTTAAACAATTCAATGTACAGACAGCCTTCAAACGCAGCAGAAAAACCCAAAGTTAACTTCAAGACAAATGCCATAAGGAGCACAGCTTGCACCATCACCTCCGCCACCGTTTCCACAAGGCTGAACACGGACCTCAGCCAAAGCAGAATTAATTTAGCTCCTCGATTTAGCACTAATATTTATAAAACAAGGTTCATCCAAATCGCACAGTAGGAAAAATGCAGGCTGGACCAATACTTTGGCTACGGACAAGCTGCACAAAGAAAACCAAGCACCTTTGTGTCCAAAACGCACTTTGTACAAGGGGTTTCAACCACATTATGCAACTGGAGGTATCTCATGGGTGAACGGCTTCTGATCTACCCTTAGACTGTCTCAGCTTAAACCGGAGACAAAATATAGACAAGAAACAGGAAATTTTATAACTGAGCCCACCCCAGTTTTTTGCTCAGCTCCAGGACAGCCACTGGCTCCACCGACAAACGTCTCCGGGCAGCCGGCATGCAACGTGTCCAATTTAACTCGCATTTAAGAACCGCTTGCGTGGACGCAGTGACAGGACGACCCTCCTGCAAGAAAGCTCTGGATTCACAACGGACCCTTCCCAGAGGTACGGTTATCGCAGCATTACCTCGCAGAAGCATTTGTCACGAAGCCGTGACCAGCTCACGCTCAGGTCAAGTCGCGACCCGGGAAGGGAGATGCCCACGCCAAGAGCAATATATTTAAATACCAGCACTCTTTTTTTTTTTTTTCCCCCCTTCTCCTGAAAGGACCAAAACCTTTGTCCAAATAGTCACATACCTCTCTGGTTTCACATCAGTTGAAACAAATATCTAAGAGCGAAGCACAGTAAAATCTGTCAAGATACGGTAAAATGCAAACTCAAGGAAATATCCACAGCAAAACGCAGCCGTTTCCTATCAAGAGTGTGCACGGGGAGAGGGACCAACCACCCCCCCGGGGCAGGAGCACCCATGAGACCTCCAACGCTTGGGCAAAATCCCTTCACAGCCCGAGGCAGGAGCACCAACACTGCCCCCCCCTCCAGCCCAACGCCTCCTTACTTTGATTTATAGAGGATAAAGAATAAAAAGGCCAATTTTCCCACACACACGCTTGACATTTTCTACAAGAAACTGCCCTCAGCCCAACGTCAGCATTGCTGGAGAGACAGCAGGCAGGAACTGCCCTGCTCGGGGGTCTCACGCTTCACAGAGATGTGCGTCTAAGGGGTACGAAGGCACTTCTACCCGATTAAACGCAGGTGTCTTCGTCTTCACCAGGACAGAGCACCGAGATACAGCCCCCGATCCCACCACCTCCATCCTTTGCATGGATCTCCCTGGAAAAAGCAGCTTTTAAGCATTCTTACAAGTTTTAGAGTTACAATATTTAAAAGCTAGGAAAGGAACTCAAAAGCAAGCTGTACTCGTCGTTGTTATTATCACTGAACTCTTCTGGTTGGGACCATGACTTTTGGCTGCGTGAGAACGTGAAGAGGCTGCGGGGTCCTCGGGGCAGAGAATGAAGTGTACCATGAAGGGAAAAGCAGGAAAAAAAAAAAATCCCATATAAGTGGGAAGTAACCAAATAATCAGGGCTCAGGGCACAGCAGCATCACAGCCGCTGTCAAGGGTTGTTTTAGCTGGTACCTCGGATAAGATGGTTAAGGAGGAACTTAGACAAACACGAGGGTTGTTGAGGAGAGATTCTCGCAAGGGCTGCGCAAGGAAAGCCTTGAAAGCGCTCGTAACAAAATAAAACAAGAAGTCCAGGCTCGTACCAAGGGCTCAGAAGCAGGAGTCCAGCAGTGGACATGAGCCTGCAAGTGGGAACAATTAATTTACTTTTGATGAGCTTGGGAAGGAGTAACGGAGGAGTGCAAGGGAAAAGGAAGGGGCAGTGCCAAAGCAGCGTCTCTGGAAGCGCAGCTGCCTTGGCCAGGAGCTGAAAGACAAATGTCAGCCATGGAGAAGCGGCAGGAGTCCAGGGAAGAGTCTCTACTCCACAAGCCAGCGGGACAGGAGCTGTAGGATGATAAACATGGCTCTGTGCTCCTGGGCAAAGCAAGGATCTGCCCTAAGGTATAAGCAGGAACCGAGGACCTGCATCGTGTTGAGCCTGACCTACAGCGAGACGTTCACCGAGGTTCTAGAGAGGAGCCAAGACGGCAGCTGTGACAAGAGACGCCAAGTCCAGAGGAGCCTGCACGTCCCGAGGAGAAACAGGAGCTGGGGCACGCTCAGAGCGAGAGGAAGAAGAGGACCGAGGACAGTCCCGCAGAACCCCACTGGTGACAAGGGCTGTCAGAGGGAAGAGGATTTCCAGGAGAGGTGGGCAACAACAGCAAGGCAGGATGGGCCAGGGCCAGTTTCTCCTCACCACCAGGTTGGTACGGACCAGAGAACAGCCCTTGGGCTCTTACCTTACTCTCTTTAATTGCGTGATGTACAGACAAGAAAAAACATAAATCGAAATTCAAGGGAAGAGGACCCTCCACGTTTTGCAGAAGGGCCTCACCAGAGAAAACAAACTATCCCAAACTTTACAAAAGGTTTAGCACAAACCAGAGCAACGCTTTGGGATGGGAACGTTATCTTTGTCTTACTGCAAAGCTTACTTTAACTCCTGCCACAACAGGCAAAACCTTCACACAGCAGAGAGACAAGCAGAGATAACGCCACCTTGTTTAGACTCATGAAAACATTAACTTTCCCACTCTCGGGTCACTGCCGCGTCGCCTGCGGGCGCTCACCGAATCCGAGCGTTGGCACCCAATACTTATTTGTGCCTACAACAGGCTGCTTTGCCCATGGAAGAGGACAGGGACACCCCAACAATGCAGAAGGCATCCTTCCCCTCGGCTCTCAAAATAACGTTTTAGAAGATCCCGGGCAAACGCACGCAGAATTTATGAGGCTGGTGGTGCCACCGTTCAGGTGCAGTCACGCAAATTTGTGTTTTTTTTAAAGCGTGCCAAGGTGATGCTGAGCAGAAACCCCACCGACAGATTTCCGAGCGATCGCAGAACCTCAGATTTCAGTTCTCTGCCTGATGTCACGTCCAAAACCTCCGGCACGGCCGCCTAAGCTGCACCCCATCTCCATCCCCCCTCCCTGCGGACCCCCCACCGCAGCCAGCGGCGGCCGACAGCCTCCTGCCCCACGCACCCTCCTCACCCCGACAGGCACCGGGTGAAGCGGGACGAGACTACGGGGAGGTGGACAAGCACCTGCCCGAGCACAAGGGACGCTCCCCCCGGTGTCGTCTCCCCCCCCGCCCCCACCGGCGCCCCGCACTCACAGCGGCGCAACCACTTCATCCAGTGGTAGACGATGGTGCTGTGATGCCGCTTGTTCTCCAGGCACCATGAGGAGAGACCCTGGATGGACTCCATCGTGTTGGTCACCGCCTGCAGCTTCCTGTCGAGCGAGGCCTCCAGCGCGCCGGCCGAGGAGGAGGAGGCGGCGGCCGAGGAGGAGGAGGAGGAGGCCCGGCCGCCGCCTCCACCGCCCGCCGCCATCTTCCCGCCCTGCTCGCCCAGCCGGGCCGCACGGACGGCGGCGACGCGGGACTCCCCGCTCCGTTCTCGGCCCGGCGGAACGCGGGCGGCGGCGCCTCAGGAGACGGCGGGGCCCGCCGCGGTGGGGCGGGGAATGCGGCAACCCGTTGAGCTGGGCCGAGGAGAGGCGACGTACGGCGACGCCGCCCCGAGGGCGATCGCTCGGTCGCGGCCCGTCGGGTCCGTCTCGCTACCCCGGGACGGCGGCTGGGAGCGGCGGCGGCGGAGCCGCGGTCACCGACCGGCCCCCCCCGCACGCAGCGCCCGCCCCCCCGCCGCCATTTTGTGCCGGGCTCCCTCACACGGGCCGCCGCGGCGCCCCCCCGCCCCTCTGCGCCTGCGCCGCCGACTGATCACGCCTGCGCCTTCCCGCCCGGCTCCACTGCGCCTGCGCTATGCGCCCCGCCCCTTTGCGCGCGCGCGAGCCCCCCCTCAGCTCGGCGCGCCTGCGCTGTAGCCCTCCCCCCTCCGCCCCCGCCGTACAAGATGGCGGTCGCCCCCGGTTGTGAGGGGGAGGAGTTGGGCCTAGTCACAACATCGGGGCTGAAAAAAAACTTCGGGTTTAAAGAAAACAAAACGGTTTATGGTGTAAATAAATGGTGGGGGGAAGGCAGCGCGCTGTAAACCCCCAAAGGCAGCCTGCACCTCCCTGGTTCCCTCAAAGACACCCTTGACAGCAAGACACACACCCCCACCCCCCTTCTTCTCACAGACAGCTGAAGCCTCCACAGCCATCCCTCGCCCCCCATTTATCCCGAAAATAAGCGTAACAGTAATTTGTTTTAAAAAATATGTCTTTAATCGGTGTGCTGAGGAGAGCAAAGGGAGGAAGGGGGCTGTCCGAGATCCGGCAGGGAGGTGGGTTGTGGTGTGAGGAGGGGGGTGTTGGCGGCCCCCTCACCTCAGTCTGTGGACTCCAGCACGGACTCGCTGAGGGCCAGGTCCCAGTAGTGCTCCGCGCCGTGCTTCTTAAAGTGCTCCCGTGCCATGTTCTCTGTGGGGCACTGCTTAAATTTCATTTCGCCAAAGCTGCGGTCCTTTGCTGTGCCCTGGGGAGGAGAAAAGGGATGTTATTCCAACCCATCTCTGAGGAAAAGTGACAGGAAACACAGCTCCGAGTGACGCAGAGAACCCAGGAATAAACCCGTGCGCGAGCACTGTGCAGGGGAGATGCTCTGAGTTCTGCTACAGCTCAAGAAACACTACAGAAAAAGTCAGAGCAGCAGTTTTGCATCCAAAGCCTTGAAACAGCGTTTTTGCCTCAGCTGCTGTCAGATGGAGCTCACTTCCCTCCAGCCCCCCGTATTGATCTACGCCCACGACTCACCTCCCAAACCAGAGAGCATTTGTTTGTTTTCTTAACGGACTCCTCATCGGATTCATCATCATCTGGAAAAAAAAACAACGACCAATAAAACTAATTTTATCCCAAAGGAAGAGCCATTTCACCACCCCTCCACACACAGCTTGTCACTTACCCTCTCCCTTTGTGTTCGATGTTTGCTCGTCCCATTTTATTCGATGAAGCATAAGACGTTTGAATTTCTTCTGTGCTTTCGGGCCTGGGGAAGAACAGAGACTCAACGTTCCCAAAAAGCTCTTTAACCTTGGAGTTTTTAGGAGATTCTAAAAAGCAGCAGAAGCCAAAAAACGCCCACAAACATTTCCCAGCGTGCCCAGCTGACCAGGCATGGCAAGTAAGGCACGGCCAGGCTGATCCAGCACTGAACACCCTCGGGGCGGCCAAGCCTTTCCCTGCATCCTTTGGCAAAGCACTCGGCTCTCAGCCACCTCAAGATTTCCATCCAAACAGACTCTTCAACACCTCGTAAAATTATTTAGAATGGTGCAAACCATGAGGAACCCACACTGGATCGAGAGCTAAGGCTCTCCTCGCATCTGCTCAGAGCATCAAGGATTCAAATCAAGTGCTCTTCCCTTCAACATCGAACGCGCTGGGTTTTCTAACTGGATTACAGCGCGCTCTGCAGTCAGCGCTAACCCCATTAGAGCCGTAATTAAAGGAGTTTCAAACGGCCTCCTTACTTCCTTGTCCTTCCGTAACCCTCAGTCAACAATTTTCATGGTAATTTTTGCTAGAGGCAAGCTTTTTAACCAAAAACCTGCCTCGGAAGTCCTCACCTCCTTCTACCACGACAACATTGACATCTTTGTGTAAAACCACCACGCCTGTTAAGTACAGCTGGCCAGCGTTTGCCTCGATTTTGAATTTTTTTGCTGGATTGCTCAAGTTTCTGACCCTAAGGATAAGGGAAAAAAAAAATTAAAAAACAAACATAAATGTTTGCAGAAAAGCAGAACTATTATCACCAGCCGTAAGAGCTCCCTACTCTGCCTCAAATAGGCCCATTTCCTCCTCCAGCTCCTCAGGGGCTTTACCCGCACCTCGAAATGACACGCGTTTGTTATCGGACTGCTCAGAGAGGCTGTGTCCGTCCTTTCCCATTCTCATTTCATTTAAATCTTAAAAGTTTCCTGATTGCTGAACCAGGTTAGCTCTGACAGCTGGGAAACACTGACACGCTCCAAACCCGACGTGTGTTTTTAGCGCTCAGCTGTGACAGGAAGACTTAACGGACACATCGTTTGGGACCGTGTGATTGCTATGGGCCGGGATTCTTTAACGCTTGACGGAAACCTGACGCACTCACCTGTACACAGCTATGTGAACTCCCTGCGAAACGTCTTCTTTCAGCTTTTTAACCTTCTTCGCTTTTCGCTGTTCTGCTGTGAGCTTTCTCGCAGCATTTGCTTCTTCATGAGCTCTGGATGCAAAGAGATAAGCAACAATAAGCAATACGCGGCTTACGGTACATGCATTCCGGCATCGAAACGGATCCTTCTCTTCCTAAACACAGAATATATTCCACAGATCCCAAAGCAGCTACAACTCCTGCCCAGATTTCCATCTGCACCTGCCTGAATTAAAAGCACGTGAGCTTTTTTAATCACAATTTAGTACCAACTGCGACAGCGATCACCAGTGTAGGAAGAAACTCATTTAATACAGGGCACAAGGCCGCTCTCCAGTGACAAGAACTGATCACCGAGACCCAGTTCCTCCTCGGGGAGGTCATTCAAGGCAGCTACAAGAGCAACACGCAGAGAAATCACACTCCTTCTGCTTTGCGGCATCAGTTCAAGGGTTTCATTCTCTACAAATGAAGCACCAGCACTAAATCCATCTGAAAACGACCAAAAAAAGGTACAACGTGCCACCTACTTCTGTCTCTTTGCCATCTGCGCTCTAACGTGAGCTTCGACTTTTGTTGGGTCCTGAACAGCTTCTGTCCCCAGTACTCGCATCAAGTTTGAAATTCTTACTGCAAGGGAAACGAAGAGGAGCTGTGAGCGGCGCCTGTCAGACACCGGTTTGCCGTAACAGTAAAGCACAGCAACACCAGGCACGCTCGCAGGCTTGTAGTAAGTATCGGATCACTCCAACACACGCCGACACACAGATCCGTGTGATCTCACGCTGCGTGCAGCATTCCCAACCGTGTTCGCGCTCGGTTTGCCAGCTAAGGGCTCTGCTGGCAGCCTGCCCGCCGTAGCCATCGTTTACCTTTGGGTTCTGGCGGCGGCATCAGGCCCAGCCTGACTTTCTCTTGCAGCTCCTTCTGGGCTTCTCTCCGAGTCTGTCGCCGTAATTTCTTCTGCTCTTTCTTAGTTAAATAAACACCTAGGGTCACTGGTGTGTCACTGTCCACTGGGAAGAGAAACGACGTGAGATAAGCATAAATCTGATTTTGAAGAAGCAAGAGAAAATGCTGCCTGCTACCGTCAGCGGGGGACAGACCCCACCATGCTCCGTTATAGCCACACTTTCATCGACAAACCCGAGCGCTGCAGGCTGTTTGCGCCAAACACAGAACCAGGAAAACGGGTTTTGGCTATTTTTTGATTTTACTGAAAAGTAAAATGCTCTCTGGTTCTTATTTTATTTCTTTTCCTCAGGGCAAGAATGTCAGAACTGTCCTGCTGGAGATGAGTAGCTCATGTCTGCACTGCTACCCCAGCGAGCACAGAGCAGGACATTGATAAGTAAGCGAGCTACTGGTAACTACTACAGGTTTTATATCGTTTCCAGAGACTCCCTCCCAATTGCAGCTATCTTTGCGGAGCTTGCAGACTTATCTTCCGCACAATTTCTTCTCCTCGCAGGTACAAGAGATACTGGGCTGCAGGGCTGCACGCTGGTTCGTCCCAAAAACCACCAGCCGCTCAAAATATTTTATTTGTGTCTAGTTTAACAGCAAAGTTGACCAAAACTGGGGCAGTACCTGGCGGGTTGAGTTGTGCTGGGTGCTCCACGAGGTTTGTGATCCCGAAGTACTCATCTCTCTTTGAAGACGTTCCACCTTTTCTAGAAAGGAGAGAGTTGGGCATCATTGCAAACCTCCCAGCCTGAATCTCACAAGCCATAAAAAAACCCCCCAAAAAACCCCGCACAAATCTCTACCCAAAGCACAGATCAGAGCTTGATGCGCTGAAGGAGACACGCAGTGACAAGAGTATTAACATGTAGGTTAACGGAACGCTGCCTCCAACAAGGGAGAAGGGCAGCTGCCTACCACCGGCCCCAAGAGAGACTTTGGGAGCAAACCACCTGGATCTGAGAGATGAGGGACGTGGAATTCAATACCTTGAGCAGATACGTCTGGCCTGACCTACCCACGTGCTCCACAGACCACCACATCACCCCCGAGCACCTCCCCGCGTTTCCTCCTGTGACAGAACGATCAAAACTCGGCGAGCAAGCTACTTACAAATCGAGGCCGTTAGGGATGATGTAGGAGTCCCACCACTCTATCTCCGGGATCTCCCCTTCTTTCAGCTCCTTCTTTGGGGTAATAAGAGCCAACTTGGTGGAAGTGTGTATCCCCGTCTTCCTGGCAGCCTGAGAGATCTCTGCCTGCAGTTTTTCTAGTTGAGCCTGAGAACAAGGAGAAGAAAACGGCACATAAAGGTCATTCCAAAATAACACAACCTTCAGGAAAAGCACAATACGTATCCACCTGCTGATTTTTCTTTTTTTTTTTTTTTTTTTTTTAAACAATCTGAAGCAGACCACAGAAGAAACCACACAGCACATGATGGTGGAGTGCTTTTGCGGAAGCACCCAGCCCTGCCAAAAATCTGGTCTTATTACCGAGCCTTCTAGGAGCATGGAGCAATCCCAACGGAATGTCAACCTAGGCATCGTATCCCTGGACTTTTCTGTCTAACGAAGCCCTTCTCCCCAAGAACTTGGGCATTTTATCAAGACTCCTTTAAATCTCCACCTCTAGGGTGATCCCTTCTGCAGAAAGAACCTTTGGCCAGAAAATGATCTATTCTCTTTGGAAATTTTCAGTCTTCATCAAGTGAAGATAGCTGTAAGAAAACGCTTTCCGCACACATAAATTTTAATTTGGCCTTTCCAACATGAAAAGTTTCAGGTGACTTTACTGAAAAGCTTCTTAGTCAAAGCCAACATGGCATCCCTTCACATTCTGGGAGAGGAGAACCAACTCCTATCCCGAACCGAACCCTCGCTTCCGTGCTCTCAGTTAGCATGGCAAGACCTCAAATACCTTCGTTCGCAACCTCTGCGCAATTTTCTCAAATTTGCCTTTTTCGTGGAACTTAAAGGTGCGTTTCTGACGCTGGGCTGGGGTTATGGAGACCCGGGGGTCAAAGTAAGTGTTCGATTCCATATCTTCCGAGGGCTTTTCTTTAAGCTGTTGTTTGAACTGCTCTCTCTTCACAGCTCTGATGTTTGCTTTTAGGGTTGGCATGCGGTGAGTCAACTCAATCTCTTTACCGGTCGCATCAACAGTTCGGCCTTGCTCATCCAAGATCAGCGGCGTAGGCTTTGTCTGATCCTTCAGCTCCACTTTCCTGGTGGTAAGACAAGATATGTTGCTTTAAAATGCGAGTAAGGCATTAATTCAAAGGAAATGTCAGTCTTATTTCCATGGTAAAGAGCCAAACCACCCCATGACTAGTGAAAGACGTCCTCGTAAAGTTAAATCTCATCTGTGCCGCCAGAACGGACTCAAACCTCACGTGTAGAAGTTGGGAGAGCCTTACCCAAGGAAGGAGTAAGCTCCGTTTCACCTCTTTAATATAAAATTTGTTCCTTCAGCAGCCGTTAAGGCCACTGCTAGGGAACCAACACCGCTGGAGAAACCTTCAGGATTCATTCGCCCGTCAGGATTACACGGCAAACGACAGGTACTCACGGTGGCGCGATCCCCATTGCGTGCAGGTTGGCCAACCCCACCATGTTGGCGTTGCCGATGAGCCCCGGTTTCAAAGCCAGCTGAGCCTGGATTCGGGCCTGCAGCTCCGCAGCTTTCCTGGCTTTCTCAATGGCGTCATTCATGAACGTCGCCGCCTGGGAAGGCTGGATCGTATTGCCGATGGGAAGACGTTCCGATTGGGAGGAAGAAGAAATTTTTGGCTGTTGACAGAGGAGGAAGGTTTGTTACACGTCTGTTCCAGCACACCTAGGTCAATGTGTCAGAGCTGAAATGGGGATCACGGGATTTGCCCATTGCTTCTGGTAGGGTACCTGTGGTGTTGGAGGACTGATAAAACTCAGCTGCTTTTTCCTCTCTTCAATCTGCCGGGTGGCTGCCTCCATCATCTGTTTGATCTACGGACAGAAAATTGGACAGTGAGTTTTTCTTCCCTCTATTGGAAGGAGAGAAGGGGTCCTCAGCACCCGCTTACAGCTGCAAACGCACGCGAGCCAGCTTAGCGAGAACAGAATTACATCAAACCGCTCCAGTCGACAACCTCCAGCTGCAGAGAACGAATCTAACGGTCTCTACCGAGACCATTCCCATTTACTCCCGCTGACGCGAAGAGAACATCCAAACCTTCCTCGCTCGAAGGCTTCGCGTTATCGTCTTGCGAAGGGAACACAGGCAACAACTGCAGCAACCAAAGGACGGTCAAAAGCACTTTGCCTTTTGTTTGCTCAGCTTGTGATACGAATCAAGATGAAGTAAACGCTAAACTGTGTCGGGATTCAAGATCCCTTCTGGGGCAGAGCTCGTGTAACGCAGCTTTGTTAGACTGACCTGCAGCTTGGTCAGCATCCCAGGGCTCTCCGACGGCGGGCCTGGAATGACCTCAGGCTCATCCTCAACCTCCTCGAATCGTGGTATGCGCCGCTTCTTGACACCAGAAGATTCCTTGGATACCTCAGAGTCATCACCAAACACATCCTAACGTAAAAGGAGAGAAGGAGAGAACTGTGGTTAAAAACAAAGAATTCTCACAGCGGCTGTTTTAAGACCAAAAACCACCGTGCGGATCAGATTCGGCACCGTACGGTCAGCACCGCACCGTGGTTCAGAGTTTCCAGGGCGGCACTTGCAGGCTGATCTATAATCCCACGTGAAGCCTGTGCCCTGGTCCCCCACCAGAGAAGCATCAGTGATGATCCATCCAAGAGCTTGAAGGACAGGAGACATCACAGGGATGTCCCTGGGTAAAAGCCACCACCGTTCTCTCAGGCGGTCAAAGGCGTTTTGGCACTGAGGAGATTTAAAGTCTCGCTCAGCTACCCAGAGAGATGGAAAAAGCCTGCCCACAAGCTGACCTGACCAGGCAAAAATAGTTTCCACGTCTTCTGCCAACTTCAGAGGGTTTAGTGAAGGAATCTGCGCTGTCCTACCACGTCCTCCCCAAAAATGAGGATGCAGCCCCAGACCAGGTCGGGACACCTGTGACATTCCCTCACGCTCCGACCCAGCCGACTCCAGCTCGGATCTGAAGACCCCACGCTCAAACCGAACCGCTCTGGAGAAGCGCGGCTTGGAGAGCAGGCGGAACAACCACCACGCTGATGGACTCGCATACAGCGTGAGGGTCTCAAAAGAAAAGGCAAGGTGAGCTTTACACGGAGCTCTGCTCAAGCATGCCTCAGCTCGGGAGACTGCGGCCACGGATTTCACCTACTCGGTGCCTGCTTTGCGTACGGTAAACTGGATTTGTCCATGTGACTGTGTTACTGTAGTGTGAGTGTGTGTCAAGGTGTTATTTGAAAAGAAAATATACACACCGGTTGTAAGCGTTAGTTGCAATCCCTTCTTCACTATAACGGTTCATATTCTACAAGGACACTTCCTCATCCAGACACAGGTACTTCTTGGAAAACCTACAAGTTCAAGAGAAAGGACTTGCCCATAGTATAAAGTGTGTAAACCATTACGTTTTAGTTCCTGAAACTTCCCAAGCAACGACCTACCCCACAAGAATTAACCAAGGAGGGAGAAGGCAGGCCGGGCAGCGTGCTGAAGACAGCTAACAGGACTGGTAAGCGGCATTCTGAATTAATCCGCTGCTCGTCGTGACAAGATCTAAGTGTGCAAGTACAAATTCAACTCTAAACCTGCCCTGGGGTGGGGTGGAAAGTCAGTCTGGAAGTCTGACCGTGATCTGACAACTTCACTAGAACATCTCGTGTTACAGCAGGGTCAGGACAGATCTAGATCTTGATGGAGGACCTCCAAGGAAAGTACTTCCGGAGAGAGGGGATGACAATTTGGCAGGCTGTCCCCACGCCAGGAGCCAAGAGAAGAGGATAGGTTTGCTCTGCTGCTTCCCAGCCCTGCTTTTGGGTTAGCTGGGAAGCCAAAAAGACCGTTAACCACCCGTGGTGATGCGAGACACCCCAGCGGACGCTTCACTGGAGAAGAATCACCGACTCCACACCCAGCCCCATCCCTGCTCTGCGCTACCAGCACGAGATCTCCTCTGCCACAGGCTGCTGCTCCCTCCCCGCATCCCGCAGCTCACTGGCTGCAGCCACAAGGAAGACGAGAGCACAAGACAGCCCGAAAACGGGCACAATCCGAATTCAGCTTGCGAAGAAAGGATCCACGCGCGTTAGCTGTGCCACGGGGCTGCGACGGTCACCGGGCCAGCCCGCAGCCTGCAATCCTGCCACCAGGAAGCACCAAGCAGCGGTGGGATTGATGACGTCCCTATCTCTCCGCCATCTCCCCAAGAGATCAAAAGCAAAAGGGTTGAGGGGAGCAGCCAGGATGCACCAGCCTAACCGAAACCTCGCTTTCTAACGCCCCCTGTGGCAGCTCGGCACAGTGTGCGGCTGTACCAGCCCAATGCCCAAATTAAAGTGGAACCGCAGCCCGGAAATACTCAAAAGACGCTTATCAGCGCCAAGAAAACTGCAGAAGATCGAGGTCCTTGTAAGCTACCGCTGCTCTCAGGGCTCTCACCCAAATCCAGACCTCTCCAGATCAGTAAATTGGGTTGCACTGCTGCTCCTCGCGCCATACCAGCTCTTTTAACGCACCATTTGTTAACTGGTGAACGTATACGGGCCTGGGGGAGACTCTTTCTGGCACCGGTAAAAGCCTCAGCCAGACAGCGAGAGAAAAATCAAGTTTCTAACAGAAAACAGGGAGTGGAGGCACCTGCCTCCCAACACACCTGAAGAGATCCAAATCCTGAACAGGATTATTCCAGCTCACAGAGGTTAAGTGCTGACTAAAACAGAGAAACACCAATTGCCATAAAATAGGAACCTCAGAAAAAGCGAAAGGAAACTTACTTTGCGAGCGGGAAGCGGCACGGAGAGTAGCCCCTTTTAAACTTGGTACGCGAGTGATGGAAAAAATGCAATTCCAGAAGACGGAGAGTAAAGTCTTCAAGAGAAGAAAGGAGGTGAAAACAGGTTTGGATGCATGAGACTTCCACCATCCCGGACAAGCGTTAGGTGGGAGAAACACCAGAGAGCTGTTAAAACCCAGCTGTAATTAACCTTGTGCTACGACAGGGCTTATCAAAAATCACCCTCTGTTGATTCCGGATGGAAAAAAGAGAACGAAAACCCACTGGATCACTCACCAGGCAGCCCCACTCACTCGCTGACGGGGAGAGCCGGCTGGCAGAGCAAAACGCGGCGCGTCTGGGCAAGGAAGAGCAACGGGAAGTCGCTGGGAGCACCTACCCCAGGTTCCCGGTGAAAACAGAGCGCTGCCAATGCAACAGTAAAGAGCACGAAAGAAAACGGAGAGATGGAGCCCTGTGAAGTTACTCCGCTGCACGAGCCTAGCAGAGATGGTTACAGAAATCAAAAGCCCAAGTTTCCGCCTGGGATAGCACGGCTCTAACTCATCCGAAGGTAAAGAGAACCGAAAGGTAAAGGCTCACACACTTCATCATGGAGAAGGGTCTTTTCTCTTGAACTTTAAGCGTTACGAGATGTACCTCTCTGGAAGAGGAAAGTGTGGCAGAGTAACCAGTGCTGCCTCCACGGCCACCAAACCACAGGAAAAAAAAAAAAAAAAGCAATCAATAATCAATAATCACCTTCAGCTCTCGCTTCCGGTTCCGATCACTGTTGGATTTTGAATGCCTGGAGCTTCGGCCTTCCTCCACCGCTTCAAAAAGCTTATCCACAAATCGCAGGGTGGAATCATCAAGAAAGGGCTTGAGGTGGTCTGGAAAAAGAGGAAGAATTGTGTAAATGGCAGAATTCGCTGTTTGGGATGAGCGGGAGGACGGAGAATCTGCAGAGACTTCTGTAAAAGGAGCTGTAAAACACGTAATCATAGGTGGCTTTGAGCCTGCTAACGCAACGAGGCCTGGGATCCGCAGATCCTCTTGTCAGGAGCTTTAAACTCTGAAGGATTAAGGGAGTCCAGGCCTCGACTAGAAAAAATTAGGGCTCTAATGGTTAAAAAAAAAAAAAAAAAAAAAAAAGCCAGAGTTTAAATTATCATTTTCAGTTCCTTTAGAAAAAGAAGCCTTAAATTCACTTTTACTTCCTCGGGTTTTGTAATATATTCCAAGGCTTTTGATCATGTCTCACCTGTCTGCATGGATTTGCACGTACTCGCCTCTGCCTCATCCAGGCTGAGTCAGAATCACCCCCCGCGTACGCTCGAGAGCTTCCAGATTTGGGGTTTTTTGTTTGTTTTATAAAACTAACTCAACACAAACCAGATCTCACACCCGTGAGGACGGCGTTCACCCTCCAGACACTGCCAGCCACCACCGGCAACGAAACCACGGCCTGTCGTTCCCGCCTAGCGTTAGGTCGGTCTTCCAGGAACAGAGGGAGCGAGTTAAATCTGATTTGAGGCTATTTCAAGGCTATTTGGGGCTATTTTCTCCGTCAAGGGGGTCTGACCACCCCTACGAACAGCCGCAGGGTCAGGGCTGGAGCACGCGGGACGTACCGGCCGCTTTCTTTTTGTCCATGCCCTTCCCGACGCAGTTCAGCGCTGCGGTGACCACGGTGGGCTCTGAGAACCCCAGGACTCGCTTCACCGTTTTCTCGATCCATGGTTTCAGCTCATCCAATTCCCTTTTGGAGAGCGACATCTTTGCCAGGAGCCAAACGGAATTATTTCACTTTTACCTGTAAAAAAGACAGACAAGAAAACCGCAGACTAGTAAAATAAAATATCAGATTGTTGTTGCTTCAGCGCTGTGCTTTTCTCCTTTTCATGAGAAAGCTTAGAAGTGGCGAAAGCTTTCAGAGATGACTTTTGCTCCCTTATTTTTAAAAAAATAAATCTAAAATTAGATGAGCCACACGCAGAGGAGAGGTCTCAGCAGGACACAGAACGAGCGCCGTACCCGTCCTTCCGGATCGGGCTCCACTTTCGCGCAGGGATCCACCACAAATGAGGTGGAAACGTCTGGTCTCGGGACGTCACTTCACGCCTCGGCTTCTCTCTGAACTTCCCTGGGTCCTTTTCGGGGCCGCTAGGCCAGTTATTAACGCGCCTCAAGACTCACGAGTCCGCGCTTAATATTTTAAGAAGAGCAACTGCAAGCCTGCCTCGCACGATGCGAGCTAAACGACGTTTCAAGCAGAGAGAGAAACCCCTCACACACACCCGCTCGCTCTTAATTAGTCTCTTTTCCCCCGTGAGGTTCGCAAACGACTCTCAACACGCTCCGCTTCACCGACGCTTAAAAATTCTGCACGTGCCCAGCCGCCTCTGCTGCTTAAAGCGGCAGCCGCTGGTGGCGAAGCCAAAATTACCGATTTTTCAAGGTACAAATTTCTCGCCATTAATCGTTAACGATTCTCACCCTGTCAGTCACAGTCTGCAGATGCAATAACGTTTAATTACGCGCCCGGGCCCTAATCTGATTTGGAAACCAAGTCTCCTTTATCTGGAAACAGGAGAAAATCTTCTTAAGGAAATATGTTTGACCTCGGCATTTCTTCCCCACACTGCAGAGCCTCGGCCTTAACGTGAGTCTATTTTAACAGAAATCCGAGCAAATAGGGTTATCGTTGCTGAAAGCGAGAATTAAGAGCCTGGGCGTTAGTTCTAATGAAGTTTTTCTCAATTTTGGGTCTGTGCACAGCATCCGAGAAATAAATCTACAGGTTTAAACCACGCTCCTCCCTCTCTGCAGTCAAAAACTTGAAAAATCTTTGCGGCCTTTTACTTTTTACAACAGGTTTCTCAGAGATATTCAAACATAGCATCAAATACAGGTCAAAAAGAACATTATTACAGAATTTCACCTGTAAATCCTAACTCCGCAGTACATAACGCTTCGGGACAAAGTGGAAATAATTAATTACTACACTGATGCATCAACGGCTACGCACGCGCGTAATATTATATACAAAACTTCTATAATTAGCGCTGCTTTTAAACTCTAGATTAATCTTCGGTGTCTGTAATCGAATAAGGACCGACGGAGGCGGAACCCGGTGGGGAAATAGCGCCCACGAGAGATTTTAAATATATAGGCACTAACCGTTTTCACCACGTTACAGCCCGGAACGGTGAGAACGTGAAGCCGATGTTCCTGCGGCGCTGTCGGCCAGACAAACCGCTTCCTTTTGGGGAGAAAAAATAAAGAATTGAGCTTCGCGGTGCAGAACCCGCCCGCGGCCACAATTCCCGCTGGGGCTCCGGCACCGAGGAGAGCCCGGGGGTGGGGTGGGGGGGGTCGCACGCCAAGGACGCGGCTTCGTACGCCCGGTTGCCGCCGAACCGTTCGAACTCGGCGCTGGAGATTCCCCCGGCGACTCCCCCGAGCAGGTAACCGCGGAAGCCGGTCGCTTCCCTCACGGCCCCCGCTTCCCACCGCTACCGGAGGCGGCGGCTTCGTCCGGCCCGGCGGAACCCGCGCTGCTGCTGCCGCCGGCCGCGCCCCCCCTCCCTCCCTCCCTCCCTCCCTCCCTCCCCCCAACGCCTTCCGGCCCCGGCGGAGATGCGCGGTGGGGCCCGGGCCCAGACCCGGCACCGAAACGGGACACCTCCCCCTCCCCCCGGTGCGGCCTCCCCGGGAGAGGCGGCTCCAGCGCGGAGCCCTTCGCTGGGGGCCGGCGCCTCAGGCGCGGCCTCCCCGGTTCCACGCTCCCCTCAGCCGCGTCCTCTCCCTTCCCGGACTCCCCCCCGCCCGAGCCGGGGCAGCCCCCGTATCCCTCACCGGTGCGGGCGGGGCGGGGCTCGGCCCCGGTAGGCCCCGGCCCGGTCAGCGGCGGCCCTGACGGCGACGGCACGTCGGGACGGAAGCGGAAACGACCGCGCGGCGCTTGCGCGCCCGCTCGCGCGGGGGGTGCTGGGAAGGAGAAGGGCGGGGCGTAGCGAGCAAAGGCGGGGCCCGCTCTTAGCCCCGCCCACATCACGTGGTTAAAAGACCACACCCCCTTTTTTTTTTAATTCCCCGCGTAAAGTCAGCGCGGGAACCAGCGTCACGTGCAGGCGGGCACCCCCTCCTTACCCACCGTAATTAATTAATTAACACTAAATTAAAAAAGCCATTCAGCGGAGGGGTTTTTATTGACACTGGAGGAGGTGGTGCGGTTTCTCCCCCCCCCTCTCTAGCAGCCCAGCCAGGGGTCATGGCGGCTGCCCCGCGCCAGGAAAGCGATCTTCCGCCCCATCTCGGCGTTGTAGACCCGCCGGCACGCCTCGTAGGCCAGGCGCTGTCGCCGTCGACACGGCTTCTCGTAGTACCGTCGCTGTCGCACCGCCTCCACCAGGCCGTCGTGCGAGAGGATCCTGCCGGGGAGGGGCGGGGGAGTTGAAGGAGAGACGCGGTGAGACGTTTCGCGCGTCCCCCTCGCGCAAATGAGGCGAAACCCGGGGGGGGGATTTGGTTAAAATGGGGCCTCTGTGAGGAGCTGGCGCCGGCCCTGGCAACGCCGCTGCCTGCATCCCCGCCAGGTTTTGTACCGATTTGTTGGGGTTTTTTTAAGTCATTTTAATTTCATTAACCCCACACCCGAGGAGGCACGGCGACAACCCCCGCGGGGCCGTGCCCTCCCCCCTGTGCCGCTTCAGAGGCCTCACGCAGAGAAAACGGCCCCAAATCCGCCCGTTCTGAACCCAATTCGCGGGACGGAGCGGGATGAGGAGCCCACACGGATTTGGGGGTCAGACCCCCAACCAAGAACTAATTACACCCGGGTTAATTAGTGCGATCGTTACCGCCTCAAGCGCTGAAGCGTAACGGGACCCCCCCGGTCCCCCCCTCACCTGTTGAGAGCGCTGTAGGCCGCGTCCACGTTGCCGTTCTGGACCATGACGGTGCGGCCCACAAACCGGAGGTGGTTCGCCATGGCGGCAGCCGCTCTGCAGCGGGACGGGGCGGGTGGGACGGGGCGGCCCCGGGTCCCGCAGCACCGGAGGGGGGAGGAGGGGGCCCGGCTCTTCCCAACCCCCCCCGAAACACGGCAGCACCGGACCCCCTCCCCGCCCCACGGAGGAACCGGCCCTCTCCCCCCCCCCTCACGGGCCTTCTCCCCCGTCACCGCCGGACCCGGTAAGACCCCCCCCCGCCCGCACGGAATGACCCGGTAAGGGCCCAGCCCAGCCCGGTGTGTGTATCCCGAAGGGACCCGGTAGTGCCCGTCCCCGGAGGCCCCTGCGGAGCCGCACCCCCACCTCTCTCCCCCTCCCCGGTACCGCGATCGCAGCGGGACCCCCCGGAGGAACCGCGGCCGCTCCGCTCACCGCCCCGGAACCGGAAGTGGCGCGCGGTACCGCGGGGAGGCGGAGCTTAGGGTTGGTATAGGGGGCGTGGCTTAGGGTAGAGGTCACAGCTCGGAGGCGGAGTCAGGACGGGGCAGGGGGCGTGGCCTGACCCGCGAGACGCGGGGGCAAGGGGCGGGGCTGGGATGTGGGGCACGGGGGGAAGGGTCAGGGCTCGGGCTGCGGGTCACAGGGTCAGGGGTCAGGGCTGGGGGGGGGGGGGCAGAGCACCGGACCCCCCCCCCCGGGACAGAGGACACCGGGACACCGGCACCGGGTGGCCCCGGCCGCTCCCGCGGCTTTTATTGCTTCCAGCAGGGCCAAGCCCCACTTGGGGAGGGGGGGGGGCACCCCCACCCCCCCCCCCCCCCCCAAAAACGCCACACGGAGGGGGAGGCACCAGCCCAGCGGGGGGGCCAGCCCCCCGCCCCGCATCCCATCCCGCGTCCCGTCCCGTTTCCCCCCCCTCCCCGGTGCACCAAGGCACGACCCCCCCCTTCCCGGGGAGGGGGCTCCGCTCTGGTGAAGGCACGTGCCCCCCCCCGAGGTTTTGGGGATCCCTGGGGGGGGGGTCTCAGGGCTCCCCCCCCCCCGGACGGCCCCGCCCGCAGGTCTCACTGTCCACAATATTTTAAAAACCCCAAACATCAAAAAAAGGCAAAACCCAGGAGAGAGGCACCCCCCCCCCCGGCTCTGGAAAGGGGGGGTCACTCATCCGGCGCCGGGGGGGACGCGGGGGTCCCGGTCTGGGCAGGGCGCTGGCACTTGGGGCGTCCCCCCCGATGTGACGTCCCCGACGTCCCCGCGGCGGTGGCGGTGTCCCCGGGCAGGCGGCGGCAGCGGGGAGCCCCGGGGGGGCCAGCGGGGGGGCGGCGGCGGTGGGGGAGGAGGGCGGACGCGGGGGCTGGATCCTGCGCGGCTTTGGGGGCGACGTGGGGGAACCAGACCCTCAGCATCCCCTCGACCTGCAGCAGCGTCCCCAGGTACCGAGCGCTGGGGGGGGGGGGGACACAGGGACAGAGAGCACCCGTCACCCTGCAGCTGGGTGGGGGGGTGTCCCTTTGCCCCCCCCGCCCCGGGGAATTTTGGGGGGACACTCACCCCATTTCAGGTTTCTGCAGGACCCCGATGATCCGCTGGATCCGGTCCATGGCCACGCTCTGCTGGAAGCTGCTCAGCCCTGGGGAACCCCAAAAATCTGTGGATGGGGAGGGGGGGGGGGAAGGGGGGGTACGGGGTGGGAGGGGTGAGGGGGCACCCACCTCTGTCGTATCGCCCCCGCTTCAGCCCCTCCAGCAGCTCCGCCAGCGGCCGGATGAAGCCCCGCAGCTCCCGGCACTGCGAGGAAGAGGAGGAGGATGGTGGCCGGGCCGCATCCAGACCAGGGAGGGGGTGTCGTGTGTGCCCCCCGCCCCCCCCAACCTGTTTCTGGTGGGGAAACCGAGGCAGAGCCAGGCCCAAGCACGGTTTGGGAGGCCAAGCGCTGCCCCACCCCCTGTAAATTTAGGGGTGCTGCTCCGGTTTGCTGCCAAAAAACTCACTTTTTGGGCAAAGATGCGATCGCCGTCGCTGGGTGGGGTGTCCCCCCCTTCCCCCTTCCGGGGCCGCTTCCCCCCGCGGGGTGACGGGGACGATTCGGGGGGTGCTCGGTCGGGTCCCCCCGTTCGCTTGCGGCTCCGCTCGGGTTTTGGGGGGTCCTGGGGGTGGCCGCCCCCCTCAGCCTCGCTGTCGGAGGGACCCCCCGGGCTGGAGGCGGGGGAGCCGCAGGAGCAGGAGCGGGCGGGGGGTTCCATGGCGGGGGGGGCCCCCCCGGGGGAGCCTCTCCCCGAGTTCAGCCCCTGCGGTGCCGCCGGGCCGAGGCTGCCTGGGGGGGGGGGGGGGGGGAGGAAAAAAAAGAGGGAAAAAGCGGGGAAATTGGATAAAAATGGGAAATAGAGAAACTGCTGTGGTCCCCCCCCCCCGGTGGCACCTCCCGGTACAGGGTGGGGGGTGCAGGAACCCACCCGGCCCCGGGACCCCCCCGCCGTGGGTTCCCCAGTACCGGTACCCCTCACCCGAGCACCGGGGACCCCCCCCCGCCCCCGGGACCGGCCCCCCCCCCCACCGCGGCCCCGGCCCCCCCATACCCAGAACCGCCCCCCCCCCAGTCTGGTCCCGCGCCCCCTGCCCAGCACCGGGCCCACCCCCCCACCCCCGGGTCCCACCTGCTCCCGGCTGCAGCTGCGGCGGTGCCCGCGTCCCCGTCCCGGTGCCGGTGCCCCGGTGCCGGTGTCCTGCTGCCGGTGTCCCCGTGCCGGTGTCCTGGTACCAGTGCCCCGGTGCTGGTGCCGGTGTCCCCGTCCCCGTCCCGGTGTCCCCGTTCCCGCTCTGGCGCCGGCGCCGGTTCCGCCCCGGCTGCGGCGGCCCCACGCGGACACGTGCGCGGCCGCACGTGCCTCCCGCTGGGCCCCGCCCCCGCCGCGCACCCATTGGTCGCCTCGCCCCGGCAGCGGGCGGAGCCTCAGCGTCCCGCCCCGCCCCTTCGTCCCCGTTGGCCCGCGCCGCCGTCGGCACTGCCCAATGCGGTGGCCGCCCCGCGCTGATTGGCCGGGAGGGTGGGGCCGCGGCCACGCCCCCCATGTGGCGACACGGGGGGGGGTGCGGCGCGGGGCAGCGCCCCCTGGCGGGCGGCGGGGGGGGCCGGGGGCCGCGCCGGGTCACGGGGCTCCGCGCTGGGGGGTCCCGGGCCACGCCCCCGCCGCGCGACGGGGGCACGAGGAGCTCCCCACCCCCCCCCGCCGTCCGCCTCAGGCCGGCCCCGCCCCGCCGCGCCACGAGCCGCCAATGGACGGCGGCCTCAGCCTCGCGTCACGGCCGGCGCGGCCAATGGGGAGGAGCGGCCTCGCCTCGGCGCTGTTACATAATGCGGGAGGGCAGGCGCGTGGGCCCCCACGTGGGGGCGGGGCGCGCGGGGGCGGGGCACACGCCCGTGTGACGTCAGCGTGCGCACGCGAGCGCTCGCGGGGCGGGGTGTCCTGGGCGCGCGCGTCTCCGCGGGCCCCGCCCACACCCCCCTGCCGGCTGCCGCGGGGCTGAGGGGCGGGGCCTGGGAAAGGGGCGTGGCCTGGGAAAGGGGCGTGGCTGGGGAGGGGGCGTGGCTGGGGAGGGGGCGTGGCTGGGAAAGGGGCGGGGTGAAGGGAGCACGCGCTGGGGCTCCCTCGTAGCCCCCAGCACCCCCCAGCACCCACGGACCCCCCACAGCACCCACAGCCCCACAGCGCCCCGAAGCCTCACAGGTCCCGCAGCACCCACAGGCTCCCCCAGCCCCCCAAGCCCCTCCCCAGCCCCCCCCAGCCCCCCGCCCCGGGGATGGCCCCTCCATCCCTCCCCGTGCCCCCGGGGGGGCCTGTCCTGGGTGGGTATTTAAAGCCGGGCCGGCGGCCCCCGGCCCCTCGCCCCCTGCCATGCTGCGTGCCCTGCTGCTGCTGCTGGGGGGCCTGGCCCCTGCCCTGCCCGCTGGTGAGTGCCCCCCCCCCCCCAGGCCTTCAGGCATTCACCCCAATTCCCACGTGGGGGTACAGCCGCCAGCACCCCCGGGGAAGGGCTCGGGGAGCCCACCCGAGCCCTGGCCCCCCATGACCCCCCCCAGTCCCCGATGCCTCTGTTTCCCCCCACAGGTCCCCACTGGGCGTACGAGGGTGAGTGGGGCCCCAGCCCGCCCAGGGACCCCCCCGCTCGCCCCCACACCCCGAATCCATCACCCCACGCACCCCAGAGCCAAGGGGCATCACCTGGGTCCCCCCAGAAGGGAGGGGGTTGGATGGGTGACAGCCCCCCATGGCCCCCCCTGACCCCTGGGTCCCCCAGAAGGGAGGGGGTTGGATGGGTGACAGCCCCCCATGGCCCCCCCTGACCCCTGGGTCCCCCCAGAAGGGAGGGGGTTGGATGGGTGACAGCCCCCCATGGCCCCCCCTGACCCCTGGGTCCCCCAGAAGGGAGGGGGTTGGATGGGTGACAGCCCCCCACGTCCCCCCCCGACTTCCCGGTCCCCCTCGCGCTCCAACGCTCCCATTGTGCTCCTTTACGTAAGGCTCCGGCCCCGCTCCGGCTGCCAAATCCAATTAAGATCCTGCCCCGGCCAAATCCCAACTAAACCCCATCCCGCCAGGCCCACGGGGACCCCACGGGTGCCCCCCACCCCCCCCCGGGGTCGCCTTTGTCCCCGCTCTCCCGGCCGGAAAAAATGTCCCCAGATTAACGAGTATGTTGGGAATGTCACCCGCGTCCTCGTTTGGGGGGAAAACGAGGGCGTTTTGGGTCACGGGGCCGCGCTGGGTAAAGCGGCATCCCCACGGGTGGGTGGGTGTCCCCCCCCCCAGGTCCCCACGGTCAGCAGCACTGGCCCGAGGGGCACCCGGCGTGCGGGGGCCGAGCCCAGTCGCCCATCGACATCCAGACGCGGTGGGTGCAGCCGGACCCCTCGCTGCCGCCCATCCGCCCCGTGGGGTACCGCCGCCCCGGCACCCCGGCCTTCACCCTCGCCAACAACGGCCACACCGGTGAGCGGGTGCTAACGGGGGGGTGTCCGGGGGGGTTCCCCGCGTGCGGCAGCCCCGCTCAGCGTCCCCTCGCAGCGGTGCTGGCGCTGCCGCCATCCCTCCGGCTGCAGGGGCTGCCCCGCAGCTTCGCCGCAGCTCAGCTCCACTTCCACTGGGGCCGGCCCGGCCGCGCCGGCGGTGCTGAGCATCTTCTCGACGGCCACCGCGCTCCCGCCGAGGTAACGGGGCGGCCCGGAGATCCCAAAGGGGTTTGGGGGGGGGGGGGGATGTCCCCCAAAGGGACTCGGGTCTGGGAAAAGGGATGGGTGCGGGGAAATGGTGTGGGAATTGAGGTGGGAAACGGCACGGGAAATGGGGCTGGGTGTAGGAATGGGGTGCGGGGAATGGGAAAGGGGTCCTGGTGCGGGAAACGGGCAGGGAAATGGGTCTGGGGGTGGGAAATGGGGGTGGGAAGCAGGCAGGAGGCAGGAAATGGGAAAGGGGTTTAGGCACGGGAAACAGGCGGGGAAATGGGGGTGGGAGATGGGAAAGGGGTCCTGGTGCAGGAAACAGGTACGAGCACAGGAAGCAGGCAGGGAAATAGGGGTGGGAAACAGGTCTGGGGGTGGAAAGGGTGCGGGAAAGGGTCTGAGGGCAGGAACCGGCACAGGAACGGGTACAGGAAGGGATCTGGGGGCAGGCACGGGAAAGGGCAGGGGAAAGGGGTCTGGGTGCGGGAAATGGGTGCAGGAAGGGGAACCAGGGGTGGGAAATGGGAGCCGGAACAGGTCTGGGTGCGGGAACGGGCAGCAGGACCAGGGAACGGGCGCAGGCAGCGGGTCCAAACACCCCGAAAGGTGCCGGGATGGGTGCAGGCAGCGGCATGGGATGGGGTCTGGGAACTGGGCACGGGAAAGGGGACGAGTGGGGGACACCAGCCCGGGGGTCACGGGCTGGGGGGGGGGGGTTCCCTGCTCTGCCCCCAGATGCACGTGGTGCACTACGACGCGGAGCGTTACGCCAACGCCAGCGAGGCGCAGCACCACGCCGGCGGGCTGGCCGTGCTCGGTGTCCTCCTGGAGGTACGTAAACCCCAACCCACCCCTCACCCACCCCCCAGCCCCCACCATCTCGCTCTCCCATCGTCCCCCCCAGGTGGGTGCTGACCCCCACCCCGCCTACAACAACATCCTGAACCATCTCGGGAGCATCCGCTACGCAGGTGAGCCAACGGCGCGCGAGCCAGGGGGTAGCGCGGGGAGACAGCAGGGAAAATGTGCGGCGGCACCGGGGGGGGGACACCCCAAAATTCCCCCTCTGCACCCTCCAACTGTTCCCCCCCCAGGGCAGACGACGGCCATCCCCTCCTTCAGCGTGCAGGACCTGCTGCCCCCGCGCCTGGACCTCTACTATCGCTACAACGGGTCCCTCACCACCCCCCCGTGCTTCCAGGGTGTCCTCTGGACCCTCTTCCAGCAGCCCGTCCGCATCAGCCTGGCCCAGGTAGGACCCATTTTGGGGTGGAAACCCCCTTTTTTTGGGAGGAGGGGGGGAAGCACTGCTTCCCCCCCCCATCCTTGTTTCAGCTGGAGCAGCTCCAGGGAGCTCTTTATGCCACGGAGGCGGCCGAGCCCGAGCCCCAGCGCCTGGTGGATAATTTTCGGGTCCCGCAGGAGCTCAATCAGCGGCCGGTGCTGTCGTCCTTCCCCAGGGGTGAGAGCCGGCCCCGGGGGGGTGGGAAGGGCCCCCCCCCCAAATGGCTCCAGCAGCCCCAGTTGGGTGCCAGGCTGTGGTGCTGAGCCCCGGGCTCTTCTCTTGCAGGGCCCAAGGGGTATTCGACAGGTACAGCCTGGGCAGGGGGGGCTGCATGGGGGGTGAATCCCACCCCCCCCCCCCCAAATCCGCCCTGAGCCCTCTGCGCCATCACGCAGGTGAAGTCGTCGCCATCGTCTTCGGCGCCATCTTCGGCTGCCTCGGCCTCTTCCTCGTCGTCCACTTTGTGGCCAAGAGGATGCGGTGAGAGCCCCCCCCGTGCCCCAAGGAGGGACCCCTCCCCAAACCAGGGGGCCTGGACCCCCAAATCAGAGGGTCCTGACCCCCCCAGGGGTGGGTCACTCTCACCTCAGCCCTTTTCCCCCCCGCGAGGCAGAGCGAGGAGGGTGCAGGAGCAGGACGTCGTGTTCAAAGCCTCCTCCCGCCGTGCCCCCGACGACGACGGCCCCCGCCCTTGAACCCTGCCCCGGGCTGTGGGGGGCCCCCCCCCCCCGCCCCCGGCACCCCCCCAGCCCTCTGCCCGTGCCAGATGAGCCGGCTGGGGCTCAGCGCCACGGCGGTGGCAGCTCCCACTCCGGCCCCATGGGAAATAAAGCCCCTTCCCCACCCCACGGCGCTGGCGGCTCTTTGCTGGGGAGGGAACGGGGCCGTTTGCTGAGAAACCGGGACACCCGGGGGCTCCCCCCACAGCTCGGACAGAGGCTGGGAGCAAAAGCGGGAGGGGGGGCGACCTCTCTCCCCCCACCACAGAAGCCCCCTCGGTGCCATGGTACCCGTCGCTCTATTAAAAGGGTTTTACTCTCAATCAAAAAAATAATTTACCCCACCCCCCCCAGTTGTACAGCAGGGTAACGGGTGTCCCCGGACACCCAGCAGGAACAGAAAGGGGGGCAGAGGGGCAGAGCACCCCCCCGTCCCGGCTCCCCCCGCCCCGAGAGCATCACCCCGCTTCCGCAGAGCGGGGAACAGCAGCGGCCTGGAGCCGCACCGAGGGCAGAGCCCTCCCCCGGGTCAGGGCGGGGGGGGAAATGTGAGGGAAGGGGGGTCCTGCCCTGAGCCCCGCACGCCCGGCCGCACCTCGGGGCACCCAGCCCCCCTCCCGCCTTCACCCTGCAAGGAAAAAAAAGTCTAACAAAGTCACTAACGAAGCTAACGGGGCGCCTACAAGCATCGGTCAGACCCCCAAAAAAATCCCCTGTGGAGCGGGATGGGGTACGGAGCAACCTCTGCGTCACGGAGAAGGGCCAGGGCTCGGCCGGGCGGCAGCACCGGAGGAACGAACCGCAGAGGCGAAGGCAGCGTCGTGACCTTCCAGCTGCCAAGAAGACGGCACTTGGGTACGGCGGCGGCGCGGGCGGCGCGGGCAGGCAGGGCTGCGGCTGCCGCTCAGTCCTCAAAAGGCACCTGCAGCGCTGAGTACATCATCACTCTGCTGTCGTCCTCCTGCTTACCTGGGGGGCGGAACGGAGGGAGAGGGTGAGCGTGGCGGGGAGGGGGGGAGCAGGGGTGTTTTGGGGGTGAGGGCTTGTTTGGGGGTTCGCAAGAGAAGCCCCCACATCGCAGCACCCCCCTGTCGCATACCCCTCCCTGCCCGGTCCCCCAACTTACAGGAGAGGCACTTGAGGATGTTGTGGAAGGAGCCCCCGGCGGTGAAGAAGGCCCAGAGCCCCGTGCAGAGGGTGATGATGAAGATGGGGACCAGGCTGGCCTCGTACCAGGGGTTCAGAAACGTCTGGGAGACGGACAGAGCCGTGTTAGGAATGTCACTGCCCGCCAGTTGCCCCCACAGCCCCCCCAAACAGCCGCAGGGGGAAAAGGGGAGCCTCCAAGCGGAGCAGAGCTCCGTTAAGCCTGGCTTAAACTCCTGCCGAGAGATTTCCCCACCAGGAGCTTAGCAGCTAATCCTCCGGCGGGCCCCTGGTCCTTCGTTAACCCTCCTTCCCCTGAGCGCACCCCAACAGGCTGCCCAAGGGGGACGTGACTCAGACGCAGGGATTTAGGGAATGTCCCTGCGATCCCCCTCCCCGTGCCCAGACGGGCGTCCCGATGACAGTCACGGGCCGCTTTCCTTTGGGAACAGCTTTTGGTGCCGGTCCGGTTGGCTCCAGCTCACCAAACTCACCAGCCCCGAGGTGAGGAGGTGACTGGCAACCACCAGCCCCAGGCGCCAGTAGCGGCGTCTTTCGCAGGCGTCGAAGAAGATCACTCCCCAGAAAGTGTGGAGCAAGACGAGGGCCATGGTGAGGAACGCTGGGGGAAGAAGCGACACAGACCCTCCCTCAGATCTCATCACCCCCTTCTTCCTCCTCACCATGGTGAAGGGTCACGCACGGGAGCCCGATTCCGGCACCCCGGGCACGAGCCCACGTTCCACACCAGCCCCCAGTCTCACCAGACGTGATGAAGTAGTACGGCGAGTCCCCCTGGATCCCGACGATGCCGGGACCGATGGAGTCTGCCAGGATGTTTATGACGGAAAACACGCCGCTGATGATGCCGAAGGACAGGCCCGAGACTGCGGAGGGAGAAAGGAATCAGCCAAGAGCGATCGTGGCCGTGCCGCCTCCGCCACGAGTCCCAGACTCGGTGTGTGGACCCAGGAAAAGGCAGGAGAGCGGGAAAGAGAACCGGGAAGGCTGCGTTAGCCCGGCAGGCTCACCGACACTGCCGCCGGTCTCCGGTAACCGAGTGTCTCGCTGCCAGGCAGCCCCGGAGGAACGCGGGGAGGTCAGCGACAGCCCAAACCCTGCCTGGGTTCGTGCTCACCGTAAGCCATCTGCCTGAGGGAGATGGGGGACCGGCCGTCCTCGCTGATCGTCGCCAGGCCTTCATCGGCTTTCCTGCTCGAGCGGGAGAGAAAGCGTGAGCGGCTAGTTCGGAACAGGGATCCCGTCACACAGGAGAGGGGAAGGGATGGTTCTAAACGAGCCTACGGTGAGGAGGAACAGCAGGATTTAACGAGGAAGATACTCTGCGGGGTTCCCCAGACAAAAAGCAGAGGTTGGGCACGGACCACAGCTATGGGAACAAGTCACCCGGCCCCACAGAGGCTCTTACTTCAGCAGCTTGAAGTAGGCGAATCTGAAAGCTTCCTGCAGCAGGACAGAGACGGCAGCTCCAAAGATGAGGAGGCCGTACTGCAGCTTGGCGTCTTCCCGGTCGCTGAGACGGACCGAAACGAACCAGATCAGAGATGCCAGGAGCAGCGACACCAGCCAGAAAAACGCCCTGGGGAGAGAGGAACACCCAGCTCATGCTGCAGAGCTCAGAATCATGCAGCAAACATGTGCCAAGTTGTTTGCGTGGGCTCCGGGTCAGACGTTCAGCAGGGGAAGTTTTCGGCGGCAGCGTGGGCAGCCTGGTCATCGTCATGTGAGGAGGACACGCGAAGAAAGTGCGTGGCTGAAAACAAACACATTCAGGAGCCGAAATCGCCCTTCCTCTTCTCAGAGCCACGACGACCTGCTCAGAAGAAAGCTGCTGCCCTGCGAAGCGGGAAAGGATGCTCAGTGCTTCGTCCCTCGAAGATTAACAGGGGCCTGCCCTTGGGAAGCCAAGCGTGGTGGGAAGCAGCCGGCTCGGAGCCGCTCCTCTGGCTCTTTTTAAAACAGCAAGTCCCCCACGCCAACACCTGGGGCAGGAGTCCGTGACCTTGGGGACCAACCGGGCACAGGAGGAATGAGCTGAACACGTAACGGACGGCGTGTCGCTGCTCCCAGCTGCGGCTCTTGCAGCACAAGGAATGCTTTTGGCTTTGTTTCCTGCCCGGCCAGCGTGAACCTCACACTTGCTCTCGCCTGCGAGACGCACGAGGAATTGCGCTGCCAGGTCTGCCCCCGGCGCAGCACCCGGCACGGCAGCGGCTGCACGGTTAGAGCCCGGAATGGCTCCCGAGGTGCTGGGGGGGGGGGTCACTGAGCTCAGGCAGAGACAAGGCCCTGCCCCAGTCCCCCACCTGCCCCAGGACTGCTCCAAAGCCCCCCCCCACTGCCGCATACATCCCAGAGCACCCCAACGGCCCCCCTCGGCACTTCCCAGTGCTCCCTGACACCAACAGGCCCCAGAGCAGCCCTCTGAGCCCCCCTCAATGCTCTCGGAAACCCCAGCTGCCCCAGAGCGGCCGCCTCAGCCCCACAGGCCCTCAAGGCCCCTCAAAACCCCTCACAGGCTGCCCAAAGCCCTCCCAAAACCTCCCCCAGCCCAAAATAACCGGCGCCCCCGGGCTCACCCCGCCACCAGGACGATGACCCGCAGAGGTTCCGCCACGACCGTAAAAAGAACGAGAGCGAACGCCGGCCCGAAGGCGATACCGGCGCAGCCGAAACAAACGGCGGCCCCCATGGCGGCAGGGGACGGGGCGGGGCGGGGCCGCGCGGGGCACGCCGGGAGTTGTAGTCCTCGGGGGGTGAGGGGCGGGGACAGCGCCCCCTGCTGGCGGGAGGGCTGAGAGTGGGGGGGGTAGGACCAGCCCCGGGGATGCTCCCGCAGCGGGGGGGGGGGGAGCCTCTCTGCACCCCAAAAAACTCTCCAATAGAGAGGGGGGCGCGGGATGGGCAGCCCCCCCGGACACCCCCGGCTCCTGGGGACAGGCCCTGGGGGGGGACACGCTGGGCACAACCGCGCCATCGAGCCAGGCTGCTGCCGCCGAAGCCCAAACCTCTTTATTTCGTCCTTGGCCGCAAAGCGGGTGCAGCCGCCCCAGCGCCGCGGGATGGGGGGGGTTCAACAGCGCCATGCCGGGGGGGTTCGGGCACGGAGGGACGAGCTCTGGGGTCGGGGCTGTCACCGCGTCCGGCTGCGGGTCAGGGCGTGCGCCTGGCTGGGGCAGCGAACCTCAGCTGGGCGTACTGCAGCTCTTCCTGCGGGGGACGATGGCGTCAGAGCCACCCGCGCAGCCCCAATTTCCCCGCCGGGCAGCAGCGGGGCTGCGCCCGTCCCCTGCAGAGGGACACTGCCTCCCTGCCAGCCCAGCCCGGGGGCACGCGGGGGCCGCACGGCCTCACCTCATCCTCCCGTGGCGCAGGCGGCTCTGTGGTCCCAGGCTGGTGGCCTGCAGGGGACAGAGCCGGGAGACGTGTCCGGAGTGTGGAGATGGAGGGGACGGAGGGGGACAGAGGGGATGGAGCAGGATGAGGGATGGAGGGGGATCAGGGATGGAGGGGAATCAGGGATGGAGAGGGATCAGGGATGGAGGGGTGACAGTGTGATGGACAGGAGAGTGGGGAACAGCGGGGGACATGGTGGGACACCCCCACACCCCTGCCATGCTCCTTACCCATCGGCGTGGTGCGGCGGAGGCAGCGGATGCTGAGGCAGATGATGAGCAGGAGCAGCAGCACCATGGCCCCAGCCACAACCACAACCCAGGTGTTGAGGGTCTTGCAGGTGTCTGAAGGAGAGGGGCTGGCTCGTCCCACCGTCCCCCCAACATGAGCCAGGCCATCCCCGCTGCCTCAGTTTCCCCACGGGTGACCCAGCTTGGGGGGATGTTCCCCGTACTCACCCGCAGCCCTGAACAGCTCCACGCTCCTCTGGATGGGGGGCCCCGAGGCATTGAATCGCACTTGGCAGAGGCCCCCAGTTCCCGTGTCCGTGCCCATGGGGATGACGAGCGGCCTCGTGCCGCCCCCCAGCCCCAGCACCCTCCCGGGCGCCCCCGGCCAGGAGACGAGGACAGAGCCAGTGGTGTCACCCACGGCACAGACGGGGCCGGGGGGGCCCTGGGGAGCCCCACGGGGCGCCAGCACCATCACCCAGCTCCTGCCCATCCAGCTGTCTGCAAGAAGGAGAGGGGGTGCAGGGGCCGCGGTGGGGGGGATTGAAGGGACCCAGGGGATGGAGGGGAGCCAGGGGTGGAGGGGTACAGAGCAGGGGGTGGCTGGGATGGAGGATGCTGCAGGAGGACATAGGGTGCGGGTGACAGCAGGGGATGAGGGACATGGGGGTGACATGGGGGTCCCACTCCCTGCCAATGTCGCCATCCTACCTCCCACCAGCAGCGTGGTGCCGCTGCCCAAATGCAGGTTCGAGCCCCTCTGGTATGCACACAGGTAGAGCCCGGTGTCGTTGGGCTGGGCAGGGTTGATGCTCAGGGTGACACTTTCCTGTGTGAACTCACAGAACAATCCACTCTTCGACACTCTCTCACAATCCCGCACCAGGTTGAGCTTCTCCCCATCATCGCTCCGGTACCAGAACACGTTGGCTTTACTCTCCATGGCCTCGCTGGCCTCGCAGACGATCTCCGCCTTCTTCCCCGTCTCCACAGTCAGGACGGGCTGGGGCTGGTGCAGCCTCAGCAGCGCTGCCGGGGCTGCGGGAACCAACCGTGGGCTCATTTCCCCCTGCGGCCTCCAGCCCGGCCCCGCCGTAACCCCCGCCGCCGCCGCCCCCCCAGCAGCCACTTGCTCCAAAAAGCCCAGAAATCTCCCCAAAGCAGGGCCTGGCCACCCACCCAGGCAGAGCCACAGCAGCCCCGTGGGGGCCAGCAAGCCCCTGGCCGCCATCGCTGGCCGCTGCTGGCATGGGGGGGCCAGCTGCTTTTCGGGCAATTCTCTGCAGCATTTGATGGCAAGTCTTCCTCCGTCATGGCGAGCAGCTGCACCCACCCACCTGGCCACCCACCGCCCCCACAAAACGCCCTTCAAAGGGCCAAAAAAGTGCAAAGCCGTTCCCAGCCCCCAGCCCTGCCGCTGCCTTTCCTGCTGCGGTTCGGCACACCGAGCCCTCGGCCAAAGCGGCGCCCAAAAACAGCACAAAGCCCCATTGCTGGAGGTGGGGGAAGGGGTTTGGTGTCAAGAAACCCTGCAGAAGCGATCAAATACAGCAGCGAGGCTGACCGCAGCCATCTCCAGCGCGAGCAAAGCCTCCAGCTGCTGCAGAACGGCAGAAGGTAGAGATCAGCTATTGCACGACATAGAGCTCCTGCTGGCGTTGGGCTCCTCGGGGGATGAAACCCCCCCTTGCAACACGGAGCTCCCGGAGAGAAAAGCTCCGCGGCAGAAGGGTTTTGGCCAGCATGTGCTACGGGCTCCTGGGGACCCTCCTGCTCCTCCTGCCAGGTACGTGCTTGCTCCAGAAATACCCCGACCCGGCTCACATTTGCTCTTGGCGGGTTTTCTGCCCCAAAATTTTTTTAGTAGATTGGAAAGCCTGAATTGCAGCCAGCCCACCTCAAAGCTGCTCCCCCCGTGCAGGAGGTGTCTCGGCAGAGGGGACGTGGGTCCAGCAAAGCCCGGGGCAGCTCTGGGTGCTCCCTGGACAGACGGCGGAGCTGAGCTGTCGCATCTCGGACTACAGCACCCACGTCAGCTGGTACAAGGAGAAGCTGGATGGCAGTTTGTTCTGGATTTACCAGAGCTCAAACTACTCCCGTCCAAAGGGAAAATACTCAGGGAGGATGAAAACAGAGCAGGAGTTTTCCCTCACCATCAGCTCTGCACAGAGGGAGGACTCCGGGGTTTATTACTGCAGCTCCTCCTCCTTGTACCCCGCGTTTGGGAATGGGACCAGGCTCGTTGTCACCGGTGAGTGTCACCCGGGGGCTGGGGACATCCCTGGGGAGGTTTGTGCCACCCCCCGGCACCCAGTTTCCCTTTTCAGATGCCTCCGAGCCCCGGCTCTCCATCCTGGTGCCCGTCGACGCAGAGGAGCGCGGGCAGCCCCCGGCCAGCTTCCCCCTGCTCTGCCACCTCCACGACATCCCTGCGGGCTGGGACACCGTGCGCTGGCAGCCCGGCGGGGATGTGACGCCGCTGATGGCGGCGGCCGTGGATGAGCACGGTGTCCTCGGCGCCTGGAGCATCGCCTGGGTCCCGGCCGAGCGCTGGGACGGGGCTGCGACGTGCACGGCCCTGAAAGGCAGCACGAGCAGCACCGTCAGCGTCACCATCGGCAAAGCACCGGGGGAGGGTAATTAGTGCGTTCCCCCCCACCCCTGCCGGTCCCCCCTTCCATCCACCCCCTGCACCCCAATTCTTCCAGCCTCTCCTCCTTTAGCAAATCCCTACAGCCCAATTCTTCCTCAGGAAGGGGTGGGTTTGGAAATCCCTCACCCCTCTCCCGTCTCCTCGCTGGGATTCCCCTGCCCTGAAAGGCTTTAAACCTGCCCCTTCCCCCTTGCTGGGCCCTGACCGACACCCCCGCCCCTTTTTCAGGGGATTCTGGGCCCTGAGCCCCAATTTATGGGGGATCCTGGACCCTGACACACACCCCCCCACTTTTGGGGCATTCTCAGGCCTGACCCCCCCTTTATAGCAGATTCTCCACCCTTTCATCCCCATTTCAGGGGATTCTCAGCCCTGACCCACTCTCTCCGGGGCATTCTCAGCCCTTTTATCCCCGTTTCAGGGGGTGCTCGGCTCTCCAGAGTGACCAAACCCACCCTCCCCCCTCTATTAACTCTCCTTTCCCCCCCTCCGCAGAAGGATGCCCTTCCTGGCCGCTGGCGCTGGGGCTGTCCTGCGTCTCCCTCCTTTTCCTGCTCCAGCTGACCATCCTGCTCTGCCGTCGGCGTCTGGCCAGAGGTGACCCCCCCACGGCACCCCCCTCGCAGCCCCTTCGCCCCGACTCTCTCCTCGCCACCCCCAGCCACCCACGCTCCCACCCGGGAGACCCACCCGGGAGGTAAAACCGCTTCCTCAACCCCTGCCCTGAAATAAAGCCGTTTCTTTCCAGCCGCGTAACGCTGCTCTGCTTAGAACCCAACACCTTCACATTCAGAATTCCCTCCGGGGTTTCACTGCGGGGAAAAGAAACCCCTACGAGCTGAGAAAGTTCACTGTGGGCTGGTGGCGGTGGTGCAAACGCTGCTGCATCCCCGCGCTCCTGCCTGGAGCATCCCCCAAAGCGCTGCTGCCTGCTCGGCTCGTCCAAAAGCCGAGGGTAAATCTCGGCGCGGTGTCGGCTCGCACTCGCGTCCGGCTGCCGGCAGCACCCAAGGGTTGGGTGTCCCCCCCACACCCTCCTTGGGGGAGCACTGCAGCTCCCCAGCCGGAATTCCAGCCCTTTGCGCGGCAGGAGCAGCTCAGAAGCGGCCCGGCACCTTCAAAAAGCATCACGATTGGGCGCGAGGCTGGGTTTGACACCAAATATTTCATTGTCTGACTCAGAGGGAGCAACTTTTTCACCTCCAAAGCGATTGTGACGGCTGCTCGTAGACGGTGTCACCCCCAAAGCGCCCGGAAAGCTTGTTTCAGTGGTTTAGCAGCTCATGAGCACACAAGCGCTCCGGAAAAAATGCAAAACCCCTGGGGAGCTGCCAAGTGGCGGCAGCGAGGTGGGATGGCACGAGCCAGCGCGCTGTCACCGCCATCTAGTGCCACCACGGCACGGCCCCACCGCCCGCACCCTCCCATTTGGGTGCCCGGAGCAGCTCCGGCACCTCCAGCATCCCAGTTTTTCCCTTCAGGGCAGTGGGGCTGGGGAATGTGGGTGGGAACGTGGGAGGGAATTTGGGGAGGGAGCCCCGTGCCCTGCTCTCACTCCCAACAGTCAGTGGGAATTCCAGCTCCGTGTTGCAAGGGGGGGTTTCATCCCCCGAGGAGCCCAACGCCAGCAGGAGCTCTATGTCGTGCAATAGCTGATCTCTACCTTCTGCCGTTCTGCAGCAGCTGGAGGCTTTGCTCGCGCTGGAGATGGCTGCGGTCAGCCTCGCTGCTGTATTTGATCGCTTCTGCAGGGTTTCTTGACACCAAACCCCTTCCCCCACCTCCAGCAATGGGGCTTTGTGCTGTTTTTGGGCGCCGCTTTGGCCGAGGGCTCGGTGTGCCGAACCGCAGCAGGAAAGGCAGCGGCAGGGCTGGGGGCTGGGAACGGCTTTGCACTTTTTTGGCCCTTTGAAGGGCGTTTTGTGGGGGCGGTGGGTGGCCAGGTGGGTGGGTGCAGCTGCTCGCCATGATGGAGGAAGACTTGCCATCAAATCCTGCAGAGAATTGCCCAAAAAGCAGCGGTGGTGATGGGATTTGGGTTATTTGCCTAAAGCCACGTGCTTGGGAGCGAGCCAGGGTCAGCAGGGTGGACCCAGCCCCAGTTCACTCCTGGCCAGCATCCCCAAAATGCTGAAACCCCCCCAATTTCCCCCCCTCCACGCCTGGTCCCAGGCAATGCCCGGCTTGGGACGTGCAGCATCTGCCCCGGGTTTTGCCTCCATGAACAATTTTCTGTCCGTCTGGGAGGTTTTGGAGGGGGGTTCAGCATCCCTCCAGCCCAGAGCATCGCCCGGGCGGGTTTATTCCCCCAGGATGCTCCAAAGAACCCCGAGTTGTTCTCGGAGGCTTCAAAATGGGGGGGGCTGAGGTGCCAGGGATGCTCTGGGATGTGGCGCGTGGCCGAGCGGCCGCCGTGTCCCTGGTAATGAAGCCAGCAGGGTGGGGGGGTGTCGCTGGCCCTGCGGTTTCGGCAGAGGCGGCAGCTCTGCAGAAGGGCTCAGCTCGGGGAGGAGCTGGCCCTGCCATCCCAGCAGCGGCCAGCGATGGCGGCCAGGGGCTTGCTGGCCCCCACGGGGCTGCTGTGGCTCTGCCTGGGTGGGTGGCCAGGCCCTGCTTTGGGGAGATTTCTGGGCTTTTTGGAGCAAGTGGCTGCTGGGGGGGTGGCGGCGGCGGCGGAGGTTACGGCGGGGCCGGGCTGGAGGCCGCAGGGGGAAATGAGCCCACGGTTGGTTCCCGCAGCCCCGGCAGCGCTGCTGAGGCTGCACCAGCCCCAGCCCGTCCTGACTGTGGAGAATGGGGATGCGGTGGAGATCGTCTGCGAGGCCAGCGAGGCCATGGAGCATGAAGCCAATGTGTTCTGGTACCGGCGTGGTGGCGGGGACAGGCCCAAACTGCTCCTGGATTGCGAGAGCAGGAATAAGAGCAGATTCTCCTGCGAGTTCAAGAGGCAAAGTGCCAGTGCCACACTTCACATCGACCATGCCCGCCCCAACGACACCGGGCTCTACCTGTGTGCCTACAAAAAATTCTCGTACCTGCATTTCGGCAACGGCACCACGCTGCTGGTGGGAGGTAGGATGGCGACATTGGCAGGGAGTGGGACCCCCATGTCACCCCCATGTCCCTCATCCCCTGCTGTCACCCGCACCCTATGTCCTCCTGCAGCATCCTCCATCCCAGCCACCCCCTGCTCTGTACCCCTCCACCCCTGGCTCTCCTCCATCCCCTGGCTCCCCTCCATCCCTGGCTCCCCTCTGCCCCTCCATCCCACCTCCCTGGCCCCCGCCCCCCTCAGCCCCCCCTGCACCCCCTCTCCTTCTTGCAGACAGCTGGATGGGCAGGAGCTGGGTGATGGTGCTGGCGCCCCGTGGGGCTCCCCAGGGCCCCCCTGGCCCGGTCTGTGCCGTGGGTGACACCGCCGGCCCTGTCCTCATCTCCTGGCTGGGGGGGCCCGGGAGGGTGCTGGGGCTGGGGGGCAGCACGGGGCCGCTCATCAGCCCCATGGGCACGGACACGGGAACCGGGGGGCTCTGCCAAGTGCGATTCAACGCCTCGGGGCCCCCCATCCAGAGGAGCGTGGAGCTGTTCAGGGCTGCGGGTGAGTACGGGGAACATCCCCCCAAGCTGGGTCACCTGTGGGGAAACTGAGGCAGCGGGGATGGCCTGGCCCAGCCTGGGGGAGATGGTGGGAGAAGCCAGCCCCTCTCTCTTTCAGACACCTGCAAGACCCTCAACACCTGGGTCCTGGTTAGGGCCACCTTGGTGCTGCTGCTGCTGTTGCTGCTCAGCATTTGCCTCTGCCTCAGCATCTACTGCTTCCACCGCACCACACCGATGGGTAAGGAGTGTGGCACAGGTGTGGAGGTCTCCCACTGTGTCCCCCGCTGACCCCACTGTCCTGTGCATCCTGTTGTCACCCCACCATCCTTGATCCCCCTCCATCCATCATCCTGCTCCATCCCCTCTGTCCCCCTCCGTCCCCTCCATCTCCACACTAGGGACACGTCTCCCGGCTCTGTCCCCTGCAGGCCAGCACAGCGGGATGAGGTGAGGCTGTGCGGCCCCCGCGTGCCCCCAGGCTGGGCTGGCAGGGAGGCAGTGTCCCTCTGCAGGGGACGGGCGCAGCCCCGCTGCTGCCCGGCGGGGAAATTGGGGCTGCGCGGGTGGCTCTGACGCCATCGTCCCCCGCAGGAAGAGCTGCAGTACGCCCAGCTGAGGTTCGCTGCCCCAGCCAGGCGCACGCCCTGACCCGCAGCCGGACGCGGTGACAGCCCCGACCCCAGAGCTCGTCCCTCCGTGCCCGAACCCCCCCGGCATGGCGCTGTTGAACCCCCCCCATCCCGCGGCGCTGGGGCGGCTGCACCCGCTTTGCGGCCAAGGACGAAATAAAGAGGTTTGGGCTTCGGCGGCAGCAGCCTGGCTCGATGGCGCGGTGTGCCCAGCGTGTCATAGAATCATGGAATCATAGAATGGTTTGGGTGGGCAGGGACCTCACAGCCCACCCAGTCCCACCCCTGCCATGGGCAGGGACCCCCTCCACCAGCCCAGCTTGCCCAAAGCCCCATCCAACCACACTTCCAGCCACACTTCTCCCTTCCAAAAGCCACAGCCCTGGCTCTCACACTCGGCGCCTCCATCCGCCATGCCCTGGGGCAGCAGCTCCCTCTTCCTCCGTGCACCGTCCCTCTGCACAGCTCCCGGGGCCTCCCCGCAGAGCCCAAACACGACGGATTTAGAACCCCCCCGGCCCACCACCACTTTCAGTCTGCGACGGTCGGCCTTTGCCATCACCGGCCATGGGATGCTGCGGGAGGGGATGCTGGGGGGCCCGTCCCAGAACCACAGCTCCCGCCCGCTTCTTTTTAGGCTTTCCCTTCCTCAGTTCGACCCACATCAGCTGCACGAACCCCCGGGCGCCTTCGAGGGCTCTGAGCAATGGCGGGTGCTGCCCTCCCCTTCCCCTCCCCTTCCCTGCCAAAAGACCCCTCTGCCTGCAGCACCCACCCGCACGGGGGTTATTGCAGAGCCCCAGGTCGACAGCACCCCACACTGCTGGGGGTGGGAAGGGACCTCTGGAGATCATCTCGTCCATCCCCCCTGCCAGAGCAGGATCACCCAGAGCAGGTCGCACAGGATCACGTCCAGGCGCGTTTGGGATCTCCTCAGAGAAGGGGACTCCACAACCTCTCTGGGCAGCCTGTCCCAGTGCTCGGTCACCCCCAGAGGGAAGAAGCTTCTCCTCGTGTTCAGATGGAACTTCCCGTGTTCCACTTTGTGCCCGTTGCCCCTTGCCCTGTCGCTGGGCACCACTGAGAAGAGTCTGGCCCCTTCCTCTAGACACCCGCCCTTTAGATAATTAGCAGCATTGATCAGATCCCCTCTCAGTCTTCTCTTCTCCAGACTAACCAGCCCCGGCTCTCGCAGCCTTTCCTCATACCAGACATGCTCCAGGTCCCTCATCATCCTCGCAGCCCTCCGCTGGACTCTCCCCAGTACTTCCCTGTCCGTCTGGAACTGGGGAGCCCAGCACTGGATGCAAAACTCCAGATGTGGCCTCACCAGGCCAGAGCAGAGGGGCAGGAGAACCTCCCTCGACCTGCTGGCCACGCTCTTCTCAGTGCACCCCAGGACACCATTGGCCTTCTTGGCTACGCGGGCACACTGCTGGTCATGGAGAGCTTGTTGTCCACCAGGACTCCCAGGTCCTTCTCCGCAGCGCTGCTTCCCGGCAGGTCAACCCCTAACCTCTTGCATGGGGTTATTCCTCCCTGGGTGCAGGACCCTACACTTGCCTGTGTTGAATTTCATTGGGTTCCTCTCCACCCAGCTCTCCAGCCTGTCCAGGTCTCGCTGAATGGCAGCGCAGCCTTCTGCTGTCTCGGCCACTCCTCCCAGTTTGGTATGGTCAGCAAACTTGCTGAGGGTGCGCTCTGTCCCCTGTCCGGGTCCCTGATGAAGATGAACAAGACCGGACCCGGCACTGACCCCTGGGGCACACCACTCGCTACAGGCCTCCAACAAAACTCTGCGCCGCTGATCACAACCCTCTGGGCTCTGCCATTCGGCCACTTCTCTACCCACCCCACTGTCCCCTCATCCAACCCACGCTTTCTAACCTTGCTAACGAGGAGGTTATCAGAGAGACAGTGTCAAAAGCCTTGCTGAAGTCAAGGTAGACAACATCCATTGCTCTCCCCTCATCCACAGAGCGGTCATGCCATCAAAGAAGGCTACCAGATTGGTTCAGGCAGGATATCCTGTTCGTGAATCTATTTTGACCATTCCCGATGATCTTCTCCTCCTCCGCATACTTATTGAGGACCCCCAGCATGAGCTGTTCCGTCACCTTTCTGGGGATGGAAATCAGGCTGACTGGCTTGTCATTGCCCGGGTCCTCTTTCTTGCCCTTTTGGAAGACCAGAGGGACATTGGCTTTTCTCCAGTCCTCAGGCACCTCTCCTGTTCTCCAGCACCTTTCAATGATGATGGAGAGCGGCCTAGCAAAAACATCTGCCAGCTCCCTCAGCATTTCTCGGGGCAGCCCATCAGGGCCCATGGATCTGTGGATGTCCAGATCGCCTAGATGTTCTCTGACCCGATCCTCCTCGAACCAGGGAAGGTCGTCCTTTCGCCAGACTCCCTCTCCTACCTCCAGGGTCTGGGATTCCTGAGGGCCGGCCTTAGCAGCAAAGGCTGAAGCAAAGGCGGCATTCCGTAAATCCGCCTCCTCTGTATCCTCCATCACCAGCGCACCCACCCCATTCAGCAGCGGGCCCACCTTTTCCCCAGTCTTCCTTCTGCTGCTGATGTAGTTGAAAAAGCCCTTCTTGGTGTCCATGCCATCCCCTGCCAGTTTTCATTCCAAGTCGGCCTCAGCCTGCCTTCTTGCATCCCTACATTCTCTGACTACATCCCTATAGTCCTCCGCAGTGCCCTTTTCCACATTCGGGAAACTTCCTTCGTCCCTTGGAGTTTCTCCAGCAGCTCCTTGCCCATCCATGCAGGTCTCCTTCCTCCAAAGCTTGATTTCCTCTTCTTCGGGATGCACCGGGCCTGAGCTTGGGGGAAGCGGTGCTGGAATATCGGCCAGCTCTCCCGGGCCCCCTTACCTTCTAGAGCCCCAACCCAGTTTTCCAAAAGGGAAAAAAAGGCTTTTCGAACTTGGACAATGATCAAAGCCGCACGACAGCCCCTTCTCGCCTGATTTTGCCGCCGGGGCAGGAAAAGGCACCGAAGAGCAACCGCCGGATGAGCACGACGAGCGACTCCTCTCCCTGCGCCGAGGATGCTCCCAGTTCTCCCGGCTGCTCGGTGAAGCCCGGATACCGGCGGAGCGGCGGGGCTGCAGGCGCCAGCGTGTCTGTGGGTGCTGGGTGGGATGAATGAGGCCGTTTGGGTGGGCTGCTGGAAGCAATTCTGTACTTGAAGGGAGAAGTGTGGCTGGAAGCGGCCTGTGGCCTTCTCTGCCCCCAGCACTCAGCCTGCTCTGTCCCGCTCCTGGGGACAGGCCCTGGGGGGGGACACGGCTCTTGTGAGACCCCCTGCAGTGCTGCGTCCAGCTCGGGGGTCCCCAGCACAAGAAGGACATGGAGCTGTTGGAGGCCACGAAGCTGATGGGAGGGCTGGAGCACCTCTGCTCTGGAGACAGGCCGAGAGAGTTGGGCTTGTTCAGCCTGGAGAAGAGAAGGCTGCGGGGAGGCCTAATTGCGGCCTTCCAGTCCCTGAAGGGGCTACAGGAAAGATGGTGGGGGGCTGTTTGTCAGGGAGTGCAGTGACAGGACAAGGGGGAATGGGTTTCAGCTGAAGGAGGGTCGATTTAGATGAGATGTGAGGCAGAAATTCTTCCCTGTGAGGGTGCTGAGGCCCTGGCACAGGTTGCCCAGAGAGGTTGTGGCTGCCCCTGGCTCCCTGGCAGTGTTCAAGGCCAGGTTGGATGGGGCTTTGGGCAAGCTGGGCTGGTGGAGGGGGTCCCTGCCCATGGCAGGGGTGGGACTGGGTGGGCTGTGAGGTCCCTGCCCACCCAAACCATTCTATGATTCCATGATTCTATGACACGCTGGGCACAACCGCGCCATCGAGCCAGGCTGCTGCCGCCGAAGCCCAAACCTCTTTATTTCGTCCTTGGCCGCAAAGCGGGTGCAGCCGCCCCAGCGCCGCGGGATGGGGGGGGTTCAACAGCGCCATGCCGGGGGGGTTCGGGCACGGAGGGACGAGCTCTGGGGTCGGGGCTGTCACCGCGTCCGGCTGCGGGTCAGGGCGTGCGCCTGGCTGGGGCAGCGAACCTCAGCTGGGCGTACTGCAGCTCTTCCTGCGGGGGACGATGGCGTCAGAGCCACCCGCGCAGCCCCAATTTCCCCGCCGGGCAGCAGCGGGGCTGCGCCCGTCCCCTGCAGAGGGACACTGCCTCCCTGCCAGCCCAGCCCGGGGGCACGCGGGGGCCGCACGGCCTCACCTCATCCTCCCGTGGCGCAGGCGGCTCTGTGGTCCCAGGCTGGTGGCCTGCAGGGGACAGAGCCGGGAGACGTGTCCCTAGCGTGGAGATGGAGGGGACGGAGGGGGACAGAGGGGATGGAGCAGGATGAGGGACGGAGGGGGATCAGGGATGGAGAGGGATCAGGGATGGAGGGGAATCGGGGATGGAGGGGTGACAGTGTGATGGACAGGAGAGCGGGGGACAGTGGGGGACATGGTGGGACACCCCCACACCCCTGCCATGCTCCTTACCCATCGGCGTGGTGCGGCGGAGGTAGCGGATGGCAAGGCAGATGTTGAGCAGCAGCAGCACCACCATGATCCCGGCGAGGACCGAGGTGTTGAGCGTTGTGAAGCTGCCTGAAGGAGAGGGGCTGGCTCGTCCCACCGTCCCCCCAGGCTGGGCCAGGCCATCCCCGCTGCCTCAGTTTCCCCACGGGTGACCCAGCTTGGGGGGATGTTCCCCGTACTCACCCGCAGCCCTGAACAGCTCCACGCTCCTCTGGATGGGGGGCCCCGAGGCGTTGAATCGCATTTGGCAGAGCCCCCCGGTTCCCGTGTCCGTGCCCATGGGGATGACGAGCAGCCTCGTGCTGCCCCCCAGCCCCAGCACCCTCCCGGGCCCCCCCGGCCAGGAGACGAGGACAGGGCCGGCGGTGTCACCCACGGCACAGACCGGGCCAGGGGGGCCCTGGGGAGCCCCACGGGGCGCCAGCACCATCACCCAGCTCCTGCCCATCCAGCTGTCTGCAAGAAGGAGAGGGGGTGCAGGGGCCGGGGTGGGGGGGATTGAAGGGACCCAGGGGATGGAGGGGAGCCAGGGATGGAGGGGATTGAAGGGATGGAGGGGACCCAGGGGTGGAGGGGTACAGAGCAGGGGGTGGCTGGGATGGAGGATGCTGCAGGAGGACATAGGGTGCGGGTGACAGCAGGGGATGAGGGACATGGGGGTGACATGGGGGTCCCACTCCCTGCCAATGTCGCCATCCTACCTCCCACCAGCAGCGTGGTGCCGTTGCCGAAATGCAGGTTCCAGGCCCTGTAGTAGGCACACAGGTAGAGCCCGGTGTCGCTGGGCTGGGCAGGGTTGATGCTCAGGGTGACACTTTGCCTCTTGAACTCGCAGAAGAATCGCTGCTTTCCCCCTTTCTGGCAGTTCAGGAGCAGTTTGGGACGGTCCCCTCTGTCACGCCGGTACCACAACACGTTGGCTTTACTCTCCATGGCCTCGCTGGCCTCGCAGACGATCTCCACCTTCTTCCCCGTCTCCACAGTCAGGACGGGCTGGGGCTGGTGCAGCCTCAGCAGCGCTGCCAGGGCTGCGGGAACCAACCGTGGGCTCATTTCCCCCTGCGGCCTCCAGCCCGGCCCCGCCGTAACCCCCGCCGCCGCCGCCCCCCCAGCAGCCACTTGCTCCAAAAAGCCCAGAAATCTCCCCAAAGCAGGGCCTGGCCACCCACCCAGGCAGAGCCACAGCAGCCCCGTGGGGGCCAGCAAGCCCCTGGCCACCATCGCTGGCCGCTGCTGGCATGGGGGGGCCAGCTGCTTTTCGGGCAATTCTCTGCAGCATTTGATGGCAAGTCTTCCTCCGTCATGGCGAGCAGCTGCACCCACCCCCCTTGTCACCCTCACGCCCCCACAAAACGCCCTTCAAAGGGCCAAAAAAGTGCAAAGCCGTTCCCAGCCCCCAGCCCTGCCGCTGCCTTTCCTGCTGCGGTTCGGCACACCGAGCCCTCGGCCAAAGCGGCGCCCAAAAACAGCACAAAGCCCCATTGCTGGAGGTGGGGGAAGGGGTTTGGTGTCAAGAAACCCTGCAGAAGCGATCAAATACAGCAGCGAGGCTGACCGCAGCCATCTCCAGCGCGAGCAAAGCCTCCAGCTGCTGCAGAACGGCAGAAGGTAGAGATCAGCTATTGCACGACATAGAGCTCCTGCTGGCGTTGGGCTCCTCGGGGGATGAAACCCCCCCTTGCAACACGGAGCTCCCGGAGAGAAAAGCTCCGCGGCAGAAGGGTTTTGGCCAGCATGTGCTACGGGCTCCTGGGGACCCTCCTGCTCCTCCTGCCAGGTACGTGCTTGCTCCAGAAATACCCCGACCCGGCTCACATTTGCTCTTGGTGGGTTTTCTGCCCCCAAATCTTTTTAGTAGATTGGAAAGCCTGAATTGCAGCCAGCCCACCTCAAAGCTGCTCCCCCCGTGCAGGAGGTGTCTCGGCAGAGGGGACGTGGGTCCAGCAAAGCCCGGGGCAGCTCCGGGTGCTCCCTGGACAGACGGCGGAGCTGAGCTGTCGCATCTCGGACTACAGCACCCGTGTGAGCTGGTACAAGGAGAAGCCGGACGGCAGTTTGTTCTGGATTTACCAGAGCTCAAACTACTCCCGTCCGAAGGGAAAATACTCAGGGAGGATGAAAAGAGAGCAGGATTTTTCCCTCACCATCAGCTCTGCACAGAGGGAGGACTCCGGGGTTTATTACTGCAGCTCCTCCTCCTTGTACCCCGCGTTTGGGAATGGGACCAGGCTCGTTGTCACCGGTGAGTGTCACCCGGGGGCTGGGGACATCCCTGGGGAGGTTTGTGCCACCCCCCGGCACCCAGTTTCCCTTTTCAGATGCCTCCGAGCCCCGGCTCTCCATCCTGGTGCCCGTCGACGCAGAGGAGCGCGGGCAGCCCCCGGCCAGCTTCCCCCTGCTCTGCCACCTCCACGACATCCCTGCGGGCTGGGACACCGTGCGCTGGCAGCCCGGCGGGGACGTGACGCCGCTGATGGCGGCGGCCGTGGATGAGCACGGTGTCCTCGGCGCCTGGAGCATCGCCTGGGTCCCGGCCGAGCGCTGGGACGGGACTGCGACGTGCACGGCCCTGAAAGGCAGCACGAGCAGCACCGTCAGCGTCATCATCGGCAAAGCACCGGGGGAGGGTAATTAGTGCGTTCCTCCCCACCCCTGCCGGTCCCCCCTTCCATCCACCCCCTGCACCCCAATTCTTCCAGCCTCTCCTCCTTTAGCAAATCCCTACAGCCCAATTCTTCCTCAGGAAGGGGTGGGTTTGGAAATCCCTCACCCCTCTCCCGTCTCCTCGCTGGGATTCCCCTGCCCTGAAAGGCTTTAAACCTGCCCCTTCCCCCTTGCTGGGCCCTGACCGACACCCCCCCGCCCCTTTTTCAGGGGATTCTGGGCCCTGACCCCTAATTTATGGGGGATGCTGCACCCTGAGACACCCATTGCAGGGGATTCTGGGCCCTGAGCCCCAATTTATGGGGGATCCTGGACCCTGACACCCCCCCCCCCCCTTTTGGGGCATTCTCAGGCCTGACCCCCCCTTTATAGCAGATTCTCCACCCTTTCATCCCCATTTCAGGGGATTCTCAGCCCTGACCCACTCTCTCCGGGGCATTCTCAGCCCTTTTATCCCCGTTTCAGGGGGTGCTCGGCTCTCCAGAGTGACCAAACCCACCCTCCCCCCTCTATTAACTCTCCTTTCCCCCCCTCCGCAGAAGGATGCCCTTCCTGGCCGCTGGCGCTGGGGCTGTCCTGCGTCTCCCTCCTTTTCCTGCTCCAGCTGACCATCCTGCTCTGCCGTCGGCGTCTGGCCAGAGGTGACCCCCCCACGGCACCCCCCGCGCAGCCCCTTCGCCCCGACTCTCTCCTCGCCACCCCCAGCCACCCACGCTCCCACCCGGGAGACCCACCCGGGAGGTAAAACCGCTTCCTCAACCCCTGCCCTGAAATAAAGCCGTTTCTTTCCAGCCGCGTAACGCTGCTCTGCTTAGAACCCAACACCTTCACATTCAGAATTCCCTCCGGGGTTTCACTGCGGGGAAAAGAAACCCCTACGAGCTGAGAAAGTTCACTGTGGGCTGGTGGCGGTGGTGCAAACGCTGCTGCATCCCCGCGCTCCTGCCTGGAGCATCCCCCAAAGCGCTGCTGCCTGCTCGGCTCGTCCAAAAGCCGAGGGTAAATCTCGGCGCGGTGTCGGCTCGCACTCGCGTCCGGCTGCCGGCAGCACCCAAGGGTTGGGTGTCCCCCCCACACCCTCCTTGGGGGAGCACTGCAGCTCCCCAGCCGGAATTCCAGCCCTTTGCGCGGCAGGAGCAGCTCAGAAGCGGCCCGGCACCTTCAAAAAGCATCACGATTGGGCGCGAGGCTGGGTTTGACACCAAATATTTCATTGTCTGACTCAGAGGGAGCAACTTTTTCACCTCCAAAGCGATTGTGACGGCTGCTCGTAGACGGTGTCACCCCCAAAGCGCCCGGAAAGCTTGTTTCAGTGGTTTAGCAGCTCATGAGCACACCAGCGCTCCGGAAAAAATGCAAAACCCCTGGGGAGCTGCCAAGTGGCGGCAGCGAGGTGGGATGGCACGAGCCAGCGCGCTGTCACCGCCATCTAGTGCCACCACGGCACGGCCCCACCGCCCGCACCCTCCCATTTGGGTGCCCGGAGCAGCTCCGGCACCTCCAGCATCCCAGTTTTTCCCTTCAGGGCAGTGGGGCTGGGGAATGTGGGTGGGAACGTGGGAGGGAATTTGGGGAGGGAGCCCCGTGCCCTGCTCTCACTCCCAACAGTCAGTGGGAATTCCAGCTCCGTGTTGCAAGGGGGGGTTTCATCCCCCGAGGAGCCCAACGCCAGCAGGAGCTCTATGTCGTGCAATAGCTGATCTCTACCTTCTGCCGTTCTGCAGCAGCTGGAGGCTTTGCTCGCGCTGGAGATGGCTGCGGTCAGCCTCGCTGCTGTATTTGATCGCTTCTGCAGGGTTTCTTGACACCAAACCCCTTCCCCCACCTCCAGCAATGGGGCTTTGTGCTGTTTTTGGGCGCCGCTTTGGCCGAGGGCTCGGTGTGCCGAACCGCAGCAGGAAAGGCAGCGGCAGGGCTGGGGGCTGGGAACGGCTTTGCACTTTTTTGGCCCTTTGAAGGGCGTTTTGTGGGGGCGGTGGGTGGCCAGGTGGGTGGGTGCAGCTGCTCGCCATGATGGAGGAAGACTTTCCATCAAATCCTGCAGAGAATTGCCCAAAAAGCAGCGGTGGTGATGGGATTTGGGTTATTTGCCTAAAGCCACGTGCCTGGAAGCGAGCCAGGGTCAGCAGGGTGGACCCAGCCCCAGTTCACTCCTGGCCAGCATCCCCAAAATGCTGAAACTCCCCCAATTTCCCCCCCTCCACGCCTGGTCCCAGGCAATGCCCGGCTTGGGACGTGCAGCATCTGCCCCGGGTTTTGCCTCCATGAACAATTTTCTGTCCGTCTGGGAGGTTTTGGAGGGGGGTTCAGCATCCCTCCAGCCCAGAGCATCGCCCGGGCGGGTTTATTCCCCCAGGATGCTCCAAAGAACCCCGAGTTGTTCTCGGAGGCTTCAAAATGGGGGGGGCTGAGGTGCCAGGGATGCTCTGGGACGTGGCGCGTGGCCGAGCGGCCGCCGTGTCCCTGGTAATGAAGCCAGCAGGGTGGGGGGGTGTCGCTGGCCCTGCGGTTTCGGCAGAGGCGGCAGCTCTGCAGAAGGGCTCAGCTCGGGGAGGAGCTGGCCCCGCCATCCCAGCAGCGGCCAGCGATGGCGGCCAGGGGCTTGCTGGCCCCCACGGGGCTGCTGTGGCTCTGCCTGGGTGGGTGGCCAGGCCCTGCTTTGGGGAGATTTCTGGGCTTTTTGGAGCAAGTGGCTGCTGGGGGGGCGGCGGCGGCGGCGGCGGCGGGGGTTACGGCGGGGCCGGGCTGGAGGCCGCAGGGGGAAATGAGCCCACGGTTGGTTCCCGCAGCCCCGGCAGCGCTGCTGAGGCTGCACCAGCCCCAGCCTGTCCTGACTGTGGAGAACGGGGATGCGGTGGAGATCGTCTGTGAGGCCAGCGAGGCCATGGAGAGTAAAGCCAACGTGTTGTGGTACCAGCGTGATGGCAGGGACGGGCCCAAACTGCTCCTGGATTGCGAGAGCAGGAATAAGAGCAGATTCTCCTGCGAGTTCAAGAGGCACAGTGCCAGTGCCACACTTCACATCGACCATGCCCGCCCCAACGACACCGGGCTCTACCTGTGTGCCTACAAAAAATTCTCGTACCTGCATTTCGGCAACGGCACCACGCTGCTGGTGGGAGGTAGGATGGCGACATTGGCAGGGAGTGGGACCCCCATGTCACCCCCATGTCCCTCATCCCCTGCTGTCACCCGCACCCTATGTCCTCCTGCAGCATCCTCCATCCCATCCACCCCCTGCTCTGTACCCCTCCATCCCTGGCTCCCCTCCATCCCCTGGGTCCCTTCAATCCCCCCCACCCCGGCCTCCCCTGCACCTCCTCTCCTTCTTGCAGACAGCTGGATGGGCAGGAGCTGGGTGATGGTGCTGGCGCCCCGTGGGGCTCCCCAGGGCCCCCCCGGCCCCGTCTGTGCCGTGGGTGACACCGCCGGCCCTGTCCTCGTCTCCTGGCCGGGGGGGCCCGGGAGGGTGCTGGGGCTGAGGAGCAGCACGGGGCCGCTCATCAGCCCCATGGGCACGGACACGGGAACCGGGGGGCTCTGCCAAGTGCGATTCAACGCCTCGGGGCCCCCCATCCAGAGGAGCGTGGAGCTGTTCAGGGCTGCGGGTGAGTACGGGGAACATCCCCCCAAGCTGGGTCACCCGTGGGGAAACTGAGGCAGCGGGGATGGCCTGTCCCAGGCTGTGGAGACGGTGGGACGAGCCAGCCCCTCTCTCTTTCAGACACCTGCAAGACCCTCAACACCTGGGTTGCGGTTGTGGCTGGGGCCATGGTGCTGCTGCTCCTGCTCATCATCTGCCTCAGCATCCGCTGCCTCCGCCGCACCACGCCGATGGGTAAGGAGCATGGCAGGGGTGTGGGGGTGTCCCACCATGTCCCCCACTGTCCCCCACTCTCCTGTCCATCACACTGTCAGCCCTTCATCCCTTATCCCCCTCCATCCCCGATCCCCCTCCATCCCTCATCCTGCTCCATCCCCTCTGTCCCCCTCCGTCCCCTCCATCTCCACGCTAGGGACACGTCTCCCGGCTCTGTCCCCTGCAGGCCACCAGCCTGGGACCACAGAGCCGCCTGCGCCACGGGAGGATGAGGTGAGGCCGTGCGGCCCCCGCGTGCCCCCGGGCTGGGCTGGCAGGGAGGCAGTGTCCCTCTGCAGGGGACAGGCGCAGCCCCGCTGCTGCCCGGCGGGGAAATTGGGGCTGCGCGGGTGGCTCTGACGCCATCGTCCCCCGCAGGAAGAGCTGCAGTACGCCCAGCTGAGGTTCGCTGCCCCAGCCAGGCGCACGCCCTGACCCGCAGCCGGACGCGGTGACAGCCCCGACCCCAGAGCTCGTCCCTCCGTGCCCGAACCCCCCCGGCATGGCGCTGTTGAACCCCCCCCATCCCGCGGCGCTGGGGCGGCTGCACCCGCTTTGCGGCCAAGGACGAAATAAAGAGGTTTGGGCTTCAGCGGCAGCAGCCTGGCTCGATGGCGCGGTGTGCCCAGCGTGTCCCCCCCAGGGCCTGTCCCCAGGAGCGGGACAGAGCGGGCTGAGTGCTGGGGCCAGACAAGGCCACAGGCTGCTTCCAGCCACACTTCTCCCTTCCAAAAGCCACAGCCCTGGCTCTCACACTCGGCGCCTCCATCCGCCATGCCCTGGGGCAGCAGCTCCCTCTTCCTCCGTGCACCGTCCCTCTGCACAGCTCCCGGGGGCTCCCCACAGAGCCCAAACACGACGGATTTAGAACCCCCCTGGCCCACCACCACTTTCAGTCTGCGACGGTCGGCCTTTGCCATCACCGGCCATGGGATGCTGCGGGAGGGGATGCTGGGGGGCCCGTCCCAGAACCACAGCTCCCGCCCGCTTCTTTTTAGGCTTTCCCTTCCTCAGTTCGACCCACGTCAGCTGCACGAACCCCCGGGCGCCTTCGAGGGCTCTGAGCAATGGCGGGTGCTGCCCTCCCCTTCCCCTCCCCTTCCCTGCCAAAAGACCCCTCTGCCTGCAGCACCCACCCGCACGGGGGTTATTGCAGAGCCCCAGGTCGACAGCACCCCACACTGCTGGGGGTGGGAAGGGACCTCTGGAGATCATCTCGTCCATCCCCCCTGCCAGAGCAGGATCACCCAGAGCAGGTCGCACAGGATCACGTCCAGGCGCGTTTGGGATCTCCTCAGAGAAGGGGACTCCACAACCTCTCTGGGCAGCCTGTCCCAGCGCTCGGTCACCCCCAGAGGGAAGAAGCTTCTCCTCGTGTTCAGATGGAACTTCCCGTGTTCCACTTTGTGCCCGTTGCCCCTTGCCCTGTCGCTGGGCACCACTGAGAAGAGTCTGGCCCCTTCCTCTAGACACCCGCCCTTTAGATAATTAGCAGCATTGATCAGATCCCCTCTCAGTCTTCTCTTCTCCAGACTAACCAGCCCCGGCTCTCGCAGCCTTTCCTCATACCAGACATGCTCCAGGTCCCTCATCATCCTCGCAGCCCTCCGCTGGACTCTCCCCAGTACTTCCCTGTCCGTCTGGAACTGGGGAGCCCAGCACTGGATGCAAAACTCCAGATGTGGCCTCACCAGGCCAGAGCAGAGGGGCAGGAGAACCTCCCTCGACCTGCTGGCCACGCTCTTCTCAGTGCACCCCAGGACACCATTGGCCTTCTTGGCTACGCGGGCACACTGCTGGTCATGGAGAGCTTGTTGTCCACCAGGACTCCCAGGTCCTTCTCTGCAGCGCTGCTTCCCGGCAGGTCAACCCCTAACCTCTTGCATGGGGTTATTCCTCCCTGGGTGCAGGACCCTACACTTGCCTGTGTTGAATTTCATTGGGTTCCTCTCCACCCAGCTCTCCAGCCTGTCCAGGTCTCGCTGAATGGCAGCGCAGCCTTCTGCTGTCTCGGCCACTCCTCCCAGTTTGGTATGGTCAGCAAACTTGCTGAGGGTGCGCTCTGTCCCCTGTCCGGGTCCCTGATGAAGATGAACAAGACCGGACCCGGCACTGACCCCTGGGGCACACCACTCGCTACAGGCCTCCAACAAAACTCTGCGCCGCTGATCACAACCCTCTGGGCTCTGCCATTCGGCCACTTCTCTACCCACCCCACTGTCCCCTCATCCAACCCACGCTTTCTAACCTTGCTAACGAGGAGGTTATCAGAGAGACAGTGTCAAAAGCCTTGCTGAAGTCAAGGTAGACAACATCCATTGCTCTCCCCTCATCCACAGAGCGGTCATGCCATCAAAGAAGGCTACCAGATTGGTTCAGGCAGGATATCCTGTTCGTGAATCTATTTTGACCATTCCCGATGATCTTCTCCTCCTCCGCATACTTATTGAGGACCCCCAGCATGAGCTGTTCCGTCACCTTTCTGGGGATGGAAATCAGGCTGACTGGCTTGTCATTGCCCAGGTCCTCTTTCTTGCCCTTTTGGAAGACCAGAGGGACATTGGCTTTTCTCCAGTCCTCAGGCACCTCTCCTGTTCTCCAGCACCTTTCAATGATGATGGAGAGCGGCCTAGCAAAAACATCTGCCAGCTCCCTCAGCATTTCTCGGGGCAGCCCATCAGGGCCCATGGATCTGTGGATGTCCAGATCGCCTAGATGTTCTCTGACCCGATCCTCCTCGAACCAGGGAAGGTCGTCCTTTCGCCAGACTCCCTCTCCTACCTCCAGGGTCTGGGATTCCTGAGGGCCGGCCTTCGCAGCAAAGGCTGAAGCAAAGGCGGCATTCCGTAAATCCGCCTCCTCTGTATCCTCCATCACCAGCGCACCCACCCCATTCAGCAGCGGGCCCACCTTTTCCCCAGTCTTCCTTCTGCTGCTGATGTAGTTGAAAAAGCCCTTCTTGGTGTCCATGCCATCCCCTGCCAGTTTTCATTCCAAGTCGGCCTCAGCCTGCCTTCTTGCATCCCTACATTCTCTGACTACATCCCTATAGTCCTCCGCAGTGCCCTTTTCCACATTCGGGAAACTTCCTTCGTCCCTTGGAGTTTCTCCAGCAGCTCCTTGCCCATCCATGCAGGTCTCCTTCCTCCAAAGCTTGATTTCCTCTTCTTCGGGATGCACCGGGCCTGAGCTCGGGGGAAGCGGTGCTGGAATATCGGCCAGCTCTCCCGGGCCCCCTTACCTTCTAGAGCCCCAACCCAGTTTTCCAAAAGGGAAAAAAAGGCTTTTCGAACTTGGACAATGATCAAAGCCGCACGACAGCCCCTTCTCGCCTGATTTTGCCGCCGGGGCAGGAAAAGGCACCGAAGAGCAACCGCCGGATGAGCACGACGAGCGACTCCTCTCCCTGCGCCGAGGATGCTCCCAGTTCTCCCGGCTGCTCGGTGAAGCCCGGATACCGGCGGAGCGGCGGGGCTGCAGGCGCCAGCGTGTCTGTGGGTGCTGGGTGGGATGAATGAGGCCGTTTGGGTGGGCTGCTGGAAGCAATTCTGTACTTGAAGGGAGAAGTGTGGCTGGAAGCGGCCTGTGGCCTTCTCTGCCCCCAGCACTCAGCCCGCTCTGTCCCGCTCCTGGGGACAGGCCCTGGGGGGGACACGGCTCTTGTGAGACCCCCCTGCAGTGCTGCGTCCAGCTCGGGGGTCCCCAGCACAAGAAGGACATGGAGCTGTTGGAGGCCACGAAGCTGATGGGAGGGCTGGAGCACCTCTGCTCTGGAGACAGGCCGAGAGAGTTGGGCTTGTTCAGCCTGGAGAAGAGAAGGCTGCGGGGAGGCCTAATTGCGGCCTTCCACTCCCTGAAGGGGCTACAGGAAAGATGGTGGGGGGCTGTTTGTCAGGGAGTGCAGTGACAGGACAAGGGGGAATGGGTTTCAGCTGAAGGAGGGTCGATTTAGATGAGATGTGAGGCAGAAATTCTTCCCTGTGAGGGTGCTGAGGCCCTGGCACAGGTTGCCCAGAGAGGTTGTGGCTGCCCCTGGCTCCCTGGCAGTGTTCAAGGCCAGGTTGGATGGGGCTTTGGGCAAGCTGGGCTGGTGGAGGGTGTCCCTGCCCATGGCAGGGGTGGGACTGGGTGGGCTGTGAGGTCCCTGCCCACCCAAACCATTCTATGATTCCATGATTCTATGACACGCTGGGCACAACCGCGCCATCGAGCCAGGCTGCTGCCGCCGAAGCCCAAACCTCTTTATTTTGTCCTTGGCCGCAAAGCGGGTGCAGCCGCCCCAGCGCCGCGGGATGGGGGGGGTTCAACAGCGCCATGCCGGGGGGGTTCGGGCACGGAGGGACGAGCTCTGGGGTCGGGGCTGTCACCGCGTCCGGCTGCGGGTCAGGGCGTGCGCCTGGCTGGGGCAGCGAACCTCAGCTGGGCGTACTGCAGCTCTTCCTGCGGGGGACGATGGCGTCAGAGCCAGCCGCGCAGCCCCAATTTCCCCGCCGGGCAGCAGCGGGGCTGCGCCCGTCCCCTGCAGAGGGACACTGCCTCCCTGCCAGCCCAGCCCGGGGGCACGCGGGGGCCGCATGGCCTCACCTCATCCTCCCGTGGCGCAGGTGGCTCTGTGGTCCCAGGCTGGTGGCCTGCAGGGGACAGAGCCGGGAGACGTGTCCCTAGTGTGGAGATGGAGGGGACGGAGGGGGACAGAGGGGATGGAGCAGGATGAGGGATGGAGGGGGATCAGCGATGGAGGGGGATCAGGGATGAAGGGCTGACAGCGAGATGGACAGGAGAGTGGGGGACAGCGGGGGACATGGTGGGACACCCCCACACCCCTGCCATGCTCCTTACCCATCGGCGTGCTGCGGCGGAGGTAGCAAATGCTGAGGCAGATGCCGAGCAGGAGCAGCAGCACCCAGGCCCCAGCCACAACCAGGATCCCAGTTATGGTGGTGTTGCACCTGCCTGAGGGAAAGGGACTGGATTGTCCCACCATGCCCCCACCGTCCCCCCAGCCTGGGCCAGGCCATCCCTGCTGCCTCAGTTTCCCCACGGGTGACCCAGCTTGGGGGGATGTTCCCCGTACTCACCCGCAGCCCTGAACAGCTCCACGCTCCTCTGGATGGGGGGCCCCGAGGCATTGAATCGCACTTGGCAGAGCCCCCCGGTTCCCATGTCCGTGCCCATGGGGATGACGAGCAGCCTCGTGCCGCCCCCCAGCCCCAGCACCCTCCTGGGCCCCCCCGGCCAGGAGACGAGGACAGGGCCGGCGGTGTCACCCACGGCACAGACGGGGCCGGGGGGGCCCTGGGGAGCCCCACGGGGCGCCAGCACCATCACCCAGCTCCTGCCCATCCAGCTGTCTGCAAGAAGGAGAGGGGGTGCAGGGGAGGCCGGGGTGGGGGGGATTGAAGGGACCCAGGGGATGGAGGGGAGCCAGGGATGGAGGGGTACAGAGCAGGGGGTGGATGGGATGGAGGATGCTGCAGGAGGACATAGGGTGCGGGTGACAGCAGGGGATGAGGGACATGGGGGTGACATGGGGGTCCCACTCCCTGCCAATGTCGCCATCCTACCTCCCACCAGCAGCGTGGTGCCGTTGCCGAAATGCAGGTTCCAGGCCCTGTAGTAGGCACACAGGTAGAGCCCGGTGTCGCTGGGCTGGGCAGGGTTGATGCTCAGGGTGACACTTTGCCTCTTGAACTCGCAGAAGAATCGCTGCTTTCCCCCTTTCTGGCAGTTCAGGAGCAGTTTGGGACGGTCCCCTCTGTCACGCCGGTACCACAACATGTTGGCTTTACTCTCCATGGCCTCGCTGGCCTCGCAGACGATCTCCACCGCATCCCCGTTCTCCACAGTCAGGACGGGCTGGGGCTGGTGCAGCCTCAGCAGCGCTGCCGGGGCTGCGGGAACCAACCGTGGGCTCATTTCCCCCTGCGGCCTCCAGCCCGGCCCCACCGTAACCCCCGCCGCCGCCGCCGCCACCGCCCCCCCAGCAGCCACTTGCTCCAAAAAGCCCAGAAATCTCCCCAAAGCAGGGCCTGGCCACCCACCCAGGCAGAGCCACAGCAGCCCCGTGGGGGCCAGCAAGCCCCTGGCCGCCATCGCTGGCCGCTGCTGGCATGGGGGGGCCAGCTGCTTTTCGGGCAATTCTCTGCAGCATTTGATGGCAAGTCTTCCTCCGTCATGGCGAGCAGCTGCACCCACCCCCCTTGTCACCCTCACGCCCCCACAAAACGCCCTTCAAAGGGCCAAAGAAGTGCAAAGCCGTTCCCAGCCCCCAGCCCTGCCGCTGCCTTTCCTGCTGCGGTTTGGCACACCGAGCCCTCGGCCAAAGCGGCGCCCAAAAACAGCACAAAGCCCCATTGCTGGAGGTGGGGGAAGGGGTTTGGTGTCAAGAAACCCTGCAGAAGCGATCAAATACAGCAGCGAGGCTGACCGCAGCCATCTCCAGCGCGAGCAAAGCCTCCAGCTGCTGCAGAACGGCAGAAGGTAGAGATCAGCTATTGCACGACATAGAGCTCCTGCTGGCGTTGGGCTCCTCGGGGGATGAAACCCCCCCTTGCAACACGGAGCTCCCGGAGAGAAAAGCTCCGCGGCAGAAGGGTTTTGGCCAGCATGTGCTACGGGCTCCTGGGGACCCTCCTGCTCCTCCTGCCAGGTACGTGCTTGCTCCAGAAATACCCCGACCCGGCTCACATTTGCTCTTGGCGGGTTTTCTGCCCCAAAATCTTTTTAGTAGATTGGAAAGCCTGAATTGCAGCCAGCCCACCTCAAAGCTGCTCCCCCCGTGCAGGAGGTGTCTCGGCAGAGGGGACGTGGGTCCAGCAAAGCCCGGGGCAGCTCTGGGTGCTCCCTGGACAGACGGCGGAGCTGAGCTGTCGCATCTCGGACTACAGCACCCACGTCAGCTGGTACAAGGAGAAGCTGGATGGCAGTTTGTTCTGGATTTACCAGAGCTTCACTTACTTCACTGTGAACGGAAAATACTCAGGGAGGAAGAAAACATGGCAGGAGTTTTCCCTCACCATCAGCTCTGCACAGAGGGAGGACTCCGGGGTTTATTACTGCAGCTCCTCCTCCTTGCACCCCGCGTTTGGGAATGGGACCAGGCTCGTTGTCACCAGTGAGTGTCACCCAGGGGCTAGGGACATCCCTGGGGAGGTTTGTGCCACCCCCCGGCACCCAGTTTCCCTTTTCAGATGCCACCGAGCCCCGGCTCTCCATCCTGGTGCCCGTCGACGCAGAGGAGCGCGGGCAGCCCCCGGCCAGCTTCCCCCTGCTCTGCCACCTCCACGACATCCCTGCGGGCTGGGACACCGTGCGCTGGCAGCCCGGCGGGGACGTGACGCCACTGATGGCGGCGGCCGTGGATGAGCACGGTGTCCTCGGCGCCTGGAGCATCGCCTGGGTCCCGGCCGAGCGCTGGGACGGGACTGCGACGTGCACGGCCCTGAAAGGCAGCACGAGCAGCACCGTCAGCGTCATCATCGGCAAAGCACCGGGGGAGGGTAATTAGTGCGTTCCCCCCCACCCCTGCCGGTCCCCCCTTCCATCCACCCCCTGCACCCCAATTCTTCCAGCCTCTCCTCCTTTAGCAAATCCCTACAGCCCAATTCTTCCTCAGGAAGGGGTGGGTTTGGAAATCCCTCACCCCTCTCCCGTCTCCTCGCTGGGATTCCCCTGCCCTGAAAGGCTTTAAACCTGCCCCTTCCCCCTTGCTGGGCCCTGACCGACACCCCCGCCCCTTTTTCAGGGGATTCTGGGCCCTGAGCCCCAATTTATGGGGGATGCTGCACCCTGAGACCCCCATTGCAGGGGATTCTGGGCCCTGAGCCCCACTTTATGGGGGATCCTGGACCCTGACACACACCCCCCCCCCTTTCTGGGGCACTCTCAGGCCTGACCCCCCCTTTATAGCAGATTCTCCACCCTTTCATCCCCATTTCAGGGGATTCTCAGCCCTGACCCACTCTCTCCGGGGCATTCTCAGCCCTTTTATCCCCGTTTCAGGGGGTGCTCGGCTCTCCAGAGTGACCAAACCCACCCTCCCCCCTCTATTAACTCTCCTTTCCCCCCCTCCGCAGAAGGATGCCCTTCCTGGCCGCTGGCGCTGGGGCTGTCCTGCGTCTCCCTCCTTTTCCTGCTCCAGCTGACCATCCTGCTCTGCCGTCGGCGTCTGGCCAGAGGTGACCCCCCCACGGCACCCCCCTCGCAGCCCCTTCGCCCCGACTCTCTCCTCGCCACCCCCAGCCACCCACGCTCCCACCCGGGAGACCCACCCGGGAGGTAAAACCGCTTCCTCAACCCCTGCCCTGAAATAAAGCCGTTTCTTTCCAGCCGCGTAACGCTGCTCTGCTTTTTTTCGAGTCGGAGGGACCAACTTTTGCCACCGCGAGCACCAGTCCCCAGCATCACCCGCAAAGAGCCAGGAGGGTTTTTTCACCGTAATCTTTTCCGACAGGATTTGAGCACCAGCCCTGGGAAGATTCCCGTCAGATATTTTCCAGCCTTTTGGGGAGGGTTTTTAGCAGAATTTTTTGAATTCATTGTTTTGGGTTTGCGTGGCAAGCTTTTGGTAGCGGCGGGGCTACAGGGGTGGCTTCTGCAAGAAGCTGCCAGAAGCTTCCCCCATGTCCCATCGAGCCGATGCCGGCCGGCTCCAAGACGGACCCGCCGCTGGCCAAGGCTGAGCTCATCAGCGACGCAGCCCGTGGAGGATGATGATGGGGAGCAGAGATTCCCCCGCAGCCCATGAAGACCCCACGCTGGAGCAGTTGGTGAAGAACCGCAGCCCGTGGGAAGGACTCACGCTGGAGAAGTGCGTGGAGGAGTGTCTGCCGTGGGAGGGACCCCACGCTGGAGCAGCGAGGAGTGTGAGGAGTCCTGCCCTGAGGAGGAAGGAGCGGCAGAGACACCGTGTGATGAACTGACCACAACCCCTATTCCCCGTCCCCCTGTGCTGCTGAGGGGGAGGAGGGAGAGAATTGGGGATGAAGTCTGGGGAGAAGGGAGGGGTGGGGGGAGCCGTTCTAAGGTTCGGCTTTGTTTCTCATTGCTCCACTCTCTGTTCTGGGTAATAAATTAGATGAATTCCTTCTCAGGTGAGTCTGTGTTGCCTGTGAGGGTAATTGCTGACCCATGTCTCCCCATCTTGATCTCCACCCACCAGCCTCTCCTTGTATTTTCTCCCCCCTGCCCAGCTGAGGAAGGGGGTGACAGAGCGGCTTTGGGGGGCACCCGGCCTCCAGCCTGGGTCAGCCCCCCCCAGTCATTGATCACCTCCAAAGCGATTGTGACGGCTGCTCGTAGACGGTGTCACCCCCAAAGCGCCCGGAAAGCTTGTTTCAGTGGTTTAGCAGCTCATGAGCACACCAGCGCTCCGGAAAAAATGCAAAACCCCTGGGGAGCTGCCAAGTGGCGGCAGCGAGGTGGGATGGCACGAGCCAGCGCGCTGTCACCGCCATCTAGTGCCACCACGGCACGGCCCCACCGCCCGCACCCTCCCATTTGGGTGCCCGGAGCAGCTCCGGCACCTCCAGCATCCCAGTTTTTCCCTTCAGGGCAGTGGGGCTGGCAAGGAAATAACCTTGGCTTTCTGTCCTGATGGGTTTCTCTGCTGCGCTTGGAGGAGCAGGAGGAGCAGGAGGAGGAGGAGGAGGAAGGCTGTAAGCACCTGGGGGGAGGGAGGGGATGTTGGCTAGCAATGAGGGGTGGCGGAAAAATAAGGAATGTCCTGATTGCGGGGTGAGCGACTGAGGTCTGGGATTGAGGTCAGGTTGTGCCTTGTGGTGCCCTGTACAGCAGCCATCCGAAATTGCTGTGAATCGGGGAAAAAAGGCTTTTCGAAGTTGGAGAATGACCAAAGCCGTACGACAGCCCCTTCTCACCTGATTTTGCTCCAGGGGCAGGAAAATGCACCGAAGAGCAACCGCCGGATGAGCACGATGAGCAACTCCTCTCCTTGCTCCGAGGATGCTCCCCGTTCTCCCGGCTGCTCGGTGAAGCCCGGATAACTCCAGGCTGGGTGGGGAATGGATGGAGAGCAGCCCTGCGGCGAAGGACTTGGGGGTATTGATTGACGAGAAGCTCAACATGACCCAGCAAGGTGCGCTGGCAGCCCAGAAAGCCATCTGTCTCCTGGGCTGCGTGTCCAGCAGCGTGACCAGCAGCTCGAGGGAGGGGATTCTGCCCCTCTGCTCTGCTCTGGTGAGACCCCCCTGCAGTGCTGCGTCCAGCTCGGGGGTCCCCAGCACAAGAACGACATGGAGCTGTTGGAGGCCACGAAGCTGATGGGAGGGCTGGAGCACCTCTGCTCTGGAGACAGGCCGAGAGAGTTGGGCTTGTTCAGCCTGGAGAAGAGAAGGCTGCGGGGAGGCCTAATTGCGGCCTTCCACTCCCTGAAGGGGCTACAGGAAAGATGGTGGGGGGCTGTTTGTCAGGGAGTGCAGTGACAGGACAGGGGGGAATGGGTTTCAGCTGAAGGAGGGTCGATTTAGATGAGATGTGAGGCAGAAATTCTTCCCTGTGAGGGTGCTGAGGCCCTGGCACAGGGTGCCCAGAGAAGCTGTGGCTGCCCCTGGCTCCCTGGCAGTGTTCAAGGCCAGGTTGGATGGGGCTTTGGGCAAGCTGGGCTGGTGGAGGGGGTCCCTGCCCATGGCAGGGGTGGGACTGGGTGGGCTGTGAGGTCCCTGCCCACCCAGACCAATCCATGGTTCTATGATACCGCTGGGAGCGGCGGGGCTGCAGGCGCCAGCGTGTCTGTGGGTGCTGGGTGGGATGAATGAGGCCGTTTGGGTGGGCTGCTGGAAGCAATTCTGTACTTGAAGGGAGAAGTGTGGCTGGAAGCGGCCTGTGGCCTTCTCTGCCCCCAGCACTCAGCCTGCTCTGTCCCGCTCCTGGGGACAGGCCCTGGGGGGGACACACTGGGCACACCGCGCCATCGAGCCAGGCTGCTGCCGCCGAAGCCCAAACCTCTTTATTTCGTCCTTGGCCGCAAAGCGGGTGCAGCCGCCCCAGCGCCGCGGGATGGGGGGGGTTCAACAGCGCCATGCCGGGGGGGTTCGGGCACGGAGGGACGAGCTCTGGGGTCGGGGCTGTCACCGCGTCCGGCTGCGGGTCAGGGCGTGCGCCTGGCTGGGGCAGCGAACCTCAGCTGGGCGTACTGCAGCTCTTCCTGCGGGGGACGATGGCGTCAGAGCCAGCCGCGCAGCCCCAATTTCCCCGCCGGGCAGCAGCGGGGCTGCGCCCGTCCCCTGCAGAGGGACACTGCCTCCCTGCCAGCCCAGCCCGGGGGCACGCGGGGGCCGCACGGCCTCACCTCATCCTCCCGTGGCACAGGCGGCTCTGTGGTCCCAGGCTGGTGGCCTGCAGGGGACAGAGCCGGGAGACGTGTCCGGAGTGTGGAGATGGAGGGGACGGAGGGGGACAGAGGGGATGGAGCAGGATGATGGATGGAGGGGTATCAGGGATGGAGGGGAATCGGGGATGGAGGGCTATCAGGGATGGAGGGGAATCAGGGATGGAGAGGGATCAGGGATGGAGGGGGATCGGGGATGGAGGGGTGACAGTGTGATGGACAGGAGAGTGGGGGACAGTGGGGGACATGATGGGACACCCCCACACCCCTGCCATGCTCCTTACCCATCGGCGTGCTGCGGCGGAGGTAGCAAATGCTGAGGCAGATGATGAGCAGGAGAAGCACTGCCCCAGCCCCAGTCGCAACCATAGCCCAGGTGTTGAGGGTCTTGCAGCTGCCTAAAGGAGAGGGGCTGCCTTGTCCCACCGTCCCCCACTGTCTCCCCCAGCCTGGGCCAGGCCATCCCCGCTGCCTCAGTTTCCCCACGGGTGACCCAGCTTGGGGGGATGTTCCCCGTACTCACCCGCAGCCCTGAACAGCTCCACGCTCCTCTGGATGGGGGGCCCCGAGGCGTTGAATCGCACTTGGCAGAGCCCCCTGGTTCCCGTGTCCGTGCCCATGGGGCTGATGAGCGGCCCCGTGCTGCCCCTCAGCCCCAGCACCCTCCCGGGCCCCCCCGGCCAGGAGACGAGGACAGGGCCGGCGGTGTCACCCACGGCACAGACCGGGCCAGGGGGGCCCTGGGGAGCCCCACGGGGCGCCAGCACCATGACCCAGCTCCTGCCCATCCAGCTGTCTGCAAGAAGGAGAGGGGGTGCAGGGGGGGCTGAGGGGGGCAGGGGCCAGGGAGGTGGGATGGAGGGGCAGAGGGGAGCCAGGGATGGAGGGGAGCCAGGGGATGGAGGAGAGCCAGGGGTGGAGGGGAGGCAGGGGTGGAGGGGTACAGAGCAGGGGGTGGCTGGGATGAAGGATGCTGCAGGAGGACATAGGGTGCGGGTGACAGCAGGGGATGAGGGACATGGGGGTGACATGGGGGTCCCACTCCCTGCCAATGTCGCCATCCTACCTCCCACCAGCAGCGTGGTGCCGTTGCCGAAATGTAAGTCCAAGCCTGTGTGGTAGGCACACAGGTAGAGCCCGGTGTCGTTGGGGCGGGCATGGTCAATGTGAAGTGTGGCACTGGCACTGTGCCTCTTGAACTCGCAGGAGAATCTGCTCTTATTCCTGCTCTCGCAATCCAGGAGCAGTTTGGGCCCATCCCTGCCATCACGCTGGTACCAGAACACATTGGCTTCATGCTCCATGGCCTCGCTGGCCTCGCAGACGATCTCCACCGCATCCCCGTTCTCCACAGTCAGGACGGGCTGGGGCTGGTGCAGCCTCAGCAGCGCTGCCGGGGCTGCGGGAACCAACCGTGGGCTCATTTCCCCCTGCGGCCTCCAGCCCGGCCCCGCCGTAACCCCCGCCGCCGCCGCCGCCCCCCCAGCAGCCACTTGCTCCAAAAAGCCCAGAAATCTCCCCAAAGCAGGGCCTGGCCACCCACCCAGGCAGAGCCACAGCAGCCCCGTGGGGGCCAGCAAGCCCCTGGCCGCCATCGCTGGCCGCTGCTGGGATGGCGGGGCCAGCTCCTCCCCGAGCTGAGCCCTTCTGCAGAGCTGCCGCCTCTGCCGAAACCGCAGGGCCAGCGACACCCCCCCACCCTGCTGGCTTCATTACCAGGGACACGGCGGCCGCTCGGCCACGCGCCACGTCCCAGAGCATCCCTGGCACCTCACCCCCCCCATTTTGAAGCCTCCGAGAACAACTCGGGGTTCTTTGGAGCATCCTGGGGGAATAAACCCGCCCGGGCGATGCTCTGGGCTGGAGGGATGCTGAACCCCCCTCCAAAACCTCCCAGACGGACAGAAAATTGTTCATGGAGGCAAAACCCGGGGCAGATGCTGCAGGTCCCAAGCCGGGCATTGCCTGGGACCAGGCGTGGAGGGGGGGAAATTGGGGGGGTTTCAGCATTTTGGGGATGCTGGCCAGGAGTGAACTGGGGCTGGGTCCACCCTGCTGACCCTGGCTTGCTCCCAAGCACGTGGCTTTAGGCAAATAACCCAAATCCCATCGCCACCGCTGCTTTTTGGGCAATTCTCTGCAGGATTTGATGGCAAGTCTTACTCCATCATGGCGAGCAGCTGCACCCACCCACCTGGCCACCCACCGCCCCCACAAAACGCCCTTCAAAGGGCCAAAAAAGTGCAAAGCCGTTCCCAGCCCCCAGCCCTGCCGCTGCCTTTCCTGCTGCGGTTCGGCACACCGAGCCCTCGGCCAAAGCGGCGCCCAAAAACAGCACAAAGCCCCATTGCTGGAGGTGGGGGAAGGGGTTTGGTGTCAAGAAACCCTGCAGAAGCGATCAAATACAGCAGCGAGGCTGACCGCAGCCATCTCCAGCGCGAGCAAAGCCTCCAGCTGCTGCAGAACGGCAGAAGGTAGAGATCAGCTATTGCACGACATAGAGCTCCTGCTGGCGTTGGGCTCCTCGGGGGATGAAACCCCCCCTTGCAACACGGAGCTGGAATTCCCACTGACTGTTGGGAGTGAGAGCAGGGCACGGGGCTCCCTCCCCAAATTCCCTCCCACGTTCCCACCCACATTCCCCAGCCCCACTGCCCGGAAGGGAAAAACTGGGATGCTGGAGGTGCCGGAGCTGCTCCGGGCACCCAAATGGGAGGGTGCGGGCGGTGGGGCCGTGCCGTGGTGGCACTAGATGGCGGTGACAGCGCGCTGGCTCGTGCCATCCCACCTCGCTGCCGCCACTTGGCAGCTCCCCAGGGGTTTTGCATTTTTTCCGGAGCGCTGGTGTGCTCATGAGCTGCTAAACCACTGAAACAAGCTTTCCGGGCGCTTTGGGGGTGACACCGTCTACGAGCAGCCGTCACAATCGCTTTGGAGGTGAAAAAGTTGCTCCCTCTGAGTCAGACAATGAAATATTTGGTGTCAAACCCAGCCTCGCGCCCAATCGTGATGCTTTTTGAAGGTGCCGGGCCGCTTCTGAGCTGCTCCTGCCGCGCAAAGGGCTGGAATTCCGGCTGGGGAGCTGCAGTGCTCCCCCAAGGAGGGTGTGGGGGGGACACCCAACCCTTGGGTGCTGCCGGCAGCCGGACGTGAGTGCGAGCCGACACCGCGCCGAGATTTACCCTCGGCTTTTGGACGAGCCGAGCAGGCAGCAGCGCTTTGGGGGATGCTCCAGGCAGGAGCGCGGGGATGCAGCAGCGTTTGCACCACCGCCACCAGCCCACAGTGAACTTTCTCAGCTCGTAGGGGTTTCTTTTCCCCGCAGTGAAACCCCGGAGGGAATTCTGAATGTGAAGGTGTTGGGTTCTAAGCAGAGCAGCGTTACGCGGCTGGAAAGAAACGGCTTTATTTCAGGGCAGGGGTTGAGGAAGCGGTTTTACCTCCCGGGTGGGAGCGTGGGTGGCTGGGGGTGGCGAGGAGAGAGTCGGGGCGAAGGGGCTGCGAGGGGGGTGCCGTGGGGGGGTCACCTCTGGCCAGACGCCGACGGCAGAGCAGGATGGTCAGCTGGAGCAGGAAAAGGAGGGAGACGCAGGACAGCCCCAGCGCCAGCGGCCAGGAAGGGCATCCTTCTGCGGAGGGGGGGAAAGGAGAGTTAATAGAGGGGGGCGGGTGGGTTTGGTCACTCTGGAGAGCCGAGCACCCCCTGAAACGGGGATAAAAGGGCTGAGAATGCCCCGGAGAGAGTGGGTCAGGGCTGAGAATCCCCTGAAATGGGGATGAAAGGGTGGAGAATCTGCTATAAAGGGGGGGTCAGGCCTGAGAGTGCCCCAGAAAGGGGGGGGGGTGTGTGTCAGGGTCCAGGATCCCCCATAAAGTGGGGCTCAGGGCCCAGAATCCCCTGCAATGGGGGTCTCAGGGTGCAGCATCCCCCATAAATTGGGGGTCAGGGCCCAGAATCCCCTGAAAAAGGGGCGGGGGTGTCGGTCAGGGCCCAGCAAGGGGGAAGGGGCAGGTTTAAAGCCTTTCAGGGCAGGGGAATCCCAGCGAGGAGACGGGAGAGGGGTGAGGGATTTCCAAACCCACCCCTTCCTGAGGAAGAATTGGGCTGTAGGGATTTGCTAAAGGAGGAGAGGCTGGAAGAATTGGGGTGCAGGGGGTGGATGGAAGGGGGGACCGGCAGGGGTGGGGGGGAACGCACTAATTACCCTCCCCCGGTGCTTTACCGATGATGACGCTGACGGTGCTGCTCGTGCTGCCTTTCAGGGCCGTGCACGTCGCAGTCCCGTCCCAGCGCTCGGCCGGGACCCAGGCGATGCTCCAGGCGCCGAGGACACCGTGCTCATCCACGGCCGCCGCCATCAGCGGCGTCACGTCCCCGCCGGGCTGCCAGCGCACGGTGTCCCAGCCCGCAGGGATGTCGTGGAGGTGGCAGAGCAGGGGGAAGCTGGCCGGGGGCTGCCCGCGCTCCTCTGCGTCGACGGGCACCAGGATGGAGAGCCGGGGCTCGGAGGCATCTGAAAAGGGAAACTGGGTGCCGGGGGGTGGCACAAACCTCCCCAGGGATGTCCCCAGCCCCCGGGTGACACTCACCGGTGACAACGAGCCTGGTCCCATTCCCAAACGCGGGGTACAAGGAGGAGGAGCTGCAGTAATAAACCCCGGAGTCCTCCCTCTGTGCAGAGCTGATGGTGAGGGAAAAATCCTGCTCTCTTTTCATCCTCCCTGAGTATTTTCCCTTCGGACGGGAGTAGTTTGAGCTCTGGTAAATCCAGAACAAACTGCCGTCCGGCTTCTCCTTGTACCAGCTGACGTGGGTGCTGTAGTCCGAGATGCGACAGCTCAGCTCCGCCGTCTGTCCAGGGAGCACCCAGAGCTGCCCCGGGCTTTGCTGGACCCACGTCCCCTCTGCCGAGACACCTCCTGCACGGGGGGAGCAGCTTTGAGGTGGGCTGGCTGCAATTCAGGCTTTCCAATCTACTAAAAAGATTTTGGGGCAGAAAACCCGCCAAGAGCAAATGTGAGCCGGGTCGGGGTATTTCTGGAGCAAGCACGTACCTGGCAGGAGGAGCAGGAGGGTCCCCAGGAGCCCGTAGCACATGCTGGCCAAAACCCTTCTGCCGCGGAGCTTTTCTCTCCGGGAGCTCCGTGTTGCAAGGGGGGGTTTCATCCCCCGAGGAGCCCAACGCCAGCAGGAGCTCTATGTCGTGCAATAGCTGATCTCTACCTTCTGCCGTTCTGCAGCAGCTGGAGGCTTTGCTCGCGCTGGAGATGGCTGCGGTCAGCCTCGCTGCTGTATTTGATCGCTTCTGCAGGGTTTCTTGACACCAAACCCCTTCCCCCACCTCCAGCAATGGGGCTTTGTGCTGTTTTTGGGCGCCGCTTTGGCCGAGGGCTCGGTGTGCCGAACCGCAGCAGGAAAGGCAGCGGCAGGGCTGGGGGCTGGGAACGGCTTTGCACTTTTTTGGCCCTTTGAAGGGCGTTTTGTGGGGGCGTGAGGGTGACAAGGGGGGTGGGTGCAGCTGCTCGCCGTGACGGAGGAAGACTTGCCATCAAATGCTGCAGAGAATTGCCCGAAAAGCAGCTGGCCCCCCCATGCCAGCAGCGGCCAGCGATGGCGGCCAGGGGCTTGCTGGCCCCCACGGGGCTGCTGTGGCTCTGCCTGGGTGGGTGGCCAGGCCCTGCTTTGGGGAGATTTCTGGGCTTTTTGGAGCAAGTGGCTGCTGGGGGGGCGGCAGCGGCGGGGGTTACGGCGGGGCCGGGCTGGAGGCCGCAGGGGGAAATGAGCCCACGGTTGGTTCCCGCAGCCCCGGCAGCGCTGCTGAGGCTGCACCAGCCCCAGCCCGTCCTGACTGTGGAGAACGGGGATGCGGTGGAGATCGTCTGTGAGGCCAGCGAGGCCATGGAGAGTAAAGCCAACGTGTTCTGGTAGCGGCGTGATGGCAGGGACGGGCCCAAACTGCTCCTGGATTGCGAGAGCAGGAATAAGAGCAGATTCTCCTGCGAGTTCAAGAGGCAAAGTGTCACCCTGCACATTGACCATGCCCAGCCCAGCGACATCGGGCTCTACCTGTGTGCCTACCAAATGGTGTCATACCTGCATTTCGGCAACGGCACCACGCTGCTGGTGGGAGGTAGGATGGCGACACTGGCAGGGAGTGGGACCCCCATGTCACCCCCATGTCCCTCATCCCCTGCTGTCACCCGCACCCTATGTCCTCCTGCAGCATCCTCCATCCCAGCCACCCCCTGCTCTGTACCCCTCCACCCCTGGCTCCCCTCCATCCCTGCCTCCCCTCCATCCCTGGCTCCCCTCTGCCCCTCCATCCCACCTCCCTGGCCCCTGCCCCCCTCAGCCCCCCCTGCACCCCCTCTCCTTCTTGCAGACAGCTGGATGGGCAGGAGCTGGGTGATGGTGCTGGCGCCCCGTGGGGCTCCCCAGGGCCCCCCCGGCCCGGTCTGTGCCGTGGGTGACACCGCCGGCCCTGTCCTCGTCTCCTGGCCGGGGGGGCCCGGGAGGGTGCTGGGGCTGGGGGGCGGCACGGGGCCGCTCATCAGCCCCATGGGCACGGACACGGGAACCTGGGGGCTCTGCAAAGTGCGATTCAACGCCTCGGGGCCCCCCATCCAGAGGAGCGTGGAGCTGTTCAGGGCTGCGGGTGAGTACGGGGAACATCCCCCCAAGCTGGGTCACCCGTGGGGAAACTGAGGCAGCGGGGATGGCCTGGCCCAGCCTGGGGGAGACGGTGGGAGAAGCCAGCCCCTCTCCTTCAGACACCTGCAAGATCCTCAACACCCGGGTTGTGTTTGCGGCTGGGGCCATGGTGCTGCTGCTCCTGCTCATCATCTGCCTCAGCATCCGCTGCCTCCGCCGCACCACGCCGATGGGTAAGGAGCATGGCAAGGGTGTGGGGGTGTCCCACCATGTCCTCCTCTGTTCCCCACTCTCCTGTCCATCTCGCTGTCACCCCTCCATCCCTGATCCCTCTCCATCCCTGATCCCCCTCCATCCATCATCCTGCTCCATCCCCTCTGTCCCCCTCCGTCCCCTCCATCTCCACACTAGGGACACGTCTCCCAGCTCTGTCCCCTGCAGGCCACCAGCCTGGGACCACAGAGCCGCCTGCGCCACGGGAGGATGAGGTGAGGCCGTGCGGCCCCCGCGTGCCCCCGGGCTGGGCTGGCAGGGAGGCAGTGTCCCTCTGCAGGGGACGGGCACAGCCCCACTGCTGCCCGGCGGGGAAATTGGGGCTGCGCGGGTGGCTCTGACGCCATCGTCCCCCGCAGGAAGAGCTGCAGTACGCCCAGCTGAGGTTCGCTGCCCCAGCCAGGCGCACGCCCTGACCCGCAGCCGGACGCGGTGACAGCCCCGACCCCAGAGCTCGTCCCTCCGTGCCCGAACCCCCCCGGCATGGCGCTGTTGAACCCCCCCCATCCCGCGGCGCTGGGGCGGCTGCACCCGCTTTGCGGCCAAGGACGAAATAAAGAGGTTTGGGCTTCGGCGGCAGCAGCCTGGCTCGATGGCGCGGTTGTGCCCAGCGTGTCATAGAATCATGGAATCATAGAATGGTTTGGGTGGGCAGGGACCTCACAGCCCACCCAGTCCCACCCCTGCCATGGGCAGGGACCCCCTCCACCAGCCCAGCTTGCCCAAAGCCCCATCCAACCTGGCCTTGAACACTGCCAGGGAGCCAGGGGCAGCCACAACCTCTCTGGGCAACCTGTGCCAGGGCCTCAGCACCCTCACAGGGAAGGATTTCTGCCTCACATCTCATCTAAATCGACCCTCCTTCAGCTGAAACCCATTCCCCCCTGTCCTGTCACTGCACTCCCTGACAAACAGCCCCCCACCATCTTTCCTGTAGCCCCTTCAGGGAGTGGAAGGCCGCAATTAGGCCTCCCCGCAGCCTTCTCTTCTCCAGGCTGAACAAGCCCAACTCTCTCGGCCTGTCTCCAGAGCAGAGGTGCTCCAGCCCTCCCATCAGCTTCGTGGCCTCCAACAGCTCCATGTCCTTCTTGTGCTGGGGACCCCCGAGCTGGACGCAGCACTGCAGGGGGGTCTCACAAGAGCCGTGTCCCCCCCCAGGGCCTGTCCCCAGGAGCGGGACAGAGCGGGCTGAGTGCTGGGGGCAGAGAAGGCCACAGGCCGCTTCCAGCCACACTTCTCCCTTCAAGTACAGAATTGCTTCCAGCAGCCCACCCAAACGGCCTCATTCATCCCACCCAGCACCCACAGACACGCTGGCACCTGCAGCCCCGCCGCTCCCGCCGGTATCCGGGCTTCACCGAGCAGCCGGGAGAACTGGGAGCATCCTCGGCGCAGGGAGAGGAGTCGCTCGTCGTGCTCATCCGGCGGTTGCTCTTCGGTGCCTTTTCCTGCCCCGGCGGCAAAATCAGGCGAGAAGGGGCTGTCGTGCGGCTTTGATCATTGTCCAAGTTCGAAAAGCCTTTTTTTCCCTTTTGGAAAACTGGGTTGGGGCTCTAGAAGGTAAGGGGGCCCGGGAGAGCTGGCCGATATTCCAGCACCGCTTCCCCCGAGCTCAGGCCCGGTGCATCCCGAAGAAGAGGAAATCAAGCTTTGGAGGAAGGAGACCTGCATGGATGGGCAAGGAGCTGCTGGAGAAACTCCAAGGGACGAAGGAAGTTTCCCGAATGTGGAAAAGGGCACTGCGGAGGACTATAGGGATGTAGTCAGAGAATGTAGGGATGCAAGAAGGCAGGCTGAGGCCGACTTGGAATGAAAACTGGCAGGGGATGGCATGGACACCAAGAAGGGCTTTTTCAACTACATCAGCAGCAGAAGGAAGACTGGGGAAAAGGTGGGCCCGCTGCTGAATGGGGTGGGTGCGCTGGTGATGGAGGATACAGAGGAGGCGGATTTACGGAATGCCGCCTTTGCTTCAGCCTTTGCTGCTAAGGCCGGCCCTCAGGAATCCCAGACCCTGGAGGTAGGAGAGGGAGTCTGGCGAAAGGACGACCTTCCCTGGTTCGAGGAGGATCGGGTCAGAGAACATCTAGGCGATCTGGACATCCACAGATCCATGGGCCCTGATGGGCTGCCCCGAGAAATGCTGAGGGAGCTGGCAGATGTTTTTGCTAGGCCGCTCTCCATCATCATTGAAAGGTGCTGGAGAACAGGAGAGGTGCCTGAGGACTGGAGAAAAGCCAATGTCCCTCTGGTCTTCCAAAAGGGCAAGAAAGAGGACCTGGGCAATGACAAGCCAGTCAGCCTGATTTCCATCCCCAGAAAGGTGACGGAACAGCTCATGCTGGGGGTCCTCAATAAGTATGCGGAGGAGGAGAAGATCATCGGGAATGGTCAAAATAGATTCACGAACAGGATATCCTGCCTGAACCAATCTGGTAGCCTTCTTTGATGGCATGACCGCTCTGTGGATGAGGGGAGAGCAATGGATGTTGTCTACCTTGACTTCAGCAAGGCTTTTGACACTGTCTCTCTGATAACCTCCTCGTTAGCAAGGTTAGAAAGCGTGGGTTGGATGAGGGGACAGTGGGGTGGGTAGAGAAGTGGCCGAATGGCAGAGCCCAGAGGGTTGTGATCAGCGGCGCAGAGTTTTGTTGGAGGCCTGTAGCGAGTGGTGTGCCCCAGGGGTCAGTGCCGGGTCCGGTCTTGTTCATCTTCATCAGGGACCCGGACAGGGGACAGAGCGCACCCTCAGCAAGTTTGCTGACCATACCAAACTGGGAGGAGTGGCCGAGACAGCAGAAGGCTGCGCTGCCATTCAGCGAGACCTGGACAGGCTGGAGAGCTGGGTGGAGAGGAACCCAATGAAATTCAACACGGGCAAGTGTAGGGTCCTGCACCCAGGGAGGAATAACCCCATGCAAGAGGTTAGGGGTTGACCTGCCGGGAAGCAGCGCTGCGGAGAAGGACCTGGGAGTCCTGGTGGACAACAAGCTCTCCATGACCAGCAGTGTGCCCTCGTAGCCAAGAAGGCCAACGGTGTCCTGGGGTGCACTGAGAAGAGCGTGGCCAGCAGGTCGAGGGAGGTTCTCCTGCCCCTCTGCTCTGGCCTGGTGAGGCCACATCTGGAGTTTTGCGTCCAGTGCTGGGCTCCCCAGTTCCAGACGGACAGGGAAGTACTGGGGAGAGTCCAGCGGAGGGCTGCGAGGATGATGAGGGACCTGGAGCATGTCTGGTATGAGGGAAGGCTGCGAGAGCCGGGGCTGGTTAGTCTGGAGAAGAGAAGACTGAGAGGGGATCTGATCAATGCTGCTAATTATCTAAAGGGCGGGTGTCTAGAGGAAGGGGCCAGACTCTTCTCAGTGGTGCCCAGTGACAGGGCAAGGGGCAACGGGCACAAAGTGGAACACGGGAAGTTCCATCTGAACACGAGGAGAAGCTTCTTCCCTCTGGGGGTGACCGAGCACTGGGACAGGCTGCCCAGAGAGGTTGTGGAGTCCCCTTCTCTGAGGAGATCCCAAACGCGCCTGGACGTGATCCTGTGCGACCTGCTCTGGGTGATCCTGCTCTGGCAGGGGGGATGGACGAGATGATCTCCAGAGGTCCCTTCCCACCCCCAGCAGTGTGGGGTGCTGTCGACCTGGGGCTCTGCAATAACCCCCGTGCGGGTGGGTGCTGCAGGCAGAGGGGTCTTTTGGCAGGGAAGGGGAGGGGAAGGGGAGGGCAGCACCCGCCATTGCTCAGAGCCCTCGAAGGCGCCCGGGGGTTCGTGCAGCTGATGTGGGTCGAACTAAGGAAGGGAAAGCCTAAAAAGAAGCGGGCGGGAGCTGTGGTTCTGGGACGGGCCCCCCAGCATCCCCTCCCGCAGCATCCCATGGCCGGTGATGGCAAAGGCCGACCGTCGCAGCCTGAAAGTGGTGGTGGGCCAGGGGGGTTCTAAATCCGTCGTGTTTGGGCTCTGTGGGGAGCCCCCGGGAGCTGTGCAGAGGGACGGTGCACGGAGGAAGAGGGAGCTGCTGCCCCAGGGCATGGCGGATGGAGGCGCCGAGTGTGAGAGCCAGGGCTGTGGCTTTTGGAAGGGAGAAGTGTGGCTGGAAGCAGCCTGTGGCCTTGTCTGGCCCCAGCACTCAGCCCGCTCTGTCCCGCTCCTGGGGACAGGCCCTGGGGGGGACACGCTGGGCACACCGCGCCATCGAGCCAGGCTGCTGCCGCCGAAGCCCAAACCTCTTTATTTCGTCCTTGGCCGCAAAGCGGGTGCAGCCGCCCCAGCGCCGCGGGATGGGGGGGGTTCAACAGCGCCATGCCGGGGGGGTTCGGGCACGGAGGGACGAGCTCTGGGGTCGGGGCTGTCACCGCGTCCGGCTGCGGGTCAGGGCGTGCGCCTGGCTGGGGCAGCGAACCTCAGCTGGGCGTACTGCAGCTCTTCCTGCGGGGGACGATGGCGTCAGAGCCACCCGCGCAGCCCCAATTTCCCCGCCGGGCAGCAGCGGGGCTGCGCCCGTCCCCTGCAGAGGGACACTGCCTCCCTGCCAGCCCAGCCTGGGGGCACGCGGGGGCCGCACGGCCTCACCTCATCCTCCCGTGGCGCAGGCGGCTCTGTGGTCCCAGGCTGGTGGCCTGCAGGGGACAGAGCCGGGAGACGTGTCCCTAGTGTGGAGATGGAGGGGACGGAGGGGGACAGAGGGGATGGAGCAGGATGATGGATGGAGGGGGATCAGGGATGGAGAGGGATCAGGGATGGAGGGCTCTCAGGGATGGAGGGGGATCGGGGATGGAGGGGTGACAGTGTGATGGACAGCAGAGTGGGGGACAGTGGGGGACATGGTTGGACACCCCCACACCCCTGCCATGCTCCTTACCCATCGGCGTGGTGCGGCAGAGGTAGCAGATGGCAAGGCAGATGTTGAGCAGCAGCAGCACCACCATGATCCCGGCGAGGACCGAGGTGTTGAGCGTCGTGAAGCTGCCTGAAGGAGAGGGGCTGGCTTCTCCCACCGTCCCCACAGCCTGGGCCAGGCCATCCCTGCTGCCTCAGTTTCCCCACAGGTGACCCAGCTTGGGGGGATGTTCCCCGTACTCACCCGCAGCCCTGAACAGCTCCACGCTCCTCTGGATGGGGGGCCCCGAGGCGTTGAATCGCATTTGGCAGAGCCCCCCGGTTCCCGCGGCCGTGCCCATGGGGATGACGAGCAGCCTCGTGCTGCCCCTCAGCCCCAGCACCCTCCCGGGCCCCCCCGGCCAGGAGACGAGGATAGGGCTGGTGGTGTCACCCACGGCACAGACGGGGCCGGGGGGGCCCTGGGGAGCCCCACGGGGCGCCAGCACCATCACCCAGCTCCTGCCCATCCAGCTGTCTGCAAGAAGGAGAGGGGGTGCAGGGGGGGCTGAGGGGGGCAGGGGCCAGGAAGACAGGATGGAGGGGCAGAGGGGAGCCAGGGATGGAGGGGAGCCAGGGGTGGAGGGGAGGCAGGGGTGGAGGGGTACAGAGCAGGGGGTGGATGGGATGGAGGATGCTGCAGGAGGACATAGGGTGCGGGTGACAGCAGGGGATGAGGGACATGGGGGTGACATGGGGGTCCCACTCCCTGCCAATGTCGCCATCCTACCTCCCACCAGCAGCGTGGTGCCGTTGCCGAAATGCAGGTTCCAGGCCCTGTAGTAGGCACACAGGTAGAGCCCGGTGTCGCTGGGCTGGGCAGGGTTGATGCTCAGGGTGACACTTTGCCTCTTGAACTCACAGAAGAATCGCTGCTTTCCCCCTTTCTGGCAGTTCAGGAGCAGTTTGGGACGGTCCCCGCTGTCACGCCGGTACCACAACACGTTGGCTTTACTCTCCATGGCCTCGCTGGCCTCACAGACGATCTTCGCCTCCTTCCTGGTCTCCACAGTCAGGACAGGCTGGGGCTGGTGCAGCCTCAGCAGCGCTGCCGGGGCTGCGGGAACCAACCGTGGGCTCATTTCCCCCTGCGGCCTCCAGCCCGGCCCCGCCGTAACCCCCGCCGCCGCCGCCCCCCCAGCAGCCACTTGCTCCAAAAAGCCCAGAAATCTCCCCAAAGCAGGGCCTGGCCACCCACCCAGGCAGAGCCACAGCAGCCCCGTGGGGGCCAGCAAGCCCCTGGCCGCCATCGCTGGCCGCTGCTGGGATGGGGGGGCCAGCTGCTTTTCGGGCAATTCTCTGCAGCATTTGATGGCAAGTCTTCCTCCGTCATGGCGAGCAGCTGCACCCACCCCCCTTGTCACCCTCACGCCCCCACAAAACGCCCTTCAAAGGGCCAAAGAAGTGCAAAGCCGTTCCCAGCCCCCAGCCCTGCCGCTGCCTTTCCTGATGCGGTTCGGCACACCGAGCCCTCGGCCAAAGCGGCGCCCAAAAACAGCACAAAGCCCCATTGCTGGAGGTGGGGGAAGGGGTTTGGTGTCAAGAAACCCTGCAGAAGCGATCAAATACAGCAGCGAGGCTGACCGCAGCCATCTCCAGCGCGAGCAAAGCCTCCAGCTGCTGCAGAACGGCAGAAGGTAGAGATCAGCTATTGCACGACATAGAGCTCCTGCTGGCGTTGGGCTCCTCGGGGGATGAAACCCCCCCTTGCAACACGGAGCTCCCGGAGAGAAAAGCTCCGCGGCAGAAGGGTTTTGGCCAGCATGTGCTACGGGCTCCTGGGGACCCTCCTGCTCCTCCTGCCAGGTACGTGCTTGCTCCAGAAATACCCCGACCCGGCTCACATTTGCTCTTGGCGGGTTTTCTGCCCCAAAATCTTTTTAGTAGATTGGAAAGCCTGAATTGCAGCCAGCCCACCTCAAAGCTGCTCCCCCCGTGCAGGAGGTGTCTCGGCAGAGGGGACGTGGGTCCAGCAAAGCCCGGGGCAGCTCTGGGTGCTCCCTGGACAGACGGCGGAGCTGAGCTGTCGCATCTCGGACTACAGCACCCGTGTGAGCTGGTACAAGGAGAAGCTGGATGGCAGTTTGTTCTGGATTTACCAGAGCTTCACTTACTTCACTGTGAACGGAAAATACTCAGGGAGGAAGAAAACATGGCAGGAGTTTTCCCTCACCATCAGCTCTGCACAGAGGGAGGACTCCGGGGTTTATTACTGCAGCTCCTCCTCCTTGCACCCCGCGTTTGGGAATGGGACCAGGCTCGTTGTCACCAGTGAGTGTCACCCAGGGGCTAGGGACATCCCTGGGGAGGTTTGTGCCACCCCCCGGCACCCAGTTTCCCTTTTCAGATGCCACCGAGCCCCGGCTCTCCATCCTGGTGCCCGTCGACGCAGAGGAGCGTGGGCAGCCCCCGGCCAGCTTCCCCCTGCTCTGCCACCTCCACGACATCCCTGCGGGCTGGGACACCGTGCGCTGGCAGCCCGGCGGGGACGTGACGCCACTGATGGCGGCGGCCGTGGATGAGCACGGTGTCCTCGGCGCCTGGAGCATCGCCTGGGTCCCGGCCGAGCGCTGGGACGGGGCTGCGACGTGCACGGCCCTGAAAGGCAGCACGAGCAGCACCGTCAGCGTCACCATCGGCAAAGCACCGGGGGAGGGTAATTAGTGCGTTCCCCCCCACCCCTGCCGGTCCCCCCTTCCATCCACCCCCTGCACCCCAATTCTTCCAGCCTCTCCTCCTTTAGCAAATCCCTACAGCCCAATTCTTCCTCAGGAAGGGGTGGGTTTGGAAATCCCTCACCCCTCTCCCGTCTCCTCGCTGGGATTCCCCTGCCCTGAAAGGCTTTAAACCTGCCCCTTCCCCCTTGCTGGGCCCTGACCGACACCCCCGCCCCTTTTTCAGGGGATTCTGGGCCCTGACCCCCAATTTATGGGGGATGCTGCACCCTGAGACCCCCATTGCAGGGGATTCTGGGCCCTGAGCCCCACTTTATGGGGGATCCTGGACCCTGACACACACCCCCCCCCCTTTCTGGGGCACTCTCAGGCCTGACCCCCCCTTTATAGCAGATTCTCCACCCTTTCATCCCCATTTCAGGGGATTCTCAGCCCTGACCCACTCTCTCCGGGGCATTCTCAGCCCTTTTATCCCCGTTTCAGGGGGTGCTCGGCTCTCCAGAGTGACCAAACCCACCCTCCCCCCTCTATTAACTCTCCTTTCCCCCCCTCCGCAGAAGGATGCCCTTCCTGGCCGCTGGCGCTGGGGCTGTCCTGCGTCTCCCTCCTTTTCCTGCTCCAGCTGACCATCCTGCTCTGCCGTCGGCGTCTGGCCAGAGGTGACCCCCCCACGGCACCCCCCTCGCAGCCCCTTCGCCCCGACTCTCTCCTCGCCACCCCCAGCCACCCACGCTCCCACCCGGGAGACCCACCCGGGAGGTAAAACCGCTTCCTCAACCCCTGCCCTGAAATAAAGCCGTTTCTTTCCAGCCGCGTAACGCTGCTCTGCTTAGAACCCAACACCTTCACATTCAGAATTCCCTCCGGGGTTTCACTGCGGGGAAAAGAAACCCCTACGAGCTGAGAAAGTTCACTGTGGGCTGGTGGCGGTGGTGCAAACGCTGCTGCATCCCCGCGCTCCTGCCTGGAGCATCCCCCAAAGCGCTGCTGCCTGCTCGGCTCGTCCAAAAGCCGAGGGTAAATCTCGGCGCGGTGTCGGCTCGCACTCACGTCCGGCTGCCGGCAGCACCCAAGGGTTGGGTGTCCCCCCCACACCCTCCTTGGGGGAGCACTGCAGCTCCCCAGCCGGAATTCCAGCCCTTTGCGCGGCAGGAGCAGCTCAGAAGCGGCCCGGCACCTTCAAAAAGCATCACGATTGGGCGCGAGGCTGGGTTTGACACCAAATATTTCATTGTCTGACTCAGAGGGAGCAACTTTTTCACCTCCAAAGCGATTGTGACGGCTGCTCGTAGACGGTGTCACCCCCAAAGCGCCCGGAAAGCTTGTTTCAGTGGTTTAGCAGCTCATGAGCACACCAGCGCTCCGGAAAAAATGCAAAACCCCTGGGGAGCTGCCAAGTGGCGGCAGCGAGGTGGGATGGCACGAGCCAGCGCGCTGTCACCGCCATCTAGTGCCACCACGGCACGGCCCCACCGCCCGCACCCTCCCATTTGGGTGCCCGGAGCAGCTCCGGCACCTCCAGCATCCCAGTTTTTCCCTTCAGGGCAGTGGGGCTGGGGAATGTGGGTGGGAACGTGGGAGGGAATTTGGGGAGGGAGCCCCGTGCCCTGCTCTCACTCCCAACAGTCAGTGGGAATTCCAGCTCCGTGTTGCAAGGGGGGGTTTCATCCCCCGAGGAGCCCAACGCCAGCAGGAGCTCTATGTCGTGCAATAGCTGATCTCTACCTTCTGCCGTTCTGCAGCAGCTGGAGGCTTTGCTCGCGCTGGAGATGGCTGCGGTCAGCCTCGCTGCTGTATTTGATCGCTTCTGCAGGGTTTCTTGACACCAAACCCCTTCCCCCACCTCCAGCAATGGGGCTTTGTGCTGTTTTTGGGCGCCGCTTTGGCCGAGGGCTCGGTGTGCCGAACCGCAGCAGGAAAGGCAGCGGCAGGGCTGGGGGCTGGGAACGGCTTTGCGGTTTTTCTTTCCTTTGAAAAGTGTTTTGGGGGGGTGGTGGGTGCAGCTGCTCGCCATGACGGAGGAAGACTTGCCATCAAATGCTGCAGAGAATTGCCCAAAAAGCAGCGGTGGTGATGGGATTTGGGTTATTTGCCTAAAGCCACGTGCCTGGGAGCGAGCCAGGGTCAGCAGGGTGGACCCAGCCCCAGTTCACTCCTGGCCAGCATCCCCAAAATGCTGAAACCCCCCCAATTTCCCCCCCTCCACGCCTGGTCCCAGGCAATGCCCGGCTTGGGACGTGCAGCATCTGCCCCGGGTTTTGCCTCCATGAACAATTTTCTGTCCGTCTGGGAGGTTTTGGAGGGGGGTTCAGCATCCCTCCAGCCCAGAGCATCGCCCGGGCGGGTTTATTCCCCCAGGATGCTCCAAAGAACCCCGAGTTGTTCTCGGAGGCTTCAAAATGGGGGGGGTGAGGTGCCAGGGATGCTCTGGGACGTGGCGCGTGGCCGAGCGGCCGCCGTGTCCCTGGTAATGAAGCCAGCAGGGTGGGGGGGTGTCGCTGGCCCTGCGGTTTCGGCAGAGGCGGCAGCTCTGCAGAAGGGCTCAGCTCGGGGAGGAGCTGGCCCCGCCATCCCAGCAGCGGCCAGCGATGGCGGCCAGGGGCTTGCTGGCCCCCACGGGGCTGCTGTGGCTCTGCCTGGGTGGGTGGCCAGGCCCTGCTTTGGGGAGATTTCTGGGCTTTTTGGAGCAAGTGGCTGCGGGGGGGGCGGCGGCGGCGGCGGGGGTTACGGCGGGGCCGGGCTGGAGGCCGCAGGGGGAAATGAGCCCACGGTTGGTTCCCGCAGCCCCGGCAGCGCTGCTGAGGCTGCACCAGCCCCAGCCCGTCCTGACTGTGGAGAACGGGGATGCGGTGGAGATCGTCTGCGAGGCCAGCGAGGCCATGGAGCATGAAGCCAATGTGTTCTGGTACCAGCGTGATGGCAGGGATGGGCCCAAACTGCTCCTGGATTGCGAGAGCAGGAATAAGAGCAGATTCTCCTGCGAGTTCAAGAGGCACAGTGCCAGTGCCACACTTCACATTGACCATGCCCGCCCCAACGACACCGGGCTCTACCTGTGTGCCTACCACACAGGCTTGGACTTACATTTCGGCAACGGCACCACGCTGCTGGTGGGAGGTAGGATGGCGACATTGGCAGGGAGTGGGACCCCCATGTCACCCCCATGTCCCTCATCCCCTGCTGTCACCCGCACCCTATGTCCTCCTGCAGCATCCTCCATCCCAGCCACCCCCTGCTCTGTACCCCTCCACCCCTGCCTCCCCTCCACCCCTGGCTCTCCTCCATCCCCTGGCTCCCCTCCATCCCTGGCTCCCCTCTGCCCCTCCATCCCACCTCCCTGGCCCCCGCCCCCCTCAGCCCCCCCTGCACCCCCTCTCCTTCTTGCAGACAGCTGGATGGGCAGGAGCTGGGTGATGGTGCTGGCGCCCCGTGGGGCTCCCCAGGGCCCCCCTGGCCCGGTCTGTGCCGTGGGTGACACCGCCGGCCCTGTCCTCGTCTCCTGGCCGGGGGGGCCCGGGAGGGTGCTGGGGCTGGGGGGCAGCACGGGGCCGCTCATCAGCCCCATGGGCACGGACACGGGAACCGGGGGGCTCTGCCAAGTGCGATTCAACGCCTCGGGGCCCCCCATCCAGAGGAGCGTGGAGCTGTTCAGGGCTGCGGGTGAGTACGGGGAACATCCCCCCAAGCTGGGTCACCTGTGGGGAAACTGAGGCAGCGGGGATGGCCTGTCCCAGGCTGTGGGGACGGTGGGACAAGGCAGCCCCTCTCCTTTAGGCAGCTGCAAAACCCTCACCACCTGGGTCCTGGTTAGGGCCATCTTGGTGCTGCTGCTGCTGTTGCTGCTCAGCATTTGCCTCTGCCTCAGCATCTACTGCTTCCACCGCACCACACCGATGGGTAAGGAGTGTGGCACAGGTGTGGAGGTCTCCCACTGTGTCCCCCGCTGACCCCACTGTCCTGTGCATCCTGTTGTCACCCCACCATCCTTGATCCCCCTCCATCCATCATCCTGCTCCATCCCCTCTGTCCCCCTCCGTCCCCTCCATCTCCACACTAGGGACACGTCTCCCGGCTCTGTCCCCTGCAGGCCAGCACAGCGGGATGAGGTGAGGCTGTGCGGCCCCCGCGTGCCCCCAGACTGGGCTGGCAGGGAGGCAGTGTCCCTCTGCAGGGGACGGGCGCAGCCCCGCTGCTGCCCGGCGGGGAAATTGGGGCTGCGCGGGTGGCTCTGACGCCATCGTCCCCCGCAGGAAGAGCTGCAGTACGCCCAGCTGAGGTTCGCTGCCCCAGCCAGGCGCACGCCCTGACCCGCAGCCGGACGCGGTGACAGCCCCGACCCCAGAGCTCGTCCCTCCGTGCCCGAACCCCCCCGGCATGGCGCTGTTGAACCCCCCCCATCCCGCGGCGCTGGGGCGGCTGCACCCGCTTTGCGGCCAAGGACGAAATAAAGAGGTTTGGGCTTCGGCGGCAGCAGCCTGGCTCGATGGCGTGGTGTGCCCAGCGTGTCCCCCCCAGGGCCTGTCCCCAGGAGCGGGACAGAGCGGGCTGAGTGCTGGGGCCAGACAAGGCCACAGGCTGCTTCCAGCCACACTTCTCCTTTCCAAAAGCCACAGCCCTGGCTCTCACACTCGGCGCCTCCATCCGCCATGCCCTGGGGCAGCAGCTCCCTCTTCCTCCGTGCACCGTCCCTCTGCACAGCTCCCGGGGGCTCCCCACAGAGCCCAAACACGACGGATTTAGAACCCCCCTGGCCCACCACCACTTTCAGGCTGCGACGGTCGGCCTTTGCCATCACCGGCCATGGGATGCTGCGGGAGGGGATGCTGGGGGGCCCGTCCCAGAACCACAGCTCCCGCCCGCTTCTTTTTAGGCTTTCCCTTCCTTAGTTCGACCCACATCAGCTGCACGAACCCCCGGGCGCCTTCGAGGGCTCTGAGCAATGGCGGGTGCTGCCCTCCCCTTCCCCTCCCCTTCCCTGCCAAAAGACCCCTCTGCCTGCAGCACCCACCCGCACGGGGGTTATTGCAGAGCCCCAGGTCGACAGCACCCCACACTGCTGGGGGTGGGAAGGGACCTCTGGAGATCATCTCGTCCATCCCCCCTGCCAGAGCAGGATCACCCAGAGCAGGTCGCACAGGATCACGTCCAGGCGCGTTTGGGATCTCCTCAGAGAAGGGGACTCCACAACCTCTCTGGGCAGCCTGTCCCAGCGCTCGGTCACCCCCAGAGGGAAGAAGCTTCTCCTCGTGTTCAGATGGAACTTCCCGTGTTCCACTTTGTGCCCGTTGCCCCTTTTCCTGTCGCTGGGCACCACTGAGAAGAGTCTGGCCCCTTCCTCTAGACACCCGCCCTTTAGATAATTAGCAGCATTGATCAGATCCCCTCTCAGTCTTCTCTTCTCCAGACTAACCAGCCCCGGCTCTCGCAGCCTTTCCTCATACCAGACATGCTCCAGGTCCCTCATCATCCTCGCAGCCCTCCGCTGGACTCTCCCCAGTACTTCCCTGTCCGTCTGGAACTGGGGAGCCCAGCACTGGATGCAAAACTCCAGATGTGGCCTCACCAGGCCAGAGCAGAGGGGCAGGAGAACCTCCCTCGACCTGCTGGCCACGCTCTTCTCAGTGCACCCCAGGACACCGTTGGCCTTCTTGGCTACGCGGGCACACTGCTGGTCATGGAGAGCTTGTTGTCCACCAGGACTCCCAGGTCCTTCTCCGCAGCGCTGCTTCCCGGCAGGTCAACCCCTAACCTCTTGCATGGGGTTATTCCTCCCTGGGTGCAGGACCCTACACTTGCCCGTGTTGAATTTCATTGGGTTCCTCTCCACCCAGCTCTCCAGCCTGTCCAGGTCTCGCTGAATGGCAGCGCAGCCTTCTGCTGTCTCGGCCACTCCTCCCAGTTTGGTATGGTCAGCAAACTTGCTGAGGGTGCGCTCTGTCCCCTGTCCGGGTCCCTGATGAAGATGAACAAGACCGGACCCGGCACTGACCCCTGGGGCACACCACTCGCTACAGGCCTCCAACAAAACTCTGCGCCGCTGATCACAACCCTCTGGGCTCTGCCATTCGGCCACTTCTCTACCCACCCCACTGTCCCCTCATCCAACCCACGCTTTCTAACCTTGCTAACGAGGAGGTTATCAGAGAGACAGTGTCAAAAGCCTTGCTGAAGTCAAGGTAGACAACATCCATTGCTCTCCCCTCATCCACAGAGCGGTCATGCCATCAAAGAAGGCTACCAGATTGGTTCAGGCAGGATATCCTGTTCGTGAATCTATTTTGACCATTCCCGATGATCTTCTCCTCCTCCGCATACTTATTGAGGACCCCCAGCATGAGCTGTTCCGTCACCTTTCTGGGGATGGAAATCAGGCTGACTGGCTTGTCATTGCCCAGGTCCTCTTTCTTGCCCTTTTGGAAGACCAGAGGGACATTGGCTTTTCTCCAGTCCTCAGGCACCTCTCCTGTTCTCCAGCACCTTTCAATGATGATGGAGAGCGGCCTAGCAAAAACATCTGCCAGCTCCCTCAGCATTTCTCGGGGCAGCCCATCAGGGCCCATGGATCTGTGGATGTCCAGATCGCCTAGATGTTCTCTGACCCGATCCTCCTCGAACCAGGGAAGGTCGTCCTTTCGCCAGACTCCCTCTCCTACCTCCAGGGTCTGGGATTCCTGAGGGCCGGCCTTAGCAGCAAAGGCTGAAGCAAAGGCGGCATTCCGTAAATCCGCCTCCTCTGTATCCTCCATCACCAGCGCACCCACCCCATTCAGCAGCGGGCCCACCTTTTCCCCAGTCTTCCTTCTGCTGCTGATGTAGTTGAAAAAGCCCTTCTTGGTGTCCATGCCATCCCCTGCCAGTTTTCATTCCAAGTCGGCCTCAGCCTGCCTTCTTGCATCCCTACATTCTCTGACTACATCCCTATAGTCCTCCGCAGTGCCCTTTTCCACATTCGGGAAACTTCCTTCGTCCCTTGGAGTTTCTCCAGCAGCTCCTTGCCCATCCATGCAGGTCTCCTTCCTCCAAAGCTTGATTTCCTCTTCTTCGGGATGCACCGGGCCTGAGCTCGGGGGAAGCGGTGCTGGAATATCGGCCAGCTCTCCCGGGCCCCCTTACCTTCTAGAGCCCCAACCCAGTTTTCCAAAAGGGAAAAAAAGGCTTTTCGAACTTGGACAATGATCAAAGCCGCACGACAGCCCCTTCTCGCCTGATTTTGCCGCCGGGGCAGGAAAAGGCACCGAAGAGCAACCGCCGGATGAGCACGACGAGCGACTCCTCTCCCTGCGCCGAGGATGCTCCCAGTTCTCCCGGCTGCTCGGTGAAGCCCGGATACCGGCGGAGCGGCGGGGCTGCAGGCGCCAGCGTGTCTGTGGGTGCTGGGTGGGATGAATGAGGCCGTTTGGGTGGGCTGCTGGAAGCAATTCTGTACTTGAAGGGAGAAGTGTGGCTGGAAGCGGCCTGTGGCCTTCTCTGCCCCCAGCACTCAGCCCGCTCTGTCCCGCTCCTGGGGACAGGCCCTGGGGGGGGACACGGCTCTTGTGAGACCCCCCTGCAGTGCTGCGTCCAGCTCGGGGGTCCCCAGCACAAGAAGGACATGGAGCTGTTGGAGGCCACGAAGCTGATGGGAGGGCTGGAGCACCTCTGCTCTGGAGACAGGCCGAGAGAGTTGGGCTTGTTCAGCCTGGAGAAGAGAAGGCTGCGGGGAGGCCTAATTGCGGCCTTCCACTCCCTGAAGGGGCTACAGGAAAGATGGTGGGGGGCTGTTTGTCAGGGAGTGCAGTGACAGGACAGGGGGGAATGGGTTTCAGCTGAAGGAGGGTCGATTTAGATGGGATGTGAGGCAGAAATTCTTCCCTGTGAGGGTGCTGAGGCCCTGGCACAGGTTGCCCAGAGAGGTTGTGGCTGCCCCTGGCTCCCTGGCAGTGTTCAAGGCCAGGTTGGATGGGGCTTTGGGCAAGCTGGGCTGGTGGAGGGGGTCCCTGCCCATGGCAGGGGTGGGACTGGGTGGGCTGTGAGGTCCCTGCCCACCCAAACCATTCTATGATTCCATGATTCTATGACACGCTGGGCACAACCGCGCCATCGAGCCAGGCTGCTGCCGCCGAAGCCCAAACCTCTTTATTTCGTCCTTGGCCGCAAAGCGGGTGCAGCCGCCCCAGCGCCGCGGGATGGGGGGGGTTCAACAGCGCCATGCCGGGGGGGGTCGGGCACGGAGGGACGAGCTCTGGGGTCGGGGCTGTCACCGCGTCCGGCTGCGGGTCAGGGCGTGCGCCTGGCTGGGGCAGCGAACCTCAGCTGGGCGTACTGCAGCTCTTCCTGCGGGGGACGATGGCGTCAGAGCCACCCGCGCAGCCCCAATTTCCCCGCCTGGCAGCAGCGGGGCTGCGCCCGTCCCCTGCAGAGGGACACTGCCTCCCTGCCAGCCCAGCCCGGGGGCACGCGGGGGCCGCACGGCCTCACCTCATCCTCCCGTGGCGCAGGCGGCTCTGTGGTCCCAGGCTGGTGGCCTGCAGGGGACAGAGCCGGGAGACGTGTCCCTAGCGTGGAGATGGAGGGGACGGAGGGGGACAGAGGGGATGGAGCAGGATGAGGGACGGAGGGGGATCAGGGATGGAGAGGGATCAGGGATGGAGGGGGATCGGGGATGGAGGGGTGACAGTGTGATGGACAGGAGAGCGGGGGACAGTGGGGGACATGGTGGGACACCCCCACACCCCTGCCATGCTCCTTACCCATCGGCGTGCTGCGGCGGAGGTAGCGGATGGCAAGGCAGATGTTGAGCAGCAGCAGCACCACCATGATCCCGGCGAGGACCGAGGTGTTGAGCGTCGTGAAGCTGCCTGAAGGAGAGGGGCTGGCTCGTCCCACCGTCTCCCCCAGCCTGGGCCAGGCCATCCCCGCTGCCTCAGTTTCCCCACGGGTGACCCAGCTTGGGGGGATGTTCCCCGTACTCACCCGCAGCCCTGAACAGCTCCACGCTCCTCTGGATGGGGGGCCCCGAGGCGTTGAATCGCATTTGGCAGAGCTCCCCGGTTCCCGTTTCCGTGCCCATGGGGATGACGAGCAGCCTCGTGCCGCCCCCCAGCCCCAGCACCCTCCCGGGCCCCCCCGGCCAGGAGACGAGGACAGGGCCGGCGGTGTCACCCACGGCACAGACGGGGCCGGGGGGGCCCTGGGGAGCCCCACGGGGCGCCAGCACCATCACCCAGCTCCTGCCCATCCAGCTGTCTGCAAGAAGGAGAGGGGGTGCAGGGGGGGCTGAGGGGGGCAGGGGCCAGGGAGGCGGGATGGAGGGGCAGAGGGGAGCCAGGGATGGAGGGGAGCCAGGGGATGGAGGGGAGGCAGGGGTGGAGGGGTACAGAGCAGGGGGTGGCTGGGATGGAGGATGCTGCAGGAGGACATAGGGTGCGGGTGACAGCAGGGGATGAGGGACATGGGGGTGACATGGGGGTCCCACTCCCTGCCAATGTCGCCATCCTACCTCCCACCAGCAGCGTGGTGCCGTTGCCGAAATGCAGGTACGAGAATTTTTTGTAGGCACACAGGTAGAGCCCGGTGTCGTTGGGGCGGGCATGGTCAATGTGAAGTGTGGCACTGGCACTGTGCCTCTTGAACTCGCAGGAGAATCTGCTCTTATTCCTGCTCTCGCAATCCAGGAGCAGTTTGGGCCCATCCCTGCCATCACGCTGGTACCAGAACACATTGGCTTCATGCTCCATGGCCTCGCTGGCCTCGCAGACGATCTCCACCGCATCCCCGTTCTCCACAGTCAGGACGGGCTGGGGCTGGTGCAGCCTCAGCAGCGCTGCCGGGGCTGCGGGAACCAACCGTGGGCTCATTTCCCCCTGCGGCCTCCAGCCCGGCCCCGCCGTAACCCCCGCCGCCGCCGCCGCCGCCGCCCCCCCCAGCAGCCACTTGCTCCAAAAAGCCCAGAAATCTCCCCAAAGCAGGGCCTGGCCACCCACCCAGGCAGAGCCACAGCAGCCCCGTGGGGGCCAGCAAGCCCCTGGCCGCCATCGCTGGCCGCTGCTGGGATGGCGGGGCCAGCTCCTCCCCGAGCTGAGCCCTTCTGCAGAGCTGCCGCCTCTGCCGAAACCGCAGGGCCAGCGACACCCCCCCACCCTGCTGGCTTCATTACCAGGGACACGGCGGCCGCTCGGCCACGCGCCACGTCCCAGAGCATCCCTGGCACCTCACCCCCCCCATTTTGAAGCCTCCGAGAACAACTCGGGGTTCTTTGGAGCATCCTGGGGGAATAAACCCGCCCGGGCGATGCTCTGGGCTGGAGGGATGCTGAACCCCCCTCCAAAACCTCCCAGACGGACAGAAAATTGTTCATGGAGGCAAAACCCGGGGCAGATGCTGCACGTCCCAAGCCGGGCATTGCCTGGGACCAGGCGTGGAGGGGGGGAAATTGGGGGGGTTTCAGCATTTTGGGGATGCTGGCCAGGAGTGAACTGGGGCTGGGTCCACCCTGCTGACCCTGGCTTGCTCCCAAGCACGTGGCTTTAGGCAAATAACCCAAATCCCATCACCACCGCTGCTTTTTGGGCAATTCTCTGCAGGATTTGATGGAAAGTCTTCCTCCATCATGGCGAGCAGCTGCACCCACCCACCTGGCCACCCACCGCCCCCACAAAACGCCCTTCAAAGGGCCAAAAAAGTGCAAAGCCGTTCCCAGCCCCCAGCCCTGCCGCTGCCTTTCCTGCTGCGGTTCGGCACACCGAGCCCTCGGCCAAAGCGGCGCCCAAAAACAGCACAAAGCCCCATTGCTGGAGGTGGGGGAAGGGGTTTGGTGTCAAGAAACCCTGCAGAAGCGATCAAATACAGCAGCGAGGCTGACCGCAGCCATCTCCAGCGCGAGCAAAGCCTCCAGCTGCTGCAGAACGGCAGAAGGTAGAGATCAGCTATTGCACGACATAGAGCTCCTGCTGGCGTTGGGCTCCTCGGGGGATGAAACCCCCCCTTGCAACACGGAGCTGGAATTCCCACTGACTGTTGGGAGTGAGAGCAGGGCACGGGGCTCCCTCCCCAAATTCCCTCCCACGTTCCCACCCACATTCCCCAGCCCCACTGCCCTGAAGGGAAAAACTGGGATGCTGGAGGTGCCGGAGCTGCTCCGGGCACCCAAATGGGAGGGTGCGGGCGGTGGGGCCGTGCCGTGGTGGCACTAGATGGCGGTGACAGCGCGCTGGCTCGTGCCATCCCACCTCGCTGCCGCCACTTGGCAGCTCCCCAGGGGTTTTGCATTTTTTCCGGAGCGCTTGTGTGCTCATGAGCTGCTAAACCACTGAAACAAGCTTTCCGGGCGCTTTGGGGGTGACACCGTCTACGAGCAGCCGTCACAATCGCTTTGGAGGTGAAAAAGTTGCTCCCTCTGAGTCAGACAATGAAATATTTGGTGTCAAACCCAGCCTCGCGCCCAATCGTGATGCTTTTTGAAGGTGCCGGGCCGCTTCTGAGCTGCTCCTGCCACGCAAAGGGCTGGAATTCCGGCTGGGGAGCTGCAGTGCTCCCCCAAGGAGGGTGTGGGGGGGACACCCAACCCTTGGGTGCTGCCGGCAGCCGGACGTGAGTGCGAGCCGACACCGCGCCGAGATTTACCCTCGGCTTTTGGACGAGCCGAGCAGGCAGCAGCGCTTTGGGGGATGCTCCAGGCAGGAGCGCGGGGATGCAGCAGCGTTTGCACCACCGCCACCAGCCCACAGTGAACTTTCTCAGCTCGTAGGGGTTTCTTTTCCCCGCAGTGAAACCCCGGAGGGAATTCTGAATGTGAAGGTGTTGGGTTCTAAGCAGAGCAGCGTTACGCGGATGGAAAGAAACGGCTTTATTTCAGGGCAGGGGTTGAGGAAGCGGTTTTACCTCCCGGGTGGGTCTCCCGGGTGGGAGCGTGGGTGGCTGGGGGTGGCGAGGAGAGAGTCGGGGCGAAGGGGCTGCGAGGGGGGTGCCGTGGGGGGGTCACCTCTGGCCAGACGCCGACGGCAGAGCAGGATGGTCAGCTGGAGCAGGAAAAGGAGGGAGACGCAGGACAGCCCCAGCGCCAGCGGCCAGGAAGGGCATCCTTCTGCGGAGGGGGGGAAAGGAGAGTTAATAGAGGGGGGAGGGTGGGTTTGGTCACTCTGGAGAGCCGAGCACCCCCTGAAACGGGGATAAAAGGGCTGAGAATGCCCCGGAGAGAGTGGGTCAGGGCTGAGAATCCCCTGAAATGGGGATGAAAGGGTGGAGAATCTGCTATAAAGGGGGGGTCAGGCCTGAGAATGCCCCAAAAGGGGGGGGGGGGTGTCAGGGTCCAGGATCCCCCATAAAGTGGGGCTCAGGGCCCAGAATCCCCTGCAATGGGGGTCTCAGGGTGCAGCATCCCCCATAAATTAGGGGTCAGGGCCCAGAATCCCCTGAAAAAGGGGCGGGGGGGTGTCGGTCAGGGCCCAGCAAGGGGGAAGGGGCAGGTTTAAAGCCTTTCAGGGCAGGGGAATCCCAGCGAGGAGACGGGAGAGGGGTGAGGGATTTCCAAACCCACCCCTTCCTGAGGAAGAATTGGGCTGTAGGGATTTGCTAAAGGAGGAGAGGCTGGAAGAATTGGGGTGCAGGGGGTGGATGGAAGGGGGGACCGGCAGGGGTGGGGGGGAACGCACTAATTACCCTCCCCCGGTGCTTTGCCGATGGTGACGCTGACGGTGCTGCTCGTGCTGCCTTTCAGGGCCGTGCACGTCGCAGCCCCGTCCCAGCGCTCGGCCGGGACCCAGGCGATGCTCCAGGCGCCGAGGACACCGTGCTCATCCACGGCCGCCGCCATCAGCGGCGTCACGTCCCCGCCGGGCTGCCAGCGCACGGTGTCCCAGCCCGCAGGGATGTCGTGGAGGTGGCAGAGCAGGGGGAAGCTGGCCGGGGGCTGCCCGCGCTCCTCTGCGTCGACGGGCACCAGGATGGAGAGCCGGGGCTCGGAGGCATCTGAAAAGGGAAACTGGGTGCCGGGGGGTGGCACAAACCTCCCCAGGGATGTCCCCAGCCCCCGGGTGACACTCACCGGTGACAACGAGCCTGGTCCCATTCCCAAACGCGGGGTACAAGGAGGAGGAGCTGCAGTAATAAACCCCGGAGTCCTCCCTCTGTGCAGAGCTGATGGTGAGGGAAAACTCCTGCCATGTTTTCATCCTCCCTGAGTATTTTCCCTTCGGACGGGAGTAGTTTGAGCTCTGGTAAATCCAGAACAAACTGCCGTCCGGCTTCTCCTTGTACCAGCTGACGTGGGTGCTGTAGTCCGAGATGCGACAGCTCAGCTCCGCCGTCTGTCCAGGGAGCACCCAGAGCTGCCCCGGGCTTTGCTGGACCCACGTCCCCTCTGCCGAGACACCTCCTGCACGGGGGGAGCAGCTTTGAGGTGGGCTGGCTGCAATTCAGGCTTTCCAATCTACTAAAAAGATTTTGGGGCAGAAAACCCGCCAAGAGCAAATGTGAGCCGGGTCGGGGTATTTCTGGAGCAAGCACGTACCTGGCAGGAGGAGCAGGAGGGTCCCCAGGAGCCCGTAGCACATGCTGGCCAAAACCCTTCTGCCGCGGAGCTTTTCTCTCCGGGAGCTCCGTGTTGCAAGGGGGGGTTTCATCCCCCGAGGAGCCCAACGCCAGCAGGAGCTCTATGTCGTGCAATAGCTGATCTCTACCTTCTGCCGTTCTGCAGCAGCTGGAGGCTTTGCTCGCGCTGGAGATGGCTGCGGTCAGCCTCGCTGCTGTATTTGATCGCTTCTGCAGGGTTTCTTGACACCAAACCCCTTCCCCCACCTCCAGCAATGGGGCTTTGTGCTGTTTTTGGGCGCCGCTTTGGCCGAGGGCTCGGTGTGCCGAACCGCAGCAGGAAAGGCAGCGGCAGGGCTGGGGGCTGGGAACGGCTTTGCACTTCTTTGGCCCTTTGAAGGGCGTTTTGTGGGGGCGTGAGGGTGACAAGGGGGGTGGGTGCAGCTGCTCGCCATGACGGAGGAAGACTTGCCATCAAATGCTGCAGAGAATTGCCCGAAAAGCAGCTGGCCCCCCCATGCCAGCAGCGGCCAGCGATGGCGGCCAGGGGCTTGCTGGCCCCCACGGGGCTGCTGTGGCTCTGCCTGGGTGGGTGGCCAGGCCCTGCTTTGGGGAGATTTCTGGGCTTTTTGGAGCAAGTGGCTGCTGGGGGGGCGGCGGCGGCGGGGGTTACGGCGGGGCCGGGCTGGAGGCCGCAGGGGGAAATGAGCCCACGGTTGGTTCCCGCAGCCCCGGCAGCGCTGCTGAGGCTGCACCAGCCCCAGCCCGTCCTGACTGTGGAGACGGGGAAGAAGGTGGAGATCGTCTGCGAGGCCAGCGAGGCCATGGAGAGTAAAGCCAACGTGTTGTGGTACCGGCGTGACAGCGGGGACCGTCCCAAACTGCTCCTGAACTGCCAGAAAGGGGGAAAGCAGCGATTCTTCTGTGAGTTCAAGAGGCAAAGTGTCACCCTGAGCATCAACCCTGCCCAACCCAGCGACACCGGGCTCTACCTGTGTGCCTACTACAGGGCCTGGAACCTGCATTTCGGCAACGGCACCACGCTGCTGGTGGGAGGTAGGATGGCGACATTGGCAGGGAGTGGGACCCCCATGTCACCCCCATGTCCCTCATCCCCTGCTGTCACCCGCACCCTATGTCCTCCTGCAGCATCCTCCATCCCATCCACCCCCTGCTCTGTACCCCTCCACCCCTGGCTCCCCTCCACCCCTGGCTCCCCTCCATCCCTGGCTCCCCTCTGCCCCTCCATCCCACCTCCCTGGCCCCTGCCCCCCTCAGCCCCCCCTGCACCCCCTCTCCTTCTTGCAGACAGCTGGATGGGCAGGAGCTGGGTGATGGTGCTGGCGCCCCGTGGGGCTCCCCAGGGCCCCCCCGGCCCGGTCTGTGCCGTGGGTGACACCACCAGCCCTGTCCTCGTCTCCTGGCCGGGGGGGCCCGGGAGGGTGCTGGGGCTGAGGGGTAGCACGAGGCTGCTCGTCATCCCCATGGGCACGGCCGCGGGAACCGGGGGGCTCTGCCAAATGCGATTCAACGCCTCGGGGCCCCCCATCCAGAGGAGCGTGGAGCTCTTCAGGGCTGCGGGTGAGTACGGGGAACATCCCCCCAAGCTGGGTCACCCGTGGGGAAACTGAGGCAGCAGGGATGGCCTGGCCCAGGCTGGGGGGACGGTGGGACGAGCCAGCCCCTCTCCTTCAGGCAGCTTCACGACGCTCAACACCTCGGTCCTCGCCGGGATCATGGTGGTGCTGCTGCTGCTCAACATCTGCCTTGCCATCTGCTACCTCTGCCGCACCACGCCGATGGGTAAGGAGCATGGCAGGGGTGTGGGGGTGTCCCACCATGTCCCCCACTGTCCCCCACTCTGCTGTCCATCACACTGTCACCCCTCCATCCCCGATCCCCCTCCATCCCTGAGAGCCCTCCATCCCTGATCCCTCTCCATCCCTGATCCCCCTCCATCCATCATCCTGCTCCATCCCCTCTGTCCCCCTCCGTCCCCTCCATCTCCACACTAGGGACACGTCTCCTCGCTCTGTCCCCTGCAGGCCACCAGCCTGGGACCACAGAGCCGCCTGCGCCACGGGAGGATGAGGTGAGGCCGTGCGGCCCCCGCGTGCCCCCGGGCTGGGCTGGCAGGGAGGCAGTGTCCCTCTGCAGGGGACGGGCGCAGCCCCGCTGCTGCCCGGCGGGGAAATTGGGGCTGCGCGGGTGGCTCTGACGCCATCGTCCCCCGCAGGAAGAGCTGCAGTACGCCCAGCTGAGGTTCGCTGCCCCAGCCAGGCGCACGCCCTGACCCGCAGCCGGACGCGGTGACAGCCCCGACCCCAGAGCTCGTCCCTCCGTGCCCGAACCCCCCCGGCATGGCGCTGTTGAACCCCCCCCATCCCGCGGCGCTGGGGCGGCTGCACCCGCTTTGCGGCCAAGGACGAAATAAAGAGGTTTGGGCTTCGGCGGCAGCAGCCTGGCTCGATGGCGCGGTTGTGCCCAGCGTGTCATAGAATCATGGAATCATAGAATGGTTTGGGTGGGCAGGGACCTCACAGCCCACCCAGTGCCACCCCTGGCATGGGCAGGGACACCCTCCACTTGCCCAGGTTGCCCAAAGCCCCATCCAACCTGGCCTTGAACACTGCCAGGGAGCCAGGGGCAGCCACAGCTTCTCTGGGCACCCTGTGCCAGGGCCTCAGCACCCTCACAGGGAAGGATTTCTGCCTCACATCTCATCTAAATCGACCCTCCTTCAGCTGAAACCCATTCCCCCCTGTCCTGTCACTGCACTCCCTGACAAACAGCCCCCCACCATCTTTCCTGTAGCCCCTTCAGGGACTGGAAGGCCGCAATTAGGCCTCCCCGCAGCCTTCTCTTCTCCAGGCTGAACAAGCCCAACTCTCTCGGCCTGTCTCCAGAGCAGAGGTGCTCCAGCCCTCCCATCAGCTTCGTGGCCTCCAACAGCTCCATGTCGTTCTTGTGCTGGGGACCCCCGAGCTGGACGCAGCACTGCAGGGGGGTCTCACCAGGGCAGAGCAGAGGGGCAGAATCCCCTCCCTCGAGCTGCTGGTCACGCTGCTGGACACGCAGGCCAGGAGACAGATGGCTTTCTGGGCTGCCAGCGCACCTTGCTGGGTCATGTTGAGCTTCTCGTCAATCAATACCCCCAAGTCCTTCGCCGCAGGGCTGCTCTCCATCCATTCCCCACCCAGCCTGGAGTTATCCGGGCTTCACCGAGCAGCCGGGAGAACGGGGAGCATCCTCGGAGCAAGGAGAGGAGTTGCTCATCGTGCTCATCCGGCGGTTGCTCTTCGGTGCATTTTCCTGCCCCTGGAGCAAAATCAGGTGAGAAGGGGCTGTCGTACGGCTTTGGTCATTCTCCAACTTCGAAAAGCCTTTTTTCCCCGATTCACAGCAATTTCGGATGGCTGCTGTACAGGGCACCACAAGGCACAACCTGACCTCAATCCCAGACCTCAGTCGCTCACCCCGCAATCAGGACATTCCTTATTTTTCCGCCACCCCTCATTGCTAGCCAACATCCCCTCCCTCCCCCCAGGTGCTTACAGCCTTCCTCCTCCTCCTCCTCCTCCTCCTCCTGCTCCTCCAAGCGCAGCAGAGAAACCCATCAGGACAGAAAGCCAAGGTTATTTCCTTGCCAGCCCCACTGCCCTGAAGGGAAAAACTGGGATGCTGGAGGTGCCGGAGCTGCTCCGGGCACCCAAATGGGAGGGTGCGGGCGGTGGGGCCGTGCCGTGGTGGCACTAGATGGCGGTGACAGCGCGCTGGCTCGTGCCATCCCACCTCGCTGCCGCCACTTGGCAGCTCCCCAGGGGTTTTGCATTTTTTCCGGAGCGCTTGTGTGCTCATGAGCTGCTAAACCACTGAAACAAGCTTTCCGGGCGCTTTGGGGGTGACACCGTCTACGAGCAGCCGTCACAATCGCTTTGGAGGTGATCAGTGACTGGGGGGGGCTGACCCAGGCTGGAGGCCGGGTGCCCCCCAAAGCCGCTCTGTCACCCCCTTCCTCAGCTGGGCAGGGGGGAGAAAATACAAGGAGAGGCTGGTGGGTGGAGATCAAGATGGGGAGACATGGGTCAGCAATTACCCTCACAGGCAACACAGACTCACCTGAGAAGGAATTCATCTAATTTATTACCCAGAACAGAGAGTGGAGCAATGAGAAACAAAGCCGAACCTTAGAACGGCTCCCCCCACCCCTCCCTTCTCCCCAGACTTCATCCCCAATTCTCTCCCTCCTCCCCCTCAGCAGCACAGGGGGACGGGGAATAGGGGTTGTGGTCAGTTCATCACACGGTGTCTCTGCCGCTCCTTCCTCCTCAGGGCAGGACTCCTCACACTCCTCGCTGCTCCAGCGTGGGGTCCCTCCCACGGCAGACACTCCTCCACGCACTTCTCCAGCGTGAGTCCTTCCCACGGGCTGCGGTTCTTCACCAACTGCTCCAGCGTGGGGTCTTCATGGGCTGCGGGGGAATCTCTGCTCCCCATCATCATCCTCCACGGGCTGCGTCGCTGATGAGCTCAGCCTTGGCCAGCGGCGGGTCCGTCTTGGAGCCGGCCGGCATCGGCTCGATGGGACATGGGGGAAGCTTCTGGCAGCTTCTTGCAGAAGCCACCCCTGTAGCCCCGCCGCTACCAAAAGCTTGCCACGCAAACCCAAAACAATGAATTCAAAAAATTCTGCTAAAAACCCTCCCCAAAAGGCTGGAAAATATCTGACGGGAATCTTCCCAGGGCTGGTGCTCAAATCCTGTCGGAAAAGATTACGGTGAAAAAACCCTCCTGGCTCTTTGCGGGTGATGCTGGGGACTGGTGCTCGCGGTGGCAAAAGTTGGTCCCTCCGACTCGAAAAAAAGCAGAGCAGCGTTACGCGGCTGGAAAGAAACGGCTTTATTTCAGGGCAGGGGTTGAGGAAGCGGTTTTACCTCCCGGGTGGGTCTCCCGGGTGGGAGCGTGGGTGGCTGGGGGTGGCGAGGAGAGAGTCGGGGCGAAGGGGCTGCGAGGGGGGGGCCGTGGGGGGGTCACCTCTGGCCAGACGCCGACGGCAGAGCAGGATGGTCAGCTGGAGCAGGAAAAGGAGGGAGACGCAGGACAGCCCCAGCGCCAGCGGCCAGGAAGGGCATCCTTCTGCGGAGGGGGGGAAAGGAGAGTTAATAGAGGGGGGAGGGTGGGTTTGGTCACTCTGGAGAGCCGAGCACCCCCTGAAACGGGGATAAAAGGGCTGAGAATGCCCCGGAGAGAGTGGGTCAGGGCTGAGAATCCCCTGAAATGGGGATGAAAGGGTGGAGAATCTGCTATAAAGGGGGGGTCAGGCCTGAGAATGCCCCAAAAGGGGGGGGGGGGGTGTCAGGGTCCAGGATCCCCCATAAATTGGGGCTCAGGGCCCAGAATCCCCTGAAAAAGGGGCGGGGGTGTCGGTCAGGGCCCAGCAAGGGGGAAGGGGCAGGTTTAAAGCCTTTCAGGGCAGGGGAATCCCAGCGAGGAGACGGGAGAGGGGTGAGGGATTTCCAAACCCACCCCTTCCTGAGGAAGAATTGGGCTGTAGGGATTTGCTAAAGGAGGAGAGGCTGGAAGAATTGGGGTGCAGGGGGTGGATGGAAGGGGGGACCGGCAGGGGTGGGGAGGAACGCACTAATTACCCTCCCCCGGTGCTTTGCCGATGATGACGCTGACGGTGCTGCTCGTGCTGCCTTTCAGGGCCGTGCACGTCGCAGCCCCGTCCCAGCGCTCGGCCGGGACCCAGGCGATGCTCCAGGCGCCGAGGACACCGTGCTCATCCACGGCCGCCGCCATCAGCGGCGTCACGTCCCCGCCGGGCTGCCAGCGCACGGTGTCCCAGCCCGCAGGGATGTCGTGGAGGTGGCAGAGCAGGGGGAAGCTGGCCGGGGGCTGCCCGCGCTCCTCTGCGTCGACGGGCACCAGGATGGAGAGCCGGGGCTCGGAGGCATCTGAAAAGGGAAACTGGGTGCCGGGGGGTGGCACAAACCTCCCCAGGGATGTCCCCAGCCCCCGGGTGACACTCACCGGTGACAACGAGCCTGGTCCCATTCCCAAACGCGGGGTACAAGGAGGAGGAGCTGCAGTAATAAACCCCGGAGTCCTCCCTCTGTGCAGAGCTGATGGTGAGGGAAAACTCCTGCCATGTTTTCATCCTCCCTGAGTATTTTCCCTTCGGACGGGAGTAGTTTGAGCTCTGGTAAATCCAGAACAAACTGCCGTCCGGCTTCTCCTTGTACCAGCTGACGTGGGTGCTGTAGTCCGAGATGCGACAGCTCAGCTCCGCCGTCTGTCCAGGGAGCACCCAGAGCTGCCCCGGGCTTTGCTGGACCCACGTCCCCTCTGCCGAGACACCTCCTGCACGGGGGGAGCAGCTTTGAGGTGGGCTGGCTGCAATTCAGGCTTTCCAATCTACTAAAAAGATTTGGGGGCAGAAAACCCGCCAAGAGCAAATGTGAGCCGGGTCGGGGTATTTCTGGAGCAAGCACGTACCTGGCAGGAGGAGCAGGAGGGTCCCCAGGAGCCCGTAGCACATGCTGGCCAAAACCCTTCTGCCGCGGAGCTTTTCTCTCCGGGAGCTCCGTGTTGCAAGGGGGGGTTTCATCCCCCGAGGAGCCCAACGCCAGCAGGAGCTCTATGTCGTGCAATAGCTGATCTCTACCTTCTGCCGTTCTGCAGCAGCTGGAGGCTTTGCTCGCGCTGGAGATGGCTGCGGTCAGCCTCGCTGCTGTATTTGATCGCTTCTGCAGGGTTTCTTGACACCAAACCCCTTCCCCCACCTCCAGCAATGGGGCTTTGTGCTGTTTTTGGGCGCCGCTTTGGCCGAGGGCTCGGTGTGCCGAACCGCAGCAGGAAAGGCAGCGGCAGGGCTGGGGGCTGGGAACGGCTTTGCACTTTTTTGGCCCTTTGAAGGGCGTTTTGTGGGGGCGGTGGGTGGCCAGGTGGGTGGGTGCAGCTGCTCGCCATGACGGAGGAAGACTTGCCATCAAATGCTGCAGAGAATTGCCCGAAAAGCAGCTGGCCCCCCCATGCCAGCAGCGGCCAGCGATGGTGGCCAGGGGCTTGCTGGCCCCCACGGGGCTGCTGTGGCTCTGCCTGGGTGGGTGGCCAGGCCCTGCTTTGGGGAGATTTCTGGGCTTTTTGGAGCAAGTGGCTGCTGGGGGGGCGGCGGCGGCGGCGGAGGTTACGGCGGGGCCGGGCTGGAGGCCGCAGGGGGAAATGAGCCCACGGTTGGTTCCCGCAGCCCCGGCAGCGCTGCTGAGGCTGCACCAGCCCCAGCCCGTCCTGACTGTGGAGACGGGGAAGAAGGTGGAGATCGTCTGTGAGGCCAGCGAGGCCATGGAGCATGAAGCCGACGTGTTGTGGTACCGGCGTGATGGCAGGGACGGGCCCAAACTGCTCCTGGATTGCGAGAGCAGGAATAAGAGCAGATTCTCCTGCGAGTTCAAGAGGCAAAGTGTCACCCTGCACATTGACCATGCCCAGCCCAGCGACATCGGGCTCTACCTGTGTGCCTACCAAATGGTGTCGTACCTGCATTTCGGCAACGGCACCATGCTGCTGGTGGGAGGTAGGATGGCGACATTGGCAGGGAGTGGGACCCCCATGTCACCCCCATGTCCCTCATCCCCTGCTGTCACCCGCACCCTATGTCCTCCTGCAGCATCCTCCATCCCAGCCACCCCCTGCTCTGTACCCCTCCACCCCTGCCTCCCCTCCATCCCTGCCTCCCCTCCACCCCTGGCTCCCCTCTGCCCCTCCATCCCACCTCCCTGGCCCCTGCCCCCCTCAGCCCCCCCTGCACCCCCTCTCCTTCTTGCAGACAGCTGGATGGGCAGGAGCTGGGTGATGGTGCTGGCGCCCCGTGGGGCTCCCCAGGGCCCCCCCGGCCCGGTCTGTGCCGTGGGTGACACCGCCGGCCCTGTCCTCGTCTCCTGGCCGGGGGGGCCCGGGAGGGTGCTGGGGCTGGGGGGCAGCACGGGGCCGCTCATCAGCCCCATGGGCACGGACACGGGAACCGGGGGGCTCTGCCAAGTGCGATTCAACGCCTCGGGGCCCCCCATCCAGAGGAGCGTGGAGCTGTTCAGGGCTGCGGGTGAGTATGGGGAACATCCCCCCAAGCTGGGTCACCTGTGGGGAAACTGAGGCAGCGGGGATGGCCTGGCCCAGCCTGGGGGAGACGGTGGGAGAAGCCAGCCCCTCTCCTTCAGACACCTGCAAGATCCTCAACACCCGGGTTGTGTTTGCGGCTGGGGCCATGGTGCTGCTGCTCCTGCTCATCATCTGCCTCAGCATCCGCTGCCTCCGCCGCACCACGCCGATGGGTAAGGAGCATGGCAAGGGTGTGGGGGTGTCCCACCATGTCCTCCTCTGTTCCCCACTCTCCTGTCCATCTCGCTGTCACCCCTCCATCCCTGATCCCTCTCCATCCCTGATCCCCCTCCGTCCCTCATCCTGCTCCATCCCCTCTGTCCCCCTCCGTCCCCTCCATCTCCACACTAGGGACACGTCTCCCGGCTCTGTCCCCTGCAGGCCACCAGCCTGGGACCACAGAGCCGCCTGCGCCACGGGAGGATGAGGTGAGGCCGTGCGGCCCCCGCGTGCCCCCGGGCTGGGCTGGCAGGGAGGCAGTGTCCCTCTGCAGGGGACGGGCGCAGCCCCGCTGCTGCCCGGCGGGGAAATTGGGGCTGCGCGGGTGGCTCTGACGCCATCGTCCCCCGCAGGAAGAGCTGCAGTACGCCCAGCTGAGGTTCGCTGCCCCAGCCAGGCGCACGCCCTGACCCGCAGCCGGACGCGGTGACAGCCCCGACCCCAGAGCTCGTCCCTCCGTGCCCGAACCCCCCCGGCATGGCGCTGTTGAACCCCCCCCATCCCGCGGCGCTGGGGCGGCTGCACCCGCTTTGCGGCCAAGGACGAAATAAAGAGGTTTGGGCTTCGGCGGCAGCAGCCTGGCTCGATGGCGCGGTTGTGCCCAGCGTGTCATGGAATCATGGAATCATAGAATGGTTTGGGTGGGCAGGGACCTCACAGCCCACCCAGTCCCACCCCTGCCATGGGCAGGGACACCCTCCACCAGCCCAGCTTGCCCAAAGCCCCATCCAACCTGGCCTTGAACACTGCCAGGGAGCCAGGGGCAGCCACAACCTCTCTGGGCAACCTGTGCCAGGGCCTCAGCACCCTCACAGGGAAGGATTTCTGCCTCACATCTCATCTAAATCGACCCTCCTTCAGCTGAAACCCATTCCCCCCTGTCCTGTCACTGCACTCCCTGACAAACAGCCCCCCACCATCTTTCCTGTAGCCCCTTCAGGGACCGGAAGGCCGCAATTAGGCCTCCCCGCAGCCTTCTCTTCTCCAGGCTGAACAAGCCCAACTCTCTCGGCCTGTCTCCAGAGCAGAGGTGCTCCAGCCCTCCCATCAGCTTCGTGGCCTCCAACAGCTCCATGTCCTTCTTGTGCTGGGGACCCCCGAGCTGGACGCAGCACTGCAGGGGGGTCTCACAAGAGCCGTGTCCCCCCCAGGGCCTGTCCCCAGGAGCGGGACAGAGCAGGCTGAGTGCTGGGGGCAGAGAAGGCCACAGGCCGCTTCCAGCCACACTTCTCCCTTCAAGTACAGAATTGCTTCCAGCAGCCCACCCAAACGGCCTCATTCATCCCACCCAGCACCCACAGACACGCTGGCACCTGCAGCCCCGCCGCTCCCGCCGGTATCCGGGCTTCACTGAGCAGCCGGGAGAACTGGGAGCATCCTCGGCGCAGGGAGAGGAGTCGCTCGTCGTGCTCATCCGGCGGTTGCTCTTCGGTGCCTTTTCCTGCCCCGGCGGCAAAATCAGGCGAGAAGGGGCTGTCGTGCGGCTTTGATCATTGTCCAAGTTCGAAAAGCCTTTTTTTCCCTTTTGGAAAACTGGGTTGGGGCTCTAGAAGGTAAGGGGGCCCGGGAGAGCTGGCCGATATTCCAGCACCGCTTCCCCCAAGCTCAGGCCCGGTGCATCCCGAAGAAGAGGAAATCAAGCTTTGGAGGAAGGAGACCTGCATGGATGGGCAAGGAGCTGCTGGAGAAACTCCAAGGGACGAAGGAAGTTTCCCGAATGTGGAAAAGGGCACTGCGGAGGACTATAGGGATGTAGTCAGAGAATGTAGGGATGCAAGAAGGCAGGCTGAGGCCGACTTGGAATGAAAACTGGCAGGGGATGGCATGGACACCAAGAAGGGCTTTTTCAACTACATCAGCAGCAGAAGGAAGACTGGGGAAAAGGTGGGCCCGCTGCTGAATGGGGTGGGTGCGCTGGTGATGGAGGATACAGAGGAGGCGGATTTACGGAATGCCGCCTTTGCTTCAGCCTTTGCTGCTAAGGCCGGCCCTCAGGAATCCCAGACCCTGGAGGTAGGAGAGGGAGTCTGGCGAAAGGACGACCTTCCCTGGTTCGAGGAGGATCGGGTCAGAGAACATCTAGGCGATCTGGACATCCACAGATCCATGGGCCCTGATGGGCTGCCCCGAGAAATGCTGAGGGAGCTGGCAGATGTTTTTGCTAGGCCGCTCTCCATCATCATTGAAAGGTGCTGGAGAACAGGAGAGGTGCCTGAGGACTGGAGAAAAGCCAATGTCCCTCTGGTCTTCCAAAAGGGCAAGAAAGAGGACCTGGGCAATGACAAGCCAGTCAGCCTGATTTCCATCCCCAGAAAGGTGACGGAACAGCTCATGCTGGGGGTCCTCAATAAGTATGCGGAGGAGGAGAAGATCATCGGGAATGGTCAAAATAGATTCACGAACAGGATATCCTGCCTGAACCAATCTGGTAGCCTTCTTTGATGGCATGACCGCTCTGTGGATGAGGGGAGAGCAATGGATGTTGTCTACCTTGACTTCAGCAAGGCTTTTGACACTGTCTCTCTGATAACCTCCTCGTTAGCAAGGTTAGAAAGCGTGGGTTGGATGAGGGGACAGTGGGGTGGGTAGAGAAGTGGCCGAATGGCAGAGCCCAGAGGGTTGTGATCAGCGGCGCAGAGTTTTGTTGGAGGCCTGTAGCGAGTGGTGTGCCCCAGGGGTCAGTGCCGGGTCCGGTCTTGTTCATCTTCATCAGGGACCCGGACAGGGGACAGAGCGCACCCTCAGCAAGTTTGCTGACCATACCAAACTGGGAGGAGTGGCCGAGACAGCAGAAGGCTGCGCTGCCATTCAGCGAGACCTGGACAGGCTGGAGAGCTGGGTGGAGAGGAACCCAATGAAATTCAACACGGGCAAGTGTAGGGTCCTGCACCCAGGGAGGAATAACCCCATGCAAGAGGTTAGGGGTTGACCTGCCGGGAAGCAGCGCTGCAGAGAAGGACCTGGGAGTCCTGGTGGACAACAAGCTCTCCATGACCAGCAGTGTGCCCGCGTAGCCAAGAAGGCCAATGGTGTCCTGGGGTGCACTGAGAAGAGCGTGGCCAGCAGGTCGAGGGAGGTTCTCCTGCCCCTCTGCTCTGGCCTGGTGAGGCCACATCTGGAGTTTTGCATCCAGTGCTGGGCTCCCCAGTTCCAGACGGACAGGGAAGTACTGGGGAGAGTCCAGCGGAGGGCTGCGAGGATGATGAGGGACCTGGAGCATGTCTGGTATGAGGAAAGGCTGCGAGAGCCGGGGCTGGTTAGTCTGGAGAAGAGAAGACTGAGAGGGGATCTGATCAATGCTGCTAATTATCTAAAGGGCGGGTGTCTAGAGGAAGGGGCCAGACTCTTCTCAGTGGTGCCCAGCGACAGGGCAAGGGGCAACGGGCACAAAGTGGAACACGGGAAGTTCCATCTGAACACGAGGAGAAGCTTCTTCCCTCTGGGGGTGACCGAGCACTGGGACAGGCTGCCCAGAGAGGTTGTGGAGTCCCCTTCTCTGAGGAGATCCCAAACGCGCCTGGACGTGATCCTGTGCGACCTGCTCTGGGTGATCCTGCTCTGGCAGGGGGGATGGACGAGATGATCTCCAGAGGTCCCTTCCCACCCCCAGCAGTGTGGGGTGCTGTCGACCTGGGGCTCTGCAATAACCCCCGTGCGGGTGGGTGCTGCAGGCAGAGGGGTCTTTTGGCAGGGAAGGGGAGGGGAAGGGGAGGGCAGCACCCGCCATTGCTCAGAGCCCTCGAAGGCGCCCGGGGGTTCGTGCAGCTGATGTGGGTCGAACTGAGGAAGGGAAAGCCTAAAAAGAAGCGGGCGGGAGCTGTGGTTCTGGGACGGGCCCCCCAGCATCCCCTCCCGCAGCATCCCATGGCCGGTGATGGCAAAGGCCGACCGTCGCAGACTGAAAGTGGTGGTGGGCCGGGGGGGTTCTAAATCCGTCGTGTTTGGGCTCTGCGGGGAGGCCCCGGGAGCTGTGCAGAGGGACGGTGCACGGAGGAAGAGGGAGCTGCTGCCCCAGGGCATGGCGGATGGAGGCGCCGAGTGTGAGAGCCAGGGCTGTGGCTTTTGGAAGGGAGAAGTGTGGCTGGAAGCGGCCTGTGGCCTTCTCTGCCCCCAGCACTCAGCCCGCTCTGTCCCGCTCCTGGGGACAGGCCCTGGGGGGGACACGCTGGGCACACCGCGCCATCGAGCCAGGCTGCTGCCGCCGAAGCCCAAACCTCTTTATTTCGTCCTTGGCCGCAAAGCGGGTGCAGCCGCCCCAGCGCCGCGGGATGGGGGGGGTTCAACAGCGCCATGCCGGGGGGGTTCGGGCACGGAGGGACGAGCTCTGGGGTCGGGGCTGTCACCGCGTCCGGCTGCGGGTCAGGGCGTGCGCCTGGCTGGGGCAGCGAACCTCAGCTGGGCGTACTGCAGCTCTTCCTGCGGGGGACGATGGCGTCAGAGCCACCCGCGCAGCCCCAATTTCCCCGCCGGGCAGCAGCGGGGCTGCGCCCGTCCCCTGCAGAGGGACACTGCCTCCCTGCCAGCCCAGCCCGGGGGCACGCGGGGGCCGCACGGCCTCACCTCATCCTCCCATGGCGCAGGCGGCTCTGTGGTCCCAGGCTGGTGGCCTGCAGGGGACAGAGCCGGGAGACGTGTCCCTAGTGTGGAGATGGAGGGGACGGAGGGGGACAGAGGGGATGGAGCAGGATGAGGGATGGAGGGGGATCAGGGATGGAGAGGGATCAGGGATGGAGGGGTGACAGCGAGATGGACAGGAGAGTGGGGAACAGAGGAGGACATGGTGGGACACCCCCACACCCCTGCCATGCTCCTTACCCATCGGCGTGGTGCGGCGGAGGCAGCGGATGCTGAGGCAGATGATGAGCAGGAGCAGCAGCACCATGGCCCCAGCCACAACCACAACCCAGGTGTTGAGGGTCTTGCAGGTGTCTGAAGGAGAGGGGCTGGCTTCTCCCACCGTCTCCCCCAGCCTGGGACAGGCCATCCCCGCTGCCTCAGTTTCCCCACGGGTGACCCAGCTTGGGGGGATGTTCCCCGTACTCACCCGCAGCCCTGAACAGCTCCACGCTCCTCTGGATGGGGGGCCCCGAGGCGTTGAATCGCACTTGGCAGAGCCCCCAGGTTCCCGTGTCCGTGCCCATGGGGCTGATGAGCGGCCCCGTGCCGCCCCCCAGCCCCAGCACCCTCCCGGGCCCCCCCGGCCAGGAGACGAGGACAGGGCCGGCGGTGTCACCCACGGCACAGACCGGGCCAGGGGGGCCCTGGGGAGCCCCACGGGGCGCCAGCACCGTCACCCAGCTCCTGCCCATCCAGCTGTCTGCAAGAAGGAGAGGGGGTGCAGGGGAGGCCGGGGTGGGGGGGATTGAAGGGACCCAGGGGATGGAGGGGAGCCAGGGATGGAGGGGTACAGAGCAGGGGGTGGATGGGATGGAGGATGCTGCAGGAGGACATAGGGTGCGGGTGACAGCAGGGGATGAGGGACATGGGGGTGACATGGGGGTCCCACTCCCTGCCAATGTCGCCATCCTACCTCCCACCAGCAGCGTGGTGCCGTTGCCGAAATGCAGGTACGACACCATTTGGTAGGCACACAGGTAGAGCCCGATGTCGCTGGACTGGGCATGGTCAATGTGCAGGGTGACACTTTGCCTCTTGAATTCACAGAAGAATCGCTGCTTTCCCCCTTTCTGGCAGTTCAGGAGCAGTTTGGGACGGTCCCCGCTGTCACGCCGGTACCACAACACGTTGGCTTTACTCTCCATGGCCTCGCTGGCCTCACAGACGATCTCCACCGCATCCCCGTTCTCCACAGTCAGGACGGGCTGGGGCTGGTGCAGCCTCAGCAGCGCTGCCGGGGCTGCGGGAACCAACCGTGGGCTCATTTCCCCCTGCGGCCTCCAGCCCGGCCCCGCCGTAACCCCCGCCGCCGCCGCCCCCCCAACAGCCACTTGCTCCAAAAAGCCCAGAAATCTCCCCAAAGCAGGGCCTGGCCACCCACCCAGGCAGAGCCACAGCAGCCCCGTGGGGGCCAGCAAGCCCCTGGCCGCCATCGCTGGCCGCTGCTGGGATGGCGGGGCCAGCTCCTCCCCGAGCTGAGCCCTTCTGCAGAGCTGCCGCCTCTGCCGAAACCGCAGGGCCAGCGACACCCCCCCACCCTGCTGGCTTCATTACCAGGGACACGGCGGCCGCTCGGCCACGCGCCACGTCCCAGAGCATCCCTGGCACCTCAGCCCCCCCCATTTTGAAGCCTCCGAGAACAACTCGGGGTTCTTTGGAGCATCCTGGGGGAATAAACCCGCCCGGGCGATGCTCTGGGCTGGAGGGATGCTGAACCCCCCTCCAAAACCTCCCAGACGGACAGAAAATTGTTCATGGAGGCAAAACCCGGGGCAGATGCTGCACGTCCCAAGCCGGGCATTGCCTGGGACCAGGCGTGGAGGGGGGGAAATTGGGGGGGTTTCAGCATTTTGGGGATGCTGGCCAGGAGTGAACTGGGGCTGGGTCCACCCTGCTGACCCTGGCTCGCTCCCAGGCACGTGGCTTTAGGCAAATAACCCAAATCCCATCGCCACCGCTGCTTTTTGGGCAGTTCTCTGCAGGATTTGATGGCAAGTCTTCCTCCGTCATGGCGAGCAGCTGCACCCACCACCCCCCCAAAACACTTTTCAAAGGAAAGAAAAACCGCAAAGCTGTTCCCAGCCCCCAGCCCTGCCGCTGCCTTTCCTGCTGCGGTTCGGCACACCGAGCCCTCGGCCAAAGCGGCGCCCAAAAACAGCACAAAGCCCCATTGCTGGAGGTGGGGGAAGGGGTTTGGTGTCAAGAAACCCTGCAGAAGCGATCAAATACAGCAGCGAGGCTGACCGCAGCCATCTCCAGCGCGAGCAAAGCCTCCAGCTGCTGCAGAACGGCAGAAGGTAGAGATCAGCTATTGCACGACATAGAGCTCCTGCTGGCGTTGGGCTCCTCGGGGGATGAAACCCCCCCTTGCAACACGGAGCTCCCGGAGAGAAAAGCTCCGCGGCAGAAGGGTTTTGGCCAGCATGTGCTACGGGCTCCTGGGGACCCTCCTGCTCCTCCTGCCAGGTACGTGCTTGCTCCAGAAATACCCCGACCCGGCTCACATTTGCTCTTGGCGGGTTTTCTGCCCCAAAATATTTTTAATACATCGGAAAGCCTGAATCACAGCCAAGAAGCATCACTGCCGCAAAGAACCCGGGAAGGGTAGTCCGTTCCCCTCCACCCTTCAGAAAATCCCTACAGCCCAATTCTTCCTCAGGAAGGGGTGGGTTTGGAAATCCCTCACCCCTGTCCCGTCTCCTCGCTGGGATTCCCCTGCCCTGAAAGGCTTTAAACCTGCCCCTTCCCCCTTGCTGGGCCCTGACCGACACCCCCGCCCCTTTTTCAGGGGATTCTGGGCCCTGACCCCTAATTTATGGGGGATGCTGCACCCTGAGACCCCCATTGCAGGGGATCCTGGACCCTGACACACCCCCCCCCCTTTTGGGGCATTCTCAGGCCTGACCCCCCCCTTTATAGCAGATTCTCCACCCTTTCATCCCCATTTCAGGGGATTCTCAGCCCTGACCCACTCTCTCCGGGGCATTCTCAGCCCTTTTATCCCCGTTTCAGGGGGTGCTCGGCTCTCCAGAGTGACCAAACCCACCCTCCCCCCTCTATTAACTCTCCTTTCCCCCCCTCCGCAGAAGGATGCCCTTCCTGGCCGCTGGCGCTGGGGCTGTCCTGCGTCTCCCTCCTTTTCCTGCTCCAGCTGACCATCCTGCTCTGCCGTCGGCGTCTGGCCAGAGGTGACCCCCCCACGGCACCCCCCTCGCAGCCCCTTCGCCCCGACTCTCTCCTCGCCACCCCCAGCCACCCACGCTCCCACCCGGGAGACCCACCCGGGAGCAGCTCAGAAGCGGCCCGGCACCTTCAAAAAGCATCACGATTGGGCGCGAGGCTGGGTTTGACACCAAATATTTCATTGTCTGACTCAGAGGGAGCAACTTTTTCACCTCCAAAGCGATTGTGACGGCTGCTCGTAGACGGTGTCACCCCCAAAGCGCCCGGAAAGCTTGTTTCAGTGGTTTAGCAGCTCATGAGCACACAAGCGCTCCGGAAAAAATGCAAAACCCCTGGGGAGCTGCCAAGTGGCGGCAGCGAGGTGGGATGGCACGAGCCAGCGCGCTGTCACCGCCATCTAGTGCCACCACGGCACGGCCCCACCGCCCGCACCCTCCCATTTGGGTGCCCGGAGCAGCTCCGGCACCTCCAGCATCCCAGTTTTTCCCTTCAGGGCAGTGGGGCTGGCAAGGAAATAACCTTGGCTTTCTGTCCTGATGGGTTTCTCTGCTGCGCTTGGAGGAGCAGGAGGAGCAGGAGGAGGAGGAGGAGGAAGGCTGTAAGCACCTGGGGGGAGGGAGGGGATGTTGGCTAGCAATGAGGGGTGGCGGAAAAATAAGGAATGTCCTGATTGCGGGGTGAGCGACTGAGGTCTGGGATTGAGGTCAGGTTGTGCCTTGTGGTGCCCTGTACAGCAGCCATCCGAAATTGCTGTGAATCGGGGAAAAAAGGCTTTTCGAAGTTGGAGAATGACCAAAGCCGTACGACAGCCCCTTCTCACCTGATTTTGCTCCAGGGGCAGGAAAATGCACCGAAGAGCAACCGCCGGATGAGCACGATGAGCAACTCCTCTCCTTGCTCCGAGGATGCTCCCCGTTCTCCCGGCTGCTCGGTGAAGCCCGGATACCGCCGGGAGCACCGGGGCTGCAGCCGCCCACGTGTCTGTGGGTGCTGGGTGCGATTAATAACCCCTCTTTCGGTCAGTTAATTTAATTAATTCTTAATTTTCATTATGAACTACTGTTTAAAACTGCTTTTTTTTTTTTTTTTAATTTCAAAGTATTCACATTATTATTTCCTGGTCTCTCTTGCAGAGCCGCACACCCTGGTTGGCAACAGCCAGCCCAAGCAGCCGCTGGTTTCAAAAGGGCAGGGAAGCGCAGGAAAGCTTTATTTAGAATCCAACAACCCCATCAGACAGTAAGAACAGCCTGTTCGGGAGAAAAGCCCCTCCGTTCCCCAAAGGACTCCCATAGGAAGGGCAATTCATCCCACCTACCTCTTGGTTGACGCCCAGCACCTCAGGGAGCAGTGAAACCCAGCCAGTGCCAGGGAGGAACAGAGTTTTTGGGTTTCCTTCATCCATCTTCTCGTCTCCTGCAGCAAAAACACCAAACAATGTCCCCTCCAGCCACTTCCGCAGGAATCCTGCTAATGTCATCTGCTCGGGCACCAGTCTTTGTGAAGGGAAGAGTCTTATTTACCAGCTGCATTTTCATTTCCCTTCAAGTTTTGCTTCCGCCTATTAAAGCTGGGAAATGACACAACGCATCCGAGAGCCGGGAACGGCGATGATCTCATTCACACCTTCATCCTCGGAGTCAAACCCACGGTCACGGTGCAAGCCCCCGACCGCAGCCTGCCGGGTTTCATCGCGCCGGGATGCTCAGAGCATCCCCGGGATGCAGCACCCCCAGCATCGAGAGGAGCAGGAGCCGGTTTTGCCATCCCTTCCTGGAAAAGCCTTTTAGGTTTTGGCTCGCATGCTGTATTTTTCCACGTGAGAGGCATCGCTCCCACGCCACTCGTCCTTTTACAGTTTGATTTCAGCACGTAAACTTTAGTAATTAAAAAAAAGAGAAGATATAAAAGCACAGAGATTGCACAAAATAGGAAATAGGTTTTGGGAAAGGAGCCCGAGGTTGGGGATGGAAAAGACGTCGAGTTTGGCTGCTTTTTGGACGATGTTTTTGCTCTGTGTTGCGAGACGTGGGAAGTAAGTAAGAACAAAGGTAAAAGGGAAAAAATTGAACAAAAATAGAATGTTTTCTTTTGCCGGCTAGAAATATAATTCAAAGTCTGCACCCGCATTTCCCCAGCGGTCCCCAGCACCCGAGGACCGCCCCTCACGCCACGACGATGCGGGATGCTACTGAGGGATGCTCAAGTCGCACACCAATGTGTTCACAGTCACGCAAGAACAGCAGAATTTGGTGCAAAGGGTTTGTTTGTCCCCTTGTATCACCCCATCGGGCATTTCATCCAGCTCCCTTAGCGGCAGCTCCACCCTGCAGGTACTACATTTGTTTTTTCCCCAAGTTGTTTCAAGTTTTATGCCATCACATCCAACCACGAGGAGCTGTTCTCAGCCTCAAGCCAGCAAATCCCTCTGAATTCGGACTCGATGTTTGCACGCCAAGAAGTTTGTCTGTCCAGCCCCATCCGTTCATCTCGTAAAAGCCACCACCATCCTCATGAATCTTCCCTGCCCCTTCCCTCCCCATCACTTTATAAACAGAAGATTTTAACTCTTTCGCCCCTCCACATCTCCCCACGCTACCCCAAGTGCCTCCCAGCCGAGCCGCCATCTCCATCCCCAGTGGATTTCATCCCAACAAGGTCAGCTTTCTGCTTGGGTTGAGATTGTGAGTTTTGATGTTATTTTTGTGGGTCGAGGGGAGGGTTTGGAGATATTTGCTTCCTGCTTGCTCAGTCACTCCGCATTCCTCTGTGCTGAACCCTTTGCCAAGTATCTCCCTACGGGTGGGAAAAGTCCCTTCAGCAAAGCACGTACAGCCCCGGGAGGCTGCAAACTGTTGTGGGGATGTGCTTGGAAAGTTCTTCGGTTGGGTCCTCTCTTAGTTCAAAAAAAATCTGCCTTTGGAAATCCTTGGCTTAAAATTGATGGCAATCCTTGGCTTAAAATCAATGGCAATCCTTGGCTTAAAATCGATAGGAATCTTTGGCTTAAAATCCATAGTAATCCTTGGTTTAAAATTGATAGCAATGCTTGGCTTAAAATCGATGGCACAAGGATGAGAAAAACATTGACTGCCGCTGCTTCCCTGGCTGGTTGCTCCACGGATGCCCGCGCCTGTCCTACCGCAGCCGGTGCTTTTCCACCCCCCATCTCAACCCACGCCCCCCCCCCCCCTTTTAGTCTCAGCTCAGCCCAGCTGTTTGCCATTAAACTCCTGAATCCCGCTGAAAAATTCACTTCCGTTTTCTCATCCGCGAGAGGAAACTTCCGAGCCCACATCCCACGGGGGCAGGCACCCACCGAGGTGGGGGGGATCGGACGCAGCCCCCGGGTTTGGGGCAGAGGCATCGTCCTCCAGGCATTTTGCTGGAGAAAATAGAAATATAAAGCTGGGAAAAGATTTTTACAGTGGGGAGAACGTGCCTTGAGGGATGGTGGATAAATACAAGGGTGGAACATGGTCTGCATCTCCTCCTGAGGTTGTCCCATGTTGAACCACCCTCCTGGCTGGGAAGGGTTCTCTTTCCAGGTGAATCTTCCTAGTTACCAATTTCTTGTCGTCATATCTGAAAAAATCTCTCTTACTTTCTAAGACTTAACTTGCTCTTTCTCAATCTGCTGGCATCCATCTCCTGCACCACATCCAAGAGCCTCCAAAACGCACCGTCACCCATCACGCTCGAGACACCTGTTGAGAGAGGAAACCCATTTGGGTGAACATGTGGGTTTTTTTCCCCCAAAACTTGATTTTTATCGCTGCATAAGCAATAAAATCACAGCAATTTCAGCATCCCCAGCAGCAAACCCACAGTGGTGAGGAAACCACGCGCTGCTCAGGAATAGATTTTACATCAGCTTGGCGTCCCATCCCACTTGGTGAGTGAGGGTGACGTTAACTGTTTAATTCTCTGTGTGACAGTCAGGAGTAATGACAGTTACTTGAGAGGTTCAAACAAATCACAAATTTACTCAAAACTCAGCGGAACTGCAAAAGATAGAGGCTTGGCAAAACTTGTGATGGTATTACCCTGATGTGCCGAACGTGAAGCTACAGACAAAGAGAGTGGCAGAGAGGGAGAGAGAGAAAGAAAGGGAAGAAAAGAAAAAGATATCACCACCCTTGGATCCAGCGACATTCTCTGCTCGTAGTTGTAGTCCTCGGGTGGCGGGCGCACACCGAAAACTCATGTTTCCCTTTTTTATAACCCAAAGTGCCCGTCCCATAGGCAGGGGTCTGTCATCGCTGAGCAGGCGCAGTATGTGCTCGGGAATGTTCTAGAAATGAGTCAGTGGGTTGTGGGGGTCTTGGGGGTCTCTGTCCCCCGCCTCGGGGTTGACCGAGTGATGATCTTTCTCGTGTTCTTGGTTGACATTCCCTCGTTATCAGTTTATCCCTGCTTGTGTCAAGACAGGTGTTTGCGCCATTCACTTGTTATCAGAGCCTTACACTTGGTCACACTTAACTTACCTCCTGTTCCTTCTATTCCCCTTCACATCCCAGTTAACACCAGTTTCCACCAGCATCACGTCATCTCCTTGGAGAAGGCCTTCTGCACCCGTATCAGCTTTTCCCCACAAAGCAGAAGAGTCAGCTTTTGTTTTCCTCCCCATTTCTCTTCCAAGAAATGTTTACCAATCCTATTTTTTATTTTTAGAGAGGAGAGGAAAATAAGCAGCTGATATCGATGTGTACCAAGGTACCACACCCTGCGGACGCAGTAACGGGAGTCAACGGTAAACACCAAATATGGATCCTAAAACATCCCAACCTGGGGTATTTCTATCTACCATAAAATAAAATAAACCTGCGACCGTTTGCGTTTCTTTTTACTGATGGAGAAACTGAGGCATGGGAAGGTGAAATGAAGCCAAGAAAAAAATCCCCCAAGATTTTAAGGGAAGTCGGGAACAATCTGGCTCCCAGTCGTTGGTTCTGCCTCTTAATCGCCGCCTTCTCCACAAGAAGGATTTGCTATTAATAACTCCTGTTATATTCCATTATAACATAATCAAAACCATCCTCCCTTTATTTGCGAGCTCATCCAGCGGCGCTAACCCTCTCTGGGGAAAAGCTTCCCAAGATTTGCAACTCAGCCATCGGAAAAGTCTTTACAAAGGGAAAATCTTGCATCGTTGGAGCGGCGTCACAGGCATCGCACGTCTCCCGGCCCGTACAGGACAACCTCTAGCCCAGACTGACATCGCACCACTTGGCAAATTGCAGAAAAAACTTGTCTTTTCTCCGAGCGTGGAGGTTGTTCAGTCCAGCCCTCGCAAGAGTCATTTCCTGCCTCCGCTGGGACGTCTCAAGAAATTCAGCAGCGCCGAGCCGCACCGGCAGACGACACCAATACATAGGATGACAAACTTTTTAATTGCGGCATTCTTCATTCTTCATTTTTTACAAGGTAAATACGTTTCTTTGTTTTTTTCAGCTTGCAATTTAATTTAATTGCGCTGCTAAGCGCTGGGCTCAAATTATTTCTACGCTGCTGGGATGGTGTACAGCAATCGGGGTGGGGTTGCGGAGGCTGGAAGGTCTTGGGGTGTTTGCTTGGGGATGGGGGTCAGTAGCAAAACAAAAAAAAAAGACAAGAGAAAACGTGATGCAATTACTAGAAGTTACAGTAAAGTGCGTGCTTGGAGAAGATATAGTCTGTGCTTGCAGAAAACTGCATGTGCTTGGAGAATAGAGTCTGATAATTAATGTTTTCCATATTGCATTCAAAATAATTTGCAATATACAGCTGGGAGCTATTAAGACAGACAGATACAGGCAAGGGGCAAAAAAAAAAAACCAAAACCAAAGAGGATTTCCTGAAATATTGGGTGGGCGCTTTGGAGACGTGGGGAGACCGAAGTTGGGGGCAATTGAGGGAGGAGAACCATGATGCTGGCAGCGCCTGGGAGGGACAAGCAGCAGCTTGAGGCAGGAACCTGAAGCTAATTAGGGACGAACACACGTGTAACGAAGTAAATGTTTCTGCGAACGTGAGCTGGCGGGCAGCACCGGCCGAAGAGCAGGTAACTGGAAACTGGCGGCTGCCTGCGGCTCTGCCGTGCCCGCCGGCTGCAAAGAGCCTTCCTCCTTCTCTACTGCGAAGCCAAACGCGAAACATCACGCGAGGGGTTAAAAGCGGCCGAGGAGGGGGGGAATTTCCAGACGGAAGGTCTTTGTGGCAATATAACTCCTCTGTTATTCTTAGCATGGCTCCAGTGTAAATACAACAGCCAACTTGGAATAACTTTCTCAGAAAACTTTGTGGATGGGAGAACGTGCCCCAAGAGCCGGACTTCACAATGCTGGAGCCAAAAAGGGCAGAGTATTTTCAAAGGGCGAGCGTGGGAAGGTGTGGGGATGGATGGGCTACGCAACTCCCCATTTCGGTCTGATTTTCCCCAAAAGCTCAGGATGGGGATAGGATGGGTCGAAGAGTTTTACACAGCAAAGCTGAGCGATGGATGAGGCTGTGCTGTACCACAACCCGCAGACCCCAGACTCCTACCCCGGCGCAGAAATCTTTAGGCTGGATTGCTGTTTTTAGATAATTTCCTAATGCTGAGAGTTTTTGGATCCAGGTTTCTCGCTCAGTCCACTGCCGGCGCTGAGAAACTCGGGGCTACGTTAGGAAATGGTGGAAAGTTTCAGAGAGGGGTACCCGGAACTCCAGCTGGCCCTGGGCATGACCAATGGCATCATTAAAGTTATTAACAGTATAAATTATTATTAATAATATTATCTTTAGATATGAGTGTTAAAATATATTATTGTATGACTATCTTATTATTGTACGAGTATGCAAGTACTATAATATTCCCAATTAGCCTGCTTTATAAAATCTCCCAAAAAAAGAAAACATATTTAACCTTGTATTTGGAAAAAGGAAATGAGCGACTTGATATGACTTTGACAAGGCCGTACGATTCAGAAATCTATTTATAGTGACCCAACCCTAAGGAAATGCAAGGCTCCTTTCGGAGCGTTCAGGAATTTCACAGCAAAAAGCACACCAGGAATAAAGCAGCCGGGTCGGTAGCTGAGGACAGGCTCCAAAATGCATGAAGCAAAGCTTTGAGATTCACCCCAAAATAAAGTTGAGGTACAAAGTGCAGGAATGCAGCTGGAGGGCTGCAACCCCATTACTGCATCTCCTTCTCCCGGCACATCTGAACCCAAAATAAAGGAAAAAACCCACCTGGGATGAGCTCTGGTCCCACATGCAACATGATACCTTTTGTTGTGAAGTCTCTGATTTAATTATGGGCCAGATTACAAATCCATTACTCCCACCAGGGAATAGGTTTTGCACAAAGCGCCAATAAATCAGTGAAACTATTCATGTGAAACCGTATCCAGCCAGCTCAATGTCTCTGCTTACAGTGCCGGTTGACGAACCCTTCATTTTTTTGTTTGTTTTTAGGGAATGCTGAGATCAGAGGACAAGACGATATAATGGAGTTTTTATATGACTACGCATCCCATTTCAGTGAGAAATTCTTGTTTTTTTTTTTTTAAATCATTTTATGCAAGCTGCATGAGCAAACTGGAATAATCAGGGTTGGAAAGGATGCTTGGGAGGTCTCCATCCAACCTCCGCCAGGCAGGGAGATCAGGCTTTGCCCATAAAGACCGATGCAAAGGCACTGAGAAGCCACCAAATCGAGTCCTCTGCAATTACAAACAACCCCCAAGGGACACTGAGCCCATCCCACCACCCTGCGCTGCCACCAGTAAACCCCAGTGCCCTTTTTTCTCTTGAATTTAAGCTAAAAGCTCAAGGTTGCCGCACATGGCAGAAGGAAAGGAAGGGTCTGCCGTGGCCTGAGCTCCCCGTGGCATTGGAGCTTTGGAGAAATGCCCATAGGAAAACAGATCTGAGGTCCGGGGAGATGTCAATAGATGAATTAAGAGGGTTTGCTGAATCACGGCTGCATGGGAATTCAAGCGGCTGGTTATTTATCCGAGTTATTCGGATTAATTTGAATTACACTGACTGTTCAAAGGGGAAAAGATGTGCAATAATAATGTCACGATATAAGGGTGGGACTTGCCTAACACTGGATGATAAGCACAGAGCACAGGTGTCACTGACCCCCTTTAGTGTCAACAGAGAGAAAATAGTACCCAGTATCTCCACTGACTTTAAAAGGAGCCTCTGGAGACCCCCTCAGATAAAAACATTTATGTTTGAACCACAGCGGGAACCTCCGACAGAAATGGGAATAACCTGTAGGAAACATGCCCTGACCCCGAAGGGGTCTGACCACTATAAATTAAGCCATGCTTTGGTGTAAAACATAACCCGGGATTAAAACTAGAGTTAAAAGACACTTTTCTGGAGCTGTTCTGTCCCCAGTGGTTCTCGTTACCATCTGAAATCACCCCTTGTCGAGCCAAAAATGTTATTAAGATGGACTAAGGGTCCAACCTATGCAACAGATGCTCAGTGTTATTATTATAATGGCTTCAGTGGGTAAGATGCTTGCCTGGCTGTACTGAATATTAACGCAGACTCATCAGGACAACGCTTTTGTTCCAGGTGATTACTTATATGCGAATGGAAATTATTCTGAGAACGTCACGTTAATACCTACCATGTATTCATACGAGGTGAGTTGGACTTTCTCTTCATATTTGCAAAAAAGGGGGCTTTGCTTGCTGAAACCACTGAGGCAAGAAGAAATAAATGGATTTAAAACGTTGATTTTTAAATGAGTTTGGGCAAAGAGCGTCCATGCAATAACTGGGATTAGTTTGCCACAGACGTATTTTGCCAGTTTGCACAGAAGCAGCTCAGAGCAGGGGAAATTCCCAGTTTTCCCAATTAAATAATCAAACCCGTCCCAATGAGGGATCCCTCTGACATCGTAGGTTATTCCTTTTCCTAAACATCCATCCAAGCACTGTCAGGGCTTTGGGGAAGGGATTTCCAAGAAGATGCCACCACCCGATTTCGGTGCTACCTCCCTTCACTCAGTGATGGATAAGGATGCTCCAGGGCAACGACGGGATCTCTCCCCCAAGGAGAAAGCACCCGCGATAGTCAGGAAGGCAGAGGAGCTCGTCAGGGCATAAACTCTGCCACAGGCTTTTGGCATATTAAACCAAGTGATTTTTTTGGGACTGATTTATTTTCCTTGACTTGCCAGGAGATTCAGGAGTCAGTGGGATCGCCCCTCCGGTGTCACCTCCCTCTCGTCCTCCTCAGCCTCCTGGGTTTCCTGCTATGACTCCCTGTGCTGCTCCTCAGAAGGTACCAAAGCCTGGTAGGATTTCAGTACTCACTTAAAGCAGGTTTTAAGCCAGCAAAATTCTATTCTTTCTAAAGCAGCAGTAGCAAACAGCACTTCACAGCAACTTTTCAAAAGAATTCAAAAATAATTAAACCTTTTGGGCATCTAGCTGCAACGTTAGGGACAACTAAAGAAGCTTTAATTGCTACTAAAAACCTGAAAGAGGAATTTTAGGGTATTTTTCTAAAGCACCCAAGAGACTTCCTTATATACAACCTTCAGTAGGAGCTTCAATAGTGCAAACCCTGGCCCAAACTGGGTCTCAGCCTCAGCCACCTCCGCTGCTCAACCACTGAAATCCCCCTTTTTTATTTTTGAAGCTCATCGACATCCCAGGTGCACACGAAATCCCCGTCCCGCCACAAACGTGGCTTGGAACACAATAGAAGGACGTGGCAACGACTTCCTCATCTTTTCCCCTCGTTTCAGATACAACGGCTTTGATGAAGAAAAGAACATCGTCACTGCGTTCAAAGTTACATCCTCTAAACGAAGCAGTCACCTCTGGTTTTAGTACAGTTGTGACTTTATGTACAAAGTTTTCAATAGATGGATGATGCAGTCCCGAGCCATAAAAGTTGTGCAAACACTGAAGAGCTTTGTAATGACTAGGTTCTTTCCTATTTCCTATTATTCAGTTGTAAATATGAACTCCTGCCAAAAAAAAAAATTTACTAACAATTGGTGTTCAGTCTCTAGTGTGAAGCCACCAACACCCTCCAGGAAAGCAAGAGAAACTGCAGCCCCATCCACCCCCAAGCTAACCCGCTCCTCCTGCCCCCAGTTCCCAATTTCTGCAGGAAAACCTCAGCACCTCGGGGTCCAGATGCAAATTTTGCCATGTCCCATCTTCCCAGGCCACCATGTTAAACGAGGTTGTTTTGGGACAAACCCTCCACACCGGCAACCATCAACGATGAGGTTTCATTTGCAATGGCTTGGTAAAATAATCAGTAAACAGCAGCAGAACAGGAGTAACAAATGCAAGAAACTTGCACAGTACTCGTCCCGTCAAAAGGATCTTTTCAAGCATCTAAATCCATAAGCTGTTACCTAGAAAAAGCAGGCAGAAGTTTTCCACTTAGTTTTCTCCAGAATTGCTTTTGATACTATTTATGTTCTAGAAACACCAGCGATACCTGTGGTGCAGTAAGTTGGACCAAAAAAAAAGTCCCTCCAACCAATAGGGCCCACACCAGCTCCCCATGCAGAACAAACCATGCCAGAAATGGGTTTTTTTGGTCAGGAAATCTCAGTTTTGGCCCAGCTGGGGAAAAAAATGCAATCCCATACTCTGTGTCTACACTGCTCTTTTTTTTTTTTTTTTTTTTTTGAAGAGTTAAGGGGAAGGAGGGGCAGCAAACCTGACCCAGGAGCTCCCGCATGGTCTTGGAGCCCCCGCAAGTCAACAGAGGTTGAGTCAACCCAAAGAAAGAGCCAATGGTGGTCATGTCCGCACGGCCCCCAGGTTTGCAGAGCTTCCCGCTCCCTCCAGCTCGCCCTCAAAACCCCAGGCAGAAATTCCCCACCTGCCAGAACTGGTACAACCCAAACCCATCCATCCCCACAGAGCGGCGATGCCATAGACGGTGCCATCACTGGCCAGTCCCACCGTCTCACAGCTCTCAACCTTGAAAAGTAGAATTATTTTATTTTCTAGGGAAGCCAAGAAGCTCTCAAACAGGACCAGGAGCTGCTGAAGGGAACCAGACCCGAATGTGCTGCCAGCCAGTGCCACCTCCTGGCTCCTCGCTGCTATAAAAGTTGATAAAAGAGAGCTCGGGAAAATCATTTCTGAACACAGCGCTGAGATTTTCAACCCTGCAATGAAGAAAAAAATAAATGAAGGGATAACAAAATACATGCATGAAGCTTATAATATGCTAAGTTTATTAATTAAAAAAATATTACTAAATAATTAGTGGCATTGCTATTCAATGGTGGCGGTCCTGACACCGAGGGACAGAAAACCACAAGCCCTTTCCAAAAGCACGAAACAAACCCACCCAGAGAAGTTAAATATGTGAAGACATATAAAATAAACCCAGTCTATTGTAAAAACCCAGCTTAGTATTATAACTCATTTTAAGCCCAAAAGGGCCAAAAACTATATTCAGGTTGTAGCAGTGTTTAGGATAAGGAATGTCCTGACCTAATTACAACTAATGATGTATAGCTGGAACGACCTCACCACTTTCCCAAAGCTGGTATTATTCACCAAAATCTCTTTCGGTTTATAAATGCTCTTTTTTCTTGTACGGGTCCGTGCTGCCAGGCTCCACTCCAGCCGGACCATCCTCAGCCACCCCTGAGGCAAAATTTCCGGGGGAAAATCCCAGATTTTCCATTACGGCACCTGCAGTATTGCAAATGATATTAAAAGTGAGCAAAACCCACTTGTATCAGTGAAAATTTGTATTCTTTTTCTTTGGAAGGATACATTTGTTTTTCCTATTAGAAATACAAAATCTCACCCAAGGTCCTTTCTGATGGTAAACCCGGCAGCTTTTCCTCAGTCTGAAGCCAGGGGTGAAGCCATCCTTGTTCGGACACTTTCACAAGTTGTTTTCCCAGATTTACACCTTTTTTTGTCGCTCATGCAATGCCCGGCCTGACCCTCGGCTCTGCAAACGGCTGCCCAGCTCTCCCCTCCACGGGATAAGCTGCTTTAACACAAAGAGGATTTCCCTCTGGTTTCGAAAAACCTTTCCTAGTTATCTTCAGGCAAGAAGCAAGCAGAAGGTCTCTCAAGGTCTCTCGTGGTTTTTTAGCAGCACCTTATCAAACTCTTCGAGGACCAAATCGCGTTGCATCCGCTCTCAGCGCGACTCCCAGGATCCGGGTGCGACATCCTGGGGGAGCTGCAGGTCACGGGAGCTTTGCAAGCACCCAGGAAAGTCCTGCAAAGCATCGATATAACTCTGCTGTCCCGCGGTGGAGGGTAACAGCATTTTTTGGATGCATTTAACATGGTTCAGCCTCAGAAGGGGCATCCAGCCCCTGCAACCTCGTGGATGCAAAATAAAAAGGGGGGTGGGGCTGGGGTGGCTTTAGGGCTTCTCACTCCAGGGGTTGGGGATCTCACTTTTTGCAACAGGAGCAACCACGGGGGGATCAAAACGCCCTGGTTTCACCCCCAAACCCGCCAGTGATGCACACGGCTATGCAAGAGCAGCTCGAAGTCGCCCTCCGTGGGGCCAGCGAGGAGGTAAGCGACTCTGGGGTTTGTAACCCCCTTTTTTAGAGGCCTGTTAAGATGAATTTGTGCAGATTTACACAATTACTGATGAGGGCTGGGACTGGACTCCTGCATTTATTATTCCTAAGTTATTGCCTTTACTCAGTGTCCCAGTACGTCCATCAATACCGACCTTACATCAGATTTTAAAGCCCTGACGCTGAGAATGAGAATCATTTCCATCAGCATCACATGGAACAACTGGCTCTAAAACAAAAAAACTCCCCATAATTCTCCTTTTATTCCTTGACTCTCCCATTTGCCTTCCTTTGGCATGCTTCTCAGACACTTTTTCCCTACAAAGAGTGCACAAGCATGACTTTCTACTTGAGACCCCCTAAAATAAAATACCTTCCAGACCAAATACGGCACCAAATTGGCAAGATTCAATCTTTTCGACCCCATTTTTAACCCCTTCTCAAATAAGCAGAGAAGCAAGCTGGCTAAACTCTCACTATTTGATGCTGAAACAGGAAATATTTTCTCCACTCAGTTTACACAAAGCAGAATAGACCAGAGATTCCCATGCAGGTTTTTTTTTTTTGCTTTTCGCTTTTTTTTTTGTTCTGCTACTAAGTTGCCAAAAAGTCTCGGGCTATTTGTGTCTCAAAGTTAAAAGAATCAACATATAAATATTTGGAATAGCCTGTCTAGGAGGGACTGACACTTCCAGCCTGGCAAAGCACTCCCGCCTGCGCTTAGCATTAAGGATGTTCGTGGTTTATGGGCACGATTCGGCAGCCGCAGCGTGGCTGGAGATCAGCATCTTCCAGGAACAGAGCTTTAAATATAGAAATATTACTTAATTTTCAATAGCAAAAACGTTTTCCAGGCTTCCAGATGTATATAAGCCATATATATCCACCCAGAGGTGCCTCAAAATTAAAGAATTATGCTATTACAGAGCTGTTTGCTCACACATCTGCCTTCTATACAACCTATATGTTTGCAAAGCTGCCTTCGTGCACATTAATACAAAATAATGCAAATTAAGACCAACGACGGCAGCTGCTTCTCAGTCACGGGGGCCGTGGGAAGCCTGGACCAAGGTTCGGCCAGACCCAGCCGGTTTCACCCGTGCAACAAGACAAAAAAAAACCAACTCGGTGCAAACTCCCGCCGTGCAACTGGCCGTGTAACACCAACTGTGCAACTTTGTTTGCAGTCCTCCGTGCAACCAGGCATGCAAAACCTTGCACGCAGCCCCTCGGGCAAGGGGCCACGTGCAAAGCCCCACCTGCGCCGTCCCCGTGCAATCAGCCATGCAAACCCCCGCTTGCAAAACGATGCCTGGAGCCTCAGTCCCGTGCAAACAGTCGTGCAAACCCCCGAGAGCAGCTCACCCCAGTGCAATGGGGAACGTAACCCCCCCACCTGCAGCGCCCCCGACGCCATACGACAGAGCATGCAACCCCCCTCGAGCAGCTTCCGCAACCGGACACGCAACCTCCCACCCGCAATGCTCGCCCCACGCAAGCAGGCGTGCAAAACGCCACGTGCAAAACGCCGCTTGCACCATCACCCACCCGCCCCTCCTGCAACGAGGCGTGCAAATCCCCACGCGTGCAAACCCCCACGCGTGACCTCCCCGCCACCACCACGTGCAAAGGGCGGGGGCGCGCGCGCGTCCGTGCGCGCCGCTCCCGCCAACCCCCCCGCGCGCGCACGCACGCACACACCCCCGCCCATTCCTTCCCCCCCGCCTTTAAAGGACCGCGCCGCCGGACGGGCAGTTCGATCAGCCAATCGCGCCGAGCCCCCCGCGGCGTCGCGGGGCCAATGAGAGGGGCGGAGGCGCGGAGGAAGCTCCGCCCCGGGGCGGGGGCGTGGCGGCGGGAGGGGGCGCCATGCGCCATGTCATGGAGGCTCAGTGTGCGAGCGGCCATTGACGGAGTCGGAGCTGCGTGCGGAGCGGGGCGGCGGCGGCGGCTGCCCGCGGCGTTCCCCTCCCCACTCCCGGTTCCCTCCCGGCGGCGGCGGCCGCAGCAGCAGCAGCGACCCCGCGGCTGGTCCTCTCCGCCGCGCCCGGCCACCCTCCCTCGCTACTGCGGAGCCGCGGGAGGGGGGGGGCGATGGAGATGAAGAAGCGCATCAACCTGGAGTTGAGGAACCGGGCCCCCGAGAAGGTGAGGGGCGGCGGGGCGGCGGGCAGCGCTCCCGCCTCTGCACGGGCGACCGCCGCCGCCTCAGGCCGCACGGGCCCGGCCCGGCGGCGCCGCCGAATCTGGGTCAGCCGTGGCGCAGGAGCCCCGCGGGGCGCGGGCGGCGCTTCCGGGCGCCGGCCCCGGGGCGGTGGGCGGCGGGGACTCGCGCCCCCTCCCTCCTTTCCTTCCTCCCTCCCCTCCTCGCCGCCAACTTCTCCCCGCGCCGTCGCCCCTCGCCCCCCGAAGTTGGCTGGGAAGGGGGAGGGGGTGCGGGCGGGCCCCCAACTTGCTCCCGCCGTTAATCCCCTCCCGGTTCGCCGCCTCCAACTTGCGAGCGCGACCGTAGTAAACAGGTCACGGTCGCGCCGAGCTCAACCTCAGCCCTTCCCTCCCTCATCTTTTTTTTTTTTTTTCCCCCTCTAAATTTTATTTAATTAATTTTGTTTTCCAACCTCCGCCCCCCTTCCCCACGTCGCGCTGCGTGGCGCGGCCGGCTCGGTCCCGCTTCGTCCAGCCGCCGCCCCGTCGGGTGCACGATGGGGAGAACCGGGGTGGGGGGGTTCCCCCCCAAACCCACCCACTTAACGAGAGCACGTGTGGGTGTCGTCCCGTGTCCCGTCCCTCCCACCCCCCGCGCACCTCCAACTTCTCGTTTCTTCAGAAAGATGAAAGAAAAAAAAAAAAAACTGAAAATTTGGGAGCTCACGTGCGCTGCGAGGCAAATGCCACCACTCCCCTCCCCGTGCCAGAGGCTGGGGGACATGGCGCGTGGGATGGCCCCCGTCCCCCGTGGGCACATCACGGACCGTGCTGCCACACTCGTGGCTCTAGCAGAGGGTTTTGCATCGAGGTCGGTTAAAAAAACCCAGCGCCTCTTGCTCGCCCCAGGAGTAAAGTCCAGATAATGTCGATACTGCCGTGTGGCTGACCCGACTCGCAGGGGATTTGGGGAAAAAAGTGCCCAAAACCATTCATTTCACCAAACAACTTGTGTTTCAGGAAGTTGTATCAGTGGCAGGTACCTGAAAAGGCCTCCGTGTGCTTTCAGCATGCATCTTGGGTGAAGCCGTGAAGGTTCCCTCTCTCCCCCCGGCACTTTTCTTGAAAACTTTATGCTTGTTTGGAGTAACTTTCTTTTTTCTAATGGAAAAATAAAATAATAGTGAGACTTGGAAGCTGGCAAACCGTACCACTTGGAGGTTTCTGCAGCAGTCTTAAAATGTTATTATTTAAAAGTGTACAGGGAAAAGGAAGAGTTGCCTTGTTAATGGTCTTTCTAATGAGTGGGATGTTCCGCTGTAGATAAAATAATTTAGAATTAATTGGCTGCTCCTTGTTACTGCTTCTCAAAGTATGCCACCTGTATTGATTATTTAGTTGTTTTAGTGGCTTTGGCAGGAGGAAATTATTTAATTTGACTTAATTAACCTGCAGGACTCACTGCTAAAATAATCTGGAGCCAGAAGGTTTAGGGTTCAGAAAGAAATTGAAGAGTTTGATAGGTTTGAATACGCAATTAAAGTTTAGAAACAAGTTAGCAGTTCACTCTTATACCAGGGCAGCTCTTACCCCAGGCGGTGATGGCACTATAGGAAGTTTTAATAAAAGTGTCCATCAGTAAAGTTTGGGGGTAGATAGCAGTTTTTGGAGAATCTGAAGCATCCTCAGAGGAAGGGAAACTGTTACATACTTCTTTTTTTAAATTGGCGCGTGTCAGTGATTTCAGACCACAAGTCTCGTCTAAATTGAAACCAAACACCAAACCAACAGATATTTAACAGTCTCCAAGTTGTGGTTTAGATGAAGTGTACAGGTTTTGGGGGTTTTTTTTTTGGTTTTGATGCTCATTAAACTGATGAGTGACTTGCCATCCTATTCAAAGGTGACCGAGTTGGTGCTCGATAACTGCCGATCCAGCAACGGTGAAATCGAAGGTCTCAATGATTCATTTAAAGAACTTGAGTTTCTTAGCATGGCCAATGTAGAGCTGACATCACTGGCCAAACTTCCCACGTTGAGTAAGCTCCGAAAGGTACGTAACTTGCACCGGCTGGCGAGTTTTGGGCATCTCCGGTTAATTGTGGCCAAATGAGGCTTGGTCAACGACTCTTGGGACAGTTGAATGCTTGTTTGTTAAAAATGTGAAGGTTGGCCGTACCTTGGGTTGGGTTGGACATCGCCGGCAGAATAAAGGTTTGCAGTGAGTTCTGGTATTTTGTATTCTCCTAACTTAAAATTTAGGTACCCAAAGCCATGAGATTTTAAGGACTGCTTTGTAATTCTCAAAATAGAAGAACTTTTGTGACAGCCAACTGTCACGCAACTGGTGCTTGTTCACTGGTGGGATTCTTCAAAGGTGTTTGGTTTTGTGATTAAATTGTTAAATTAAAGGGAGAATGATGAAAAATGATGCAGTCTGAATCGAATGGTAAGAAGCCAACCGTTTAATGACTTAATTTTTTTTCTGTGTAATAGTTGGAGTTGAGCGACAACATCATTTCAGGAGGCTTGGAGGTCCTTGCAGAAAGATGTCCAAATCTCACATATCTAAATCTAAGTGGCAACAAAATCAAAGATCTTGGCACTGTGGAAGCTCTCGTAAGTACGAAGCGAGAGGGGCTAATGGAACATTTCAATCTAATAAGTACTAATCAAGAATAAATGAATTTTTTTTGCAATGGAGTGGCACCAACTTGACTTTGAGCAGGTTTTTCAAGCACAGTATGGAAACAGCAAATGGGAGGCTTAAACTCATAAGAAAACATGCAGCCTGGTATGTTGTAGCTACTTCTGTTCCTTTTCAGCTGAAAGGCATGCAAAATGAAATTACTTTTCACCTGTCATATATATATTTTTTCTTGCCAGCTGAGGTGGAATGGATGCTGCGGTGTTTGAGGTTTGTCAGTATTCCAGTTGGTCCTGACTTGATTAACTCGATGTCATGGTTATTAGAGATGGTACTTGTAAATGTGCCGCTGTAAAATTCCTTCTGTGTTAGTGGTGGGATGTGTAGAATAAGAGATTTTTGAGCTTCTGTTTTGCCTTTGAAAGAAAAGCAGCCAAGTTATGTCTTGCTAATCCTCTTGTGTTCATTTATTAAGGTATAGTTTGTCTAATAAGCAACTGCCTTAAGCTTTTGTTAAACTGTGTAGCGATGAGGATGTGTGTACGAGAGGGTTGGGTAGGAGCAAACCTGGAAAGCACCAGCTGTTGGTCACATAGATGGAGGAAGAAGCTGCCTGATCTCTTCACCCACTTCTCTGATGATTTATTGATTTGTTTTAGGACTTTGATATAGACTGCGCATTTTTAAAACTGCTCATAAAGATTCATCTACTTTAATGGTGCTTTTTAACCCAGCAGTTAGTAGGCTAAGTCAAGCAATTTCAATGCTCTGTAGAAGAAACACTTTTATTTAGGTCTTAGACGCTTGCCAAGCCGTGCAGGTGGCTCGTTCTGTATGTGTGTAGTCCGAAAGGTGAGAAAAATCACCATTGGTTGTCTAGTCTTTATTGTTCGGAAAGCAAAATTCAGTGGTGTAGTTATAAATCCCACCAAGCGCCTCTTGCTTGTTCCTCACGAGAGGCCTGTAATTAAATTAGTCAAACTGAAAATACTAAGAAGGGATGGGGACAAAGTAAATTCTGTAGCTGGCTGTATGGTTAACTGTGCTTGGGCTGTGACTGCGCTGTAATTTGAAGTACCACATCAAGGAATGGGAGGGGAAAAAAACCAAACCCTTTTCATTTCTTTTTAGCAAAATCTCAAAAACTTGAAGAGCCTTGACCTGTTCAACTGTGAGATTACAAACCTTGAGGATTACAGAGACAGCATTTTTGAACTGCTTCAGCAAATCACATACCTAGATGGATTTGATCAGGAAGATAATGAGGCACCGGACTCAGAAGATGATGATGATGAGGGTAACTTCCTGAAATAAACTGTGGCTAGTAGTAGTACACTGTAATAAAGATGCAGATGTAGCGTGGGTTATAGTGACTTCTTGATGCACATTCTGTGCTCTTATTTTTGAAGCGCAGACTTGTAGAACTCAGTATTAACACACTGTGATACAGAAGGAAAACTCCTGTCAGAGGATTCAAGTGTTCTTCCAGAAGCCTTCGGAGTTAAGGAAATTTGAGTAAAGATATTGTTAGAAGGATGTAGATATTCTCTAAATAAGTTGTTGCCAGTAGTAAAGCACTTTGGTACTACTGAATGATACAAAGCAAGGGGACAAGCACGTTATTTTGGATGAAAAATTATAATTCTACCATTTTTTGTAACGGCTTGACTCCCATGCTCAAGAATAATACAATTTTTTGTTAAAAAATGTGTATAGTTCCTTTTGATCGGACCTCAGTTGTAGGCATTAATGAGGCAATTCCTACATCTTTTCCCATTGTTACCTGATTGAAAACAAAACCTGTAGGTTTAGGTTTGTCAGCGTGGCTACAAATTCTGCGATGATGTGATTGCAGGAGCAGCATGCCTGCTTTTCTTTAAATGTACTTAACAGATGACTGGCACAGTCAAAGCTGTTTAAAAAAAAAATAATTAAAAAAAAATCCAAAGTGTATTTGAGCACTGTTAGCAAATATGATGGGCTGCTGTTGTGATGCAGCGTCTTGTGTGTGTCTGCCTCCTAAATATCCGCACAAATGGCGAGATTTGGGCTGTATCTGTTCAACAGAGGTTTCTCGGGGTTTTTTTGGTGCATAAAATCGTTAGTTAGGAGCTGCTGTACACTGGCTCATGGCTCTTGGGCTGCTGCTGACTGCTCAGGCACAGCAAAGTTTGGAAGTCTGTGTTTAAAAGAACTCAGTGAAAGCCAAATAGTTGTTACTTGGAATGTGACAATAAACTCAATATTTGAAAATAGATGAATAGGTTATTAACTTGAAAATGAATTTAAGTGTTAATTCACCTTCTCATTTCTTGTTACTTGCTTAACTGCAACTGTGAAAGTGATTATATGCTGCAGACGTAGAAATGAAATGAGAGATCATCTTTTTGGAACTGTAGGTGTTTCATAGTTACTAGTAAGTGATTAAATAACAGATATGTGTAATATGTTAAGCTAGGTTTGCCTTTAAATATTTTAGGGTTTGATTCTCTAGAGAAGTCTCTCTTCCCCTTCCATTGACTAAATTTTCAGCTCCCTTGCAGGAGTTTGCATACATAGCTGCTTCAGGCGTTGAGAATTTTGCCTGAAGCTTGAGATGTAAAAGCATTGGTAGCCTTTCTTGGGGGGGGGGGGGGGGAGAAGATTAATTTCATTAAAATCACTTATTTCCCACGTGGTGCCTGTATTTAAAAAAAAAAAAAAAAAAATCAACCCAAACCCTTCTGGAAAAAAAAGTTACAACTAGCTTGACCTGGTGTATACAAACTTGCGTAAAGAGGAGTTAATGCAACTTGTAGTGTATATGTGTAAGTGTATCCTTCATTTCAGAAGGAGATGAAGATGACGATGATGAAGATGAGGATGAAGCTGGTCCTCCAGGAGAATATGAAGAGGAAGATGATGAAGATGATGGAGGTTCAGATTTGGGGGAAGGTGAAGAGGAGGAGGAAGTTGGGCTTTCATACCTGATGAAAGAAGAAATTCAGGTAAAGTTTGTAAATTCTATTAAATCCAAGAAATGAAGAGAAACGGCCTACACACCTCAGTGTTCCTTGAAACACATAGACACAGAGTATAGAAATGCAGGGTAGATGCCGCAAGATGTTTTGGAGGGAACGCTGCTGTCACCAAAATACAAAGCCTTGAATCGAATGTGAGCAGTGGCTGTCGGCTGTGAGGATGGTCATGGCTGACTTGACTCTTATCCCACCCCAGGATGTTGCAGGGCAGTAGAACTGCTCTGTTCTCTGTAAGCTAAAGCGCCATTCTCCCCAACGTTTTGAAACTGTGCGCTACTACCAATTAAATTGTCAGAATAGAAATCCATATTAAGTAGAATAAATTAATTTCTTTTGGAAAACCAAAGAAAATACCTTGGTCTTGTGAAAGAAGAGAACAAAGTAGCAACAAGTTACTGGTACTTCAAGTAAGATGAAACAAAGGAAAAGTCTATGTTAGTGCTGTAATAAATGCTGGGTTTTTTACCATGCATTCACTTGAAAATATTCTTATGGTGATGTTAAAGGATCTTTCATGTAGCAGTGTACTAAAGAGCAAGTGGAGGAGTATAAAGATAAGAAAATAGACATGTTTTACAAGGTCATGAATAGATTCTTGTAGATATAAACTGGTCATCCCTAAATGATTATTGGATAGAATAAAACCCAGGAGTCCTGATTTAGTACTGTCCTTCAACAGCTACCGGGGGTTTTGGAGGGAGAATGTACCTGATGTGGATTTTGTGTGCATGCCCGTGCAAACAGCTCGCACGTTTCAGATGAGAGTTTACTTCCTATCAGCTGCATTTTGTGTGGATGTGCGGAAAATCTTCTTCATTTTGTTCTTATAACTAGCTCTCGGATTTGCTTACAAATGTAACTTCGTTCCTGCCTTAATACTCTGAAGAGGTAATGGCTGTAACACAACTCATGAAGCTAAAAGTAAATAACTAAATCAGTTTTGAAGGCAAGACCTTAGAGGTAGTTCTTTGGAAAATGAACAACACGTGACTAGGAAGAATATCAGGAATTAATTGTGTGTGGTCATTAGTATTTGCATGTTAGGTGACTAGGAATTACTCCAGAGCCCTGAAAATGTTAGGGGAGCGCAGAACCGTGGCCCTTGGGTGTGGCAAAACCAGATCCTGAGTTTGTATTTTGCGTTCGTTTAGGTAAGAAACGGGCAATGTTTTGAGAGTTCTAGTTTGCTAGCTTTTTCCCTGTATTTTGGAAGATTAATGTGGAAAATTAAATCATGCGCCATTCTAATTGTAATGAATTAATCCAGAGTGTTTTTCAATTCCCATGTTCGAAGGGCAAACGTCAGGCAGGCTCTCTGATGTTTTCACATTGTTACTTGTTACATTACCCTTTGTATAAAATTTGGTATAGCAGATGGGTATAAATAAGAGTTCAGTTTGTCTTCAAGGCTTGACATGGTGCCAGTAGGGCAGCGATCTCGTACCAGTTTAATTTTCTGGGGCTGCTGATTGTTAATTAGTTTACATTTTTCAGCTATCAGCTTTGAAAAAAAACCTGCAACAACTTAATTCATTTGACATAGAAACAAGAATTTTGTGAAGATATTAGCCCTTCTGCTTTCTCCTCTTCCTTGTCCTTTAATGACAGTGGGTTCAAAGGAAAACTAAGCTGTTTGTCATCTCTATTTGACGGCGTGGCCTCTTCAGTTAATTTTGCAATAACTTGCTCTTGAGCTGGCATAAGATAGTGATAAGTGGGGAAAAAAAACCAAAGAAATGAGAATACGAGGCCAGATAATACACTGATTAAGCGTGCTGTAGTCGGCTTGACTGCCTGTCCTCGTACAGATGGCCGGTAACAGAAAGTAAATGTGGAATGTGACCTCTGAACAGAGTAAGTGGGATTTTCTGAATTTCTGCTCGGGATCAGCACGTTAGCAAAACTTAAACAAACAGCAATTTTAAACGTATTTCACGGTTTTTGTGAAGGATGAAGACGATGATGATGACTATGTTGAAGAAGGAGGTGATGAGGAGGAAGAAGGTAAGTACTCAAGTTATTAAAGTTGTGACTAAACCGATTGATTCCTTATGATTCTCCAGCTTTGCGAGTTTGGGATGTGCACCGTGGTGGCATAAATCACTGCTTGGCTGGTCTGTCTCTGAAGGTATGTGAAATATTTTAGGATTGGTTTAAGCAAGAACTCAAGCAGGTAGGAGAGTAGTGAAGTAGCTGAGCATGATTTGATATTTTTGTCTGCTCACTTGCAAAATAAAACCAAGGAGGAAATGACAGTTTTCAAAGTCTCTCGTTGAAGCAGCTTTCAAAAACAAAAGACGCTGCATCTCCTACACCGTTAGAAATTTTAATTTTCCAACATGGAGAAGGGACTCTTCTGTCTACCTTGCAAGTGTTATTTACATACATTTAAAAGACTTTGTTTCATGCACCAGAGGCTCCGCTGGCAAAGCCCTGGAAGCAGCAGCTTTATCGTTTCCCTTTATCGAGCTGGAAGTGGCCTCTCCAGGAAACCTTTCTACTTGAGAGGCAACTCCTAGGAGGCAAACTCCTATTTTTTTCTTTTCTTTCTAGTCTTTTTATCAATGATGGTAACTTCTTCATTTCATAAATGACTGGTTTGATGTCTGCCACGTGCATAACAGCCAAAAGCTTGCAAAAAAACCTAAACCAGTGCGTGTGGTTCATCCTGCTTTAAGGAGGTACAGTGTATTGAGTGTGTGTGGAAAAGCAGCATTCTTGCAGGCTGATACTATTCCTTTGGTATTTTGCAGAACATAAAGTTCTGTTTTCAAGAAGTGGGTTATTTCAGTATTTTTTTTTATAAAATAACTTTTATCTTTTGATAGTCTAAAAAGGACCTGCAAGAAGTTAAATGGGACAAACATACCACCTCATTCTTTTTTCATACCTTATTTGAGGTTTCCAGGCCTTCAGGGTAGGGACCAGCCTTATGTTGGAGGCTCCTGCTCTGTTCTGGACCCCTGGAACAGAAGTTGCTCTGTAGGCAGAAGGCTTGTTCTCAATTCACGTGCGCAGATATCAGCATCCTCCGATTGATGGGTGGATGGATGGGTGGCTTAGTTGTATGCATCTGTGTTCCACGTGGTAAGATTAAGACACCGGCTAGGAGGCCCCTCTTACTACTAGTCAATGGCCGCTATAATCCATTTTTAAAAATAATCAAGTTGCATCTTAAAATTAGCTGGCTCTTCCTCTGGACTTTTCTGGCTATGAGGCTCTCCCAGAACTTTACTTTTTTTAATCCCCATCTTATCTGTGTGCTTGGTTTAATAGAGCAGTTTTTGGAGATGTATCTTGAAAAAACTGAAATTTTGAAGTAGTAATGCTAATTCTTCACTTTTTGCAAATGCATCCTTCGAGTCTATTAAGACAACAAAGCAGGCGGTCAGGATGGCTAATTAGCCAGGAAATGACTGCTGGAAAATAAATCTATTAGATTTGGCAAAATTGCATTTCATGATTTCACCACAAGAGCGCACAGTCCACTGACTGAATTAAGCATATTTCAAAGAATCAGCTCAAAGATGTTTATGCAAGAGGTTGATATCAGTTTGTCATGGGAGAGAGAACGGCAATGTGTTTCACTTGGTATCTGCAAAACTGCTGGGGTTTGGGCGGGGTGTAATGCAACTTCTAAAGTTAGGGAGGTATAAAAATGTCATTTCCAATTGAGTTCTCAAATATTTGTTAACAGGAGCACTTTTTAATAAATCCATGTTGTCTTGGTAATTCCTGTATGGAACATCACAGGCTTAGCTTGAACTCAGCTTAATATGGCCTGCATGAATTATTCAGAGTAACGTAAACTGATCTTTTTTTTTTGAGAGCCATAAGCAACACGGAGATGTTATAGCAGTGAAAGCGTTAGTGACAAGCAAACAGTAATCTATTTCAATTACCTTTTCTACAAGTCTAACATTACATTTCTGATGTCTGAGCAGAACGTACTGAGATGTATGCGTACCTCTTTTCCTTAGCAGAGGGCATTCGAGGGGAGAAGAGGAAACGAGACCCTGAAGATGAAGGCGAGGAAGAAGATGATTAATTTGTTATAGACACAAGTAGGACCAGACTCTTAAGTTACAGAATACGCAATAGTGATTATGCAGATCTGTATGTCTCCATGTACCATAGATGTCCCTACAGAAGATATGTTAACTTTTTATAGGAGAAGTGTGGTTTTACTATTCTCGCCCTTTTTATCATTCCAAATAAGATACAATAGCCTGTTAGTGAACCTACACGTAGAAAACAATTTTCAGCCCTCTAATCACTGAAGCCATTGTCAAATTTATTCCCCCTAGACTTTTCTTTGGAGCTTTTTAATTTTATACAAGCTTGCTGTGTTGGTCATCATTAGCCCAGAGTTCAAACACCCATTTCCCATGGGTTTAATGTTGTGAATTTCCTTCAAGATTTTAAAGGTTTTTATACTTAAAAAGCTGAACTCAAAAATGCTATATGGCAAATTCCGGTCTCTTTGAAATGAGATGTTGACTAGAGTCTGAGTTTACCAGGGCTTCTATTTGAAATCAACGACTAGATGACACCTTTATTTCAGCTTTTTAAAAGGTGACTCCTGTAATATTTTTTTAAGTCTTCTATCCCATTTTGTGTGTTACAGTGTAAAGCCTAAGTGGGTTTCAGAAGATGATTTTTTTTTTCCCTGCTTGTTCAGATGTTCAGTGTTTGCTGGAGTATTCACTAGATACTTCCAAGGACGTATCTTGGCAAACTGAAAAGATTGTAATCCTTAAATTTTCTCCAAATTACGTAATCATTGCAGGTATTAACAAAAGCAAATAATCCATAGTTTTAAACCATTTTGCTAGAAGTCTTTGTTTAACTTTCACTCACTTTACTCTTGCATTGTCATTTTGGGAATTCTGCAACAATCATGGTGTTTGGCTATAAAATATATGCATTTCTAATGCAGAAGTTAACGGGTAACTCCTTCAAGCACATTTTTTTTTTTTCTTCAAACAACCCCCCCCACACTTTTATAGAATCATTGAAGGGGAAAAGATGAACATAAGTTAGTGTTTCTTCGCAGGTCACCTTTTAAACTTTTTAAATCTGGTTGTAGGCAAAACATTCAAGTTCATGTATACTACTAGTTAATAGTTTAGGGTTTTTTATATTGAATGGCTGCAGAAACTTGTTCCGTTGCATACAGTTGGTGGCAAGTACAGGAGACATGCGGACAAACTTTTTTCTAGCAGCCCGTTTGTGACCAGCAGGTCTTAATAATTCTGCCCCGTTGGATTCATGTTTTCTATTTGAGCCACTGCGAAACAAGTTCAAACATACAGCATTCCTTTTTCAGTCATGATTTGGATTTAAAAACCAGTAGTCTTGATATAAAACTAATTTACATTGTTTCACGTAGGTACTGAACCAAATATCACACACAGCTTTATTCAAGAGAGTTATTTTTATATCTGTCTTGGCTGACAATAGCTGCCATTAAACTGGGGGAGACACCATGGGTGGGGGAAAAGGGAGATTTCCTGGACCTAAGTCAGTCAGTCACCCATCGATTGGTTACCTGTGAATATTTAATAGGTATTTCACACACTAGCAGACTTTAAATGTGACTTCCAACTCTTAAATCAAGGTTAGATACTGCAGGGTTGAAGTTCTGCAAAGCCCAATTTCTTGTGTGTGTGGGTTGTTTTTTTTTCCCCCCAAATAGAGCCTTAAATCATAGTTTCTCATGTAGCTGTAAAGCATAGCCAGCCATTAAAGGCATCGGAATGAAACAAGTCAGGCAGATGGCAATATACTTGGAAATGAACTGACTAAATGGGTTTTGCGTTTTTTTTTAATGAATTATCTGTAAAGACACTAGAAAAGTAGTGGTAAAACTACATTTGCAACCACAATCTGAGTTCCTGTGTTTGTGTATGAATACTGAATGACTAGAAACCTTAGGTAAGTGCACATCCTATTGTGTTGTGGAGGCTCTGTGTTCAAGGCAGTTGCTTTGTGCTCAGCTTTGAGATAGAAAAGTGTGTTTTTCCCATCATTTTGCTTATTTTTTTTTTAGTCTCAGCGAATGATTGAAACCTATTATTTATAAGTATGTACTTTAAAGTACCTCATTGTCAGGATTTTCCTTAACTGTCTTTTACTGATGCATAGAAAATTAGTTTTAAATGAAAAAAAATCTATTTTGATGGATTACAATTCTTTTGGTCTTGTTTCAGTAAGAGTCCAATTTTGACATTGGATGAGCTAACTGGACAAAACCGAATTAACTCAGAAGGGGTTAGCAGACCTTCCCCAAGATAGGCAGACTTAACACTTCCTAAAAACAACTTGCAGGATCGTGCATCAGCTGCTACATCTTTAAATCTGAGCCTCACACAAAACTTAAACTTCAGAACTAACTTTGTCTTTTTCCTCAGTGTTACCATCTAAGTCTAGTTTCATATTTGTCAGCTTGGCATGCAATTAAACAGCATAGCATTTTTTTAAAAAAATAAGTAATACAGAGCCTCCAGATAACTTTTGAAACTTTTTTGCTTGGTGGGTGGTCTTTTCATGCAAATATGTAAGGGTGGGTTTTATATTTTGTAGAGGTTTTGTCCTATTTTAATGCTCTTTGTATGGCAGTATGTATATAGTGTGTTTTGGTTCCTTATCAAACTCTTTCCTTAAACTTTGGAGTAACTGATTTTGTGCAACTGTGTTTTGAATAAAGCCATGACAGTGTTAAATTAAAGAAAACAACCCTGCAGCACTCTTCTGATAATTTTTAGTTGTAACAACACATGTTTCCTCCCCATGTGTGCTGTAAATTTTAAATTAAAAAAAAGTTTTCAGACCGAATTATTTCAAATAAATTGAGACTATTGTATTGGATTACTTCTTTTAGTATGTACAGCTGTGGAGAATGCGGTATTTCTTAAGGAATGGAGTAAGAGGTAATTGTTTTTTCCCTGTTACCTTTTCGTTATTGGGAAACCTGCAGAATTGTGCATCTTTCTGGGGCTAGAACTTGGATTTTATGATATTCTAGGTCTTGGTAACGTTGTCATGGGTGAGGAAGGATGCTACAGAAAACCCAAAATGATGTCTGGATTTCGAGATGAGTTTTTAATGTAGAAACAGTGTTGGAGTATTGCATACTGTATAAATCCCATTTGGGTGTAGCTGAGTGATGCAAGTCTGGCAGAGTCTTGAGGAAAAAAAAAAGGCAGAATTTTCATTTTTCTATCAGTGCTGACTTGGTGTACCCAGCAGCCCAAGCTGCAAGTCTAATGCTGTCCTTTTTGAAACAGCTGTGAATTACTCCTCATTCAAGAACAAAGTTTAAAAAAAAAAAAGCAGCTTCTCCTATACAGGTACACCTAGCCTTGTTTTTTATTTTGGGATTAGTCCAGCATTCTTGGCAAAAATCCCTTGGATGCACTTGAGAAAGCTAGTAACTAAACAGGCTTTTCTACTAGATGAGTGATTAGCCAAGAAATGAGTGGCGGTTTTCTGGGATTTTTATTAATTTTTTTTAAGTGTGAGGAGGGATTGCCTTTCCCTCTGAAGCCCCATCTTGGCCACTCACTCCGTATTTGCCCACTGGAGTGAGACCAGATGGGGAACCTGAGCTTTAGAATTGGTTTTAACAGATGTTTAGTCTACCTTTTGGGGATACTGGTGGGTTTATGTGAAATGAAACCAAGCTGTTCCAATCTGGTACGTGCGTGGCAAAGGAGAGGAAACTCAGTGCTGTGTAGGCATGTCTTCAAAATCAGGAAAAACTTGAGGCGTGGGCTGATGGCTCTTGAGCTCATTCTGTTGGGAGGCGAAGCAGCTTGTTGTGACCTGCCATAAACCACCTTTCTCCTCAGCAGTCCCTCTCTGGTTTAAAACATGCCTCTGCTGCTGCAGAAGTCATCTGTCCTGCTCCTGGAGGTGAGATGCTCTACATGTCTGGCAGATGTGCTCGTTCCCCACCCCACAGCCAGGCCGGGATGGAGGGAAGCCATGCCACTCTCCAAAGTCTATAAGCACACCATGCTGCTGTCCTCCATTTTGTCGCAGTGAGGGGAAACCCTACTGGCGGGCGGCCGTGTGGCTTCCTTCCTCATCCTCCTCTCGGGAGTTTTGGTCTTTTGTTGCCCCTTCTTTTTCTTTCCCGCCCCTTATCTCCCCCTTCCAGTTGTGCTGCTTCCCCTCCCCTTCCTTCCTCAGGGGCAGGGACGCCTCATGAGGTGAGCGAGTGCCGGGCTAGCGGCGCGCGACACATTTCCGCCCCCCCCCCCCCCCCAAGAGCGGGAAACCGTTAGCCACGGGGTTCCTCGACCCCCGGTAGCAGGGGCCGAGCCGCGATCCCGCCGCTGATTGGCTGAGATTTGCCGCAGTTCCGCCCCTCCGTCGGGACCCGCCTTCCCGCGCGCGGCGGGGGCAGCTTCTCCCCCCGCCTTAACGGTCGTTCCCCAACGGCTCCTCCCGCCTCACGTTCGGCCCTTCAGGGCGGGAGGGGGGGCACGGAGAGAGGTGAGGGGAGGAAAACTTCCCTCCAAGTGCCTCATTTCCGTCCTAAAACAGCTTCTGCCTTCTTCCCCCCCCCCCAAGAGAGGTTTTCCCTGTCAATTTGGGTGAGTTTTATGCCAGTGGTGGGTGGTGAAAAACCACAATGTGGTTCCAAGTCCAAACAGAGAAAATACAAGTATAAACCCTAATCCCAGAGGTTTTTTTCAACATCATGCATGAGAAAGCATAAGTTTAGCATTTTGGTACAAATACTCAGCATGTAAATATGAAGAAGTTCTTCCTTAGTTAAAACATGGTAGCCAGAGAACTCTTTAAAGTGTGTTTTCAGGCAGCTTGTCCTGCAATGTAGTTCAGGTGTTTGATTCCCCCAATTTGGCCTGCTCTCCCAAGGAAACATGGCACATGCAGGGTTACCAGCCAAATTTCCCCTTTTCTCACCTTCCCCACAGTAGCTCTCCCATAATTTCAGGTAAATCTGACAGAGTCCCAGTCCCAAAAGGATTTGGGTACCTTTTTTTGAAAGCAGGTGCCTGAGTCAAGGGGAGCAATCGTATGGGTGCTCCCGCAGCGGGAAGGGGTAATTAACTCTCTGTTAGACAGCAGGGCATGTCTTTGAATGCAGGATTCTGGAAATCTGGTTCTGTGAGTCGTGTTTCTCAGGAAATTCCTGTGCTGTTGCCTCTGCAGGTCCTGTCAGGTGCTGGGGAAGACATTGCTCCTGCTTTACACGTGTCTAGTAGCAGATGTCACAACCTTCCTGGTTTAGACCTGCCCAGGACAGACATCCTTTTCTCTTAGCACCTATTTTAACCCTAGTGCAGGTAAGACTTAACAAAAGGGGTTTCTTTCATCTGTATTGTAACCGAGAACTATCCCTTGCCGTTTCCCACACCTTCCAAGATGATGAGTTAGCCTTTATTTTCCCTTTACTCCCCCAAATGAAATTAGTTTTTAAAAAAGTCATACTGTTGAGGATGTAAACCCATGAGGGTCTTTCAATGTCTAGCTTTCAGGGAGTATGCTTCCAAGTTTCTTCTGTATTTTTATGTGATAAAGGGGAAGCTGACATTCTCATGTAATCACATGAATTCAGGAATTTGGACTTGGAGAAAAGTGTAAAATACTATGAGCTTTATGAGGAAGTAATGAGAGTTATCAAAATGAAAACTGCCACATTCAATGGTAAACAGAGTACTGTCTGTTGATTTTGGCAGCAAGAGTTGCTGTATACTAAAAAAAAAACGCACACCAGTTTCACTGATCATAAACATTACAAATGTCTGAACCAAAGAATGAGATCAGTTTAGAAGTTATGAGATTAACATAATTCTTATTGTTTTTACTTCTCTACTGATTTCTGAGTCTCTTGGTTGTGCCTGAGTAAGATTAGATCGTATTGTAAGTACACACTCATCCTCTCTATTTGTTGTTCATCGACCAGCAGGACTGACACAAATGGAGAGTCAAGGCAAGCAGCTGCCCTCGGGTAGCAAAACGTATAGGATGGGAACAGAAAAAGTCAGTGACAGCAGCTGCTTTGAGCAGGATGGCAGAAAATTTGTTTCTGCAGAGCACAGCCCGGGGCAGTGAAATTTCTGGTGTTACTCCTGTTGGGAGATTTTTCACATGAGTTACAGCTTTATCTTCTGGGGAACACTCATCTGCTTTTTAAACTTTAAAATTTGTGTTTCTGCTTTGAGTGTGTGTCATTTAAAACAAAACAGCAAACAAGCATCCCCTAAAATAATGGAGGAAACCCTTTCCTTATGCTTCTAATTTAACTGCCAAAACTGAGAGAGAATCCAAAAATAAATGTACGGCCACAACAACAAACCAAAAGAAAACCACAGTCTACATAAAGGCTGGGAGCTCTTGGCACTGAGGGAAAGGATTCTGTTCTAGGAAAAAAATTACCTCAGACTTCATATTTGGTTTTGCGTTGGAAAAAAAGGAGGTATTTTTCTTATATTAATATGTTAAAATGGTATGTTTGATGTGCATTTCCTTGTGCGGTAAAGTTAATTCAAACACAATAGTCATATGGATGACTGAGTAGCAGCAAATGAGAGTTCCTCAACTCCTCCTAGCTGAAGCGTTAATAATTTCTGTCCGTTAAAACTGAGCTGTACAAATAGCCCTTATGCAGGTCCTTGGATAGGTTCTTCAAGAACTGCTACAGGTACACGGGGTGATTTTAGCCTGGTCTGCTCGGCAGAGTGTAATTAGCCAGTTCTAGTTCTGCCTCACTGGGCCGTCCCTGCATGCCCTTTTCATGCCTAGAAACCGCAGTGCCGTGTCACAGCTGTCCCCAAGAGACTCACAGAAGGGGAGGAGACGCAGATGCACGTAACGGACATTGTACATCTGAGATCTTGTGAGATAAGGGAAAATGAAAGAAAAAAAAGAAACGGTCTCTGTCTAGACATGAATGATACCTCTGTGTAGTCGGTGGAGTGTGAGCAGCTCCGCCAGACAGCAGTGCTTCACATAGCTGTTTCCGTCAGCTATGAAGGGAGTCTGGAGAGCCTACCCTCCACAAACTAAAGCTATCCTCACTAAGTAGTCCTCCGAAGTGGCTGCTTCATATATTAAGATATTTTTATTGTTGATTTTTCACCATGGTATTTAAGAGTAAAATTCTATTTTGCTATTCTTTCTATGTTTGCTTGATATCGTGGTTTTAATTAGCTAACGCATGATAAGGAACACAGACTACAGGGTAACATAAAATATTCATATGCTTTTTACGCAAATGGTTTTATCAAATAATTGCCAAAAAGGAATTCATCTCAAAATATTATTTGAGGAGTTTGGGTTTGGTTTGGTTTTGTATTTTTTTTACATTTTAAGTTATAGCCTCATGACAGTGTTGTTTTGATAGTAACTTATTTTGGCAGAGGAATTGTGGGCACCATGGAACCTCCAGAACAATAAAGAAGTTAGCGTGATGATGTCTGAGATCCTTAGCTCAAACCAGCACTGCAATATGTAGGAGACTATTACCTCTGAAGGTAAGATCATGCGCAATTAGATGCAATTACCAAACACAAAACAAAGGGTAGTCGTTCTGGAGTGTGGAACAAGCCCAAGGGATGAAATTCTGAGACTCTCTCAGTACTATCTCAGTATCAGTTGACAAATTTAATTACATTTGTATATTTGTTTAAAGCTGTGTGGTAACTTTATTATGATAAACTTTTGTGTGATGGTACGTTTCCTCCGATACGCTCATGAGCAAAGCTTTAGAGCAAATCCTGAAGGAAAGAATAGTCAGAGAGGTGGGGGATACAAAGAAAATGGGAAATTTTGTCACATCCTTCTCCCTTGGGAAAATATCTTTCATGGGAATACTGGGGACATGCAGAAATAATGTTTAATTAGGAACCTAAGATTGGAAGGCAGCTCCTGGCTAAAATCATATTGATATGAAAATGTCTTTTTAATACATTTTAGAATCGCAGTTTTTTCTTGCAGCTTCATCACAGTGATGATTCGTAATTGTTCTTCTACTTAAAAGTACGCTGTGGTATTTCTTCTCTGCTGCTGTTTGTTCCTAACGAGCCCCCATATTACCACAAAAACTATTATTAGTGCTGAAATGAATTACTTTGATAGTTTGTGTTTCTGAAAGCTAACAAGAATATTTTCTTCAATCTATTCTTTCATCAGTATCACTGTTTGAGGATCTACACAAAAGGAATTTTCAAGTCTGATCCTACTACAAGTAATTCATGCCCTATTTTGTGCAAGAAGTTATAAAAACAACGTGATATTTAAAAATACCACAAAACCAGCTAAACTTTTTGCTTTTAAAAAGAAAAAAATCGTCTGTTTAATAAAAATGCATGTATACGCACGCACTCATAGGTAGCATACTCATTACATATCAGCTCATAGGTAGCATACTTCTTAGCTTCAACTCTTTACGAAGTATCTATGAAGATAAGAACATGAGGACTGAGACAGTTAAAAAGTACCCTGGATGTATTTTAAAATTTAAATCTTTTATTACACATAAGTTACAATAATCTAAAAACATTAAGTTGAAAGAAATTCTCATTCTTCAAACTTGAAGGTATCTTTGTAAAGTTTAGCTTTTTTCCCCACATCTCCATTTCAGCCTGTAGCAGAGAAGAAAAGGAAACTTACTGTTTAATTTCCAGGAAACTAAATCATTAGTTTGTTTATTAAGAATCAGTATTCAGCCAGCTAATGTCGTTCATCCACGTGACATCAAGTTACACACTGTTAAAGTCAAATATTTGAACTTTCTTACTGTTTAATGTACTTTAAGTATTACTGAAATACAGTTTTGTTTACTGACTTCTACAGTTAATTTTCACATGTGTGTATATATATATTTTCACCCTTCTCAACATTCATCCTTATGGGCTTATTAACAATACATTTTACAGTAGTTGAAGTTACTTGCGTAAACTGAACAAAAACCCATTTTAAAAAGTTGTAAGACCACGTTATTACAAGGGTCCTGGGTCTTATGGCTCAGTTTTATTTTTTTAACAGACAGGCTTCTGATCTCCTTTACAGCTCTGTAACTTTTATCTGGCTTTCTGACTCAGGTGTTGTCACTGGAAAATAAACACACACCAGTAGTGAGAACAAAAGGGTGACATTTCCTGTATAGGTCTAAAATAGTTGCCACACAGACCTGTGTCAGAAGCTGAATTTGTGGTGATCTGTTAGCCAGCGTGTGGTGTAGGTGGACACATACTGCCCATGTTCGCTGTTGTAAGAGTCTCTAGGCAGCGTATTCACATGGTTAGTAAAAGTGGGCTATATAAAGGAACAATATTTAGTATAAAGGAGCGGTGGTTAGTATTGGCCAGAACACAGAGGTACCTCAATGCCAAAATTCAAAGAGAAAAAAAGAAACATTACTAATATTAACATGAGTAAAGTAATTAAAGCTTAGTTAAGTCAGGATATACCATCACATGCACACATAATAATTCTTCAAATCAAGAATGAATTGTTCCTCAGTGGACTGACCAATTAAAAAAATTATAGATGACGTGCTACCAATTCCATCAAATTTCCTTGATTGGAATTTGATTTTCATTGGACACCTTATCGACATTTTGCTCATAAAGCCAAGCGTCACATACCTAAAGGAGACCTTGTATCCAAGAAGCAGCTAGTTAGTGGTTCTTCTTTTATGCAAAGCCCACCAACTAACTCAAGAGGAGTCCTGCAAACAAGGAAATGCTCTGCAGCATGGTATCTGAATAAGAAGAACTTCTGATATCTACAATTTAAAGTTCTTTATCTGTGTAGCGTGTAGGTTAGTAAATATTTTAAAGCGTGTTTTCTAGATGAGGCATATCAAGTGGACTTGCCTAAATGAGTGATGAGACCACACAAGAAATAATTGTCAGGAAGGAGCTGGTAATCAGGAAGTCGTTAAACTACACTGCATTATCAACTAACTTGCTATTGTTAAAGGCCCAATCGTGATTTTTTCACTTGAGGAGGTATCTTATGAAAAGATAAATTGGAATTTTCCTCGCCCCAAAATCATTTGCTTTATCACAGTACACACTATTAAACAAGAATCAAACATGAAGAAGATGTATCCATTCCTCTAAATAAAAGTTCAAATGATATGAAATCTACTTCGATATCAGTGCTCTTGTTTCAAGATAGTGATTTACATTTTAGTACTTTTAATTATTTTTAATTGCATATTGCAAAGTCATTTTCTTCCATTACGAGAAAGCATTTTGCATAATGTTTACTACCTTTCTTGTTCCATTTAAAAGTTGGCAATAGCTTAGGAGAGTCCTGGTTAATTATTGTCAGGATAGTGAATAAGTGTAGTTCCTTTCAAATATACGTATTATACACACAGAGATATACAGATTCTTTTAAAAAATATGTGTGTGTATACAATAAAAGGTTTTTGTAAGTGCTTGCAAGCAAACAGGTACCTGTCTTTCTCTAAATCATCAGAGAATAAACTAATTTTCCTCTGATGGATTCTGTAAACTCTGCACACGATTCAAGGGCTCAAAGGTGAGGTCAGTCATAGAAGAGCCACAACCAGAGCCAGTTTCAAATGATTAAGAAAACAACTTCAAAGAAACTGAAGACAGAGATGTGGTGAAAGCAACAACAAATTGTTTGGGGAGATGTGGACCTGAGCCACAGAAAACGCTCTGCAAACCAGATGGGGCCACAGGAGGTAAAAGGTCACTTGGTTGGCACCAAACGGTAGGAAAGGCCCAGATCCGACAGCAATTTTGTAAGAGGCTGTTGGGGAAGAGGCGAAGCTTTGAGGGGCCTGTTCCTTCCTGCACCGACCAGTCTGGCCTCTGTCCCCCTCTGCGATGTATCGAGGTCTGTTGTGCTGAAGCAGAGTGTATGAAAGGGGTCTGTTTTGTGGGCCGGCCCACCCAGGATGTTCCAGGTCTTTAATTCTCTTCCATATGTAATCAAGCTATGACTTTTTAATGCTAATTATTGGGTGTAATCACACCTCCTGTGTACATCCATCTAATCCTCCTGCTGAAGTTAATACAGCTCTGAAAGCTTAGATTGTACCTCTTGAAATACTTAAAGCTTTTGGTGTTAAAGATAAATGCATGTGTTTGGGGCTTGCTTTCTTTGAAGCACAGACTTCTTGGGATAAAAATGTTTTCTCTTATGATCTAATGAGGGGTATTTCCATCTCAATTGATGTATATCGCCAGGGGTAGTAAGGTTGCTTGTTAGTGAAATCTCTTACATTAACATGTTACACAAATTTCCCTGAGAGCGCCTCTCTTTTTTTTACGGAGACATCTAGAGTTGCTCCTCATTCAAATCACAGGTCTGAACAGACTAGTTGTACCTTTGTAAGAATGAAGAGGGATGGAAGGAGGAGTATTGTATCTCTGCTCTGAATTTCTGAATAGCTGTAGGCTTAAATTTCTGCATAATTTCTACATTAAGATTAAGCATTTTCACTACAAAGAAGATTCCAGGAACATCATACTACTGAAAAGCAAAAATACTTCCCAGAACAAAGTGAGGAATCATGAAGATAGCAATGTGAAACGCCCACTGAGACAACCGTTTAAATTTGGAAATTCTTGCTGGGTGTCTTTTACTGCAAGTCTTTTGAAGTGCTTTAGTTGCAACTTTTGCAAGTTCCCCAAATAGAGTCTCTTTGTCCTTTCTCTAGTACACCTGAATTTCTAATTGTATAGAAAATGTACTTTCACTAGGAATCAAACATCAGTTCTATATGCAAGGTTAGTGCAAATATTGTTTGCTGTGTAGAAGGGAAAGATGTATTTTAGAAAGAGGGAAAGGTAGATGACGGGGAATTGAGAGCAAGACAAGTTCTCTTTACCTGCTGCAAAGAAGAAACTGCACCGACCTCTTTGTGAGGGCCGGGTGCTGAGAGGGAGTGGAACTGGGAAGTCCCTGTGACATAGGTGTGTGCTTAAATGTATAGTTAATACTAGTCTAATAGAAATGGACTTAGTACTCTGTTCTGAAGTACTAAGAACCTGCTTATGTCGTTGAGTGAATCTGCCCCTAAATGTTAGAAATTACTCAGCAGTGGGTAGGATTTAGATCAATGTGCTCGTAGTTATTTATCTTTAATCTGTGTAGTAAGTGTTGGTCGCACACTTAAAGTTGAGGCAATGGAATTACTCATGGGCAAATGACAATTCAGAACAGCTATGCATAATTAAGAAAGTGAAAGCAAATACATTTATGAAAACTCAATTTGCTTTTACAAGCAATTATATTCATCTGGATTTGTTATTTAAAAGATACTGGGTTTAGAACATATGCAAAACCTGCCATCTCTTAGATGTTTCCAACGTGGCGTAATTAAAAAAGAAGGAACTCAAAAGAACACACAAGGTACAGAATTTTTACACTCAGCTACAGAATTTTTGCTTCATTTCCCCAACTTTTTGTGATGATTATTAGCATCTCCACAAATACCAGTGGCAATTCAGCAAGTGTAATGGCAGCAGTGCCCAGAACCAGTCGTCTTCTGGCTGGAGTAAATAAATGAAAAGCTTGCATGGAGGTGCAAAGACAAAGACCAGGTCCTGTTGTCTTGCATGCTCCGAGCAGCAATAAAACTGACCAAATTAGAATCACTCGAAACACCATTAAGAGCTGTACATTGTAAATTCCCAAATCAGATGCAGTTCTGCCCTGTACTGATGGCTCCTAAGTTCAGGAGTCACTGTCACTTAGGAGTACATTGCATCACGCTCTTGCGGAAATAACAGCTGTCAAAGAATACCTAGTGGTGCTGTGCTCTGGAAGGACAGAACTGAAACTTTGGGTTATGTCCTGCGACACTTGAAACTATATCAGGAAACATCTCTTATTCTGTGAAAATGCACGGGAAGGCACGATGGAAGAATCTCCTTTCTCTTGTTGCGGAGTGACCTCATCTGGCAGGTGCCTGGAATGGTGGTAGGCCCTGGGACCCTTCCACGCCTGGAAGCGGTCAGTACGCAGCCTGCTGACAGTGATCCTCCTGTCGTCCTGAAACCGTGAAAATGTCCTGATGGTTATTCTTGAAGCAGGTATTACTGATTCTGCTTGTAGGCTTGGTGGGCTTCCAGGCACCATAGACAGGATCTGGCCCCTGGTTTAGGAAGAATGAGCACTAGAGGGCATCATCTACACAACAGTCTGACCAGGAACTAGCTTTGTGCTTGGTAAGGGAGAGAATCACAGACTTGTTATCTTTGAGCTATCTTCTGACTGTAAAGGGGTCAAAATAACTCTTTAAAATGGCATATTTTGGAAGGTTCTGGACTCATTAGCTGCATTCATTTCATTTCATTAAACTTGATGTTGTAAGGGTGAAAATGCAGCAAAATAAGTAGCATGTGCTTCTATCTGTAACGATGCTTGAAGAACTCGTGGTGATCTTAAAAAATTGTTTGGTTTCACATAGTAAAATATACAGAGTTTCCACAATGCTTCTTCTATAACCCGTCTTTAACAACATTCAGGAGTTATAAATAACAGGTAATTATCTTCCCCTTCATTAGGAAACTGTGATAGAAGGCTGCATTCTAAAAATATTTATTGCTTCCCAACTCACTTCAGGAGCATTTGTTTGGGATGAGAAGTTACAAGATGACTTCTTAGCATGTAATCATTTTTGGAGTGCGCAAGCTAGGTGTGATAGATTCTGAAAACTTAGCTGGTTAGAGTTGACTTTCAGCAGGATTCTGACAGCTGAGCTCACCAAACTTGGGGGGTTTTATTTTTAAAGAATATCATGTGTCTTGATCTATAGTGTCAGACGCAATAAAAGTGCATAATAGGAAGTGCAGAACGGAACAGCTGTAAGGATGATTTTACTTTTTTTTAAGCTGGCAGACAAATGGCACTTGGTCCAGTGTCCTCCGTTCTTGCCAGCTGAGAGGTTAGCCACCAGAAAGCACTACTTTAGGGAACAAGTGGGGCAGTGTGCGGTGCCTGAAAGACCTTATTCATCTAACAGCCTGGAGGAGCTTGTACTACATTGTCTGGTATGCATTAGCTTTGTGAAATTAGTACTCCAAATTTCTTACCAAAAAAAAAAAAAAAAAAGTAAGTTTGTCTACTCTTCTACATTCATTCTTCTAAATGAACTGTCCAAAATATTTAGTTGCTGGTCTGTCATGTTTAGGACTTGCACACCACTGAGGCCACTGGCACAGTATTGTGGGGAGGGTGTTCTTGATAGTCTAGTAAAAATATAATGCTACATCAGAATTTGCCTCTTAGGTAATGAAAATTCAGCCTACCTAAAGGGGAGAAGGAAGAATCTACTGTAAACAATGATGCTCTTTCTGTTCTCTGATAAAACATTTAAGGTGAACATATTATATATCATTTAACCTCTGCACTTCATAGCCTAAGAATAAAAAACCCCACACCTACAAAATACTGTAATTATTGCACTGCTTTATAATTTAACTTGCCCTTGAAAGGGCAAAAGCTCTTCTTGGCATTATGCAGGTCATTACTCATGTGCTAGTGGTTTGAGGATGCTTTATTTGTAGCACAGTTCTTCTGAATTAAAGGGGACCCCCTAAAATTCCTAGGTACACTTGATGATAAAAATCCCCTCTTGGATTAGTACAAGGCTGACCCTGTGGGCTTGTCCTGCCTGTGAATGCTTAGGTAACCTGCCTGCTGGGCATGCACTCTGCTCACTGAAAGGATAGTAAATGCAGAAAAATCTAATTCTTTTTCCGCAGATACCTTCTGAGTTCTTAGTAAATCTTCTACAAACAGAATTTTCCTTTACTAGCCTGAAAGGTTCGTAGTGGTACTTTTCTTTCCAAGGCCTTCCCTTGTTTTCAATTCCTTTGCCCCCAGCCCCACTTTGTATCTTACATACATACATAGAAAATGGATCTGGTCTTGTGGGAATTGGCCTAATACCTGAGATTGTTGGGTTTGGGGGTTTGTTTTCATTTCAGTTTTCCAAGCCAAAATATTCTGGGCTTATCACAGTTTGTTTAGTTTGTTTATCATGATCTTATCATTATCTTACCATCATCCATGAAGGACAATTGTCCTTACCGTATTTTCTGGCCAACACTCTTCTTATCCTATTACATTTACTAAATATAGAGGATGATTTCCTAAATATACAAGTAACAATAGTAATGAATTACATCCTTTGGGCCAGAGTAACCTCTGTAGGTTGGATCTGGTCCTACAGCTAACTGCTTTATGTTTCTCTAATTACATAAAGCAGCTCTACTCTCAACAGATTCAGTCGCTGGTGTATTTCTACCTGCCAGGGAGCCTCCCCAGGAGATATATAGCCTCTTTCCTATCATCAGCTTTCTAAGCTTTCTGGTGCACGGGCTAATTATTGGGAAAATGGAGCTGTGGCTGGAGTAACATTGTACCATAGTAATTGTAGCAATTCCTAATCTGCCATTGCTCTAAATGAGTCAGGAGCCAGTCCCCACGGCACAACACAGCTGCAGCTCAAAATCTGGGCCATAATGCGCATGCTAAAATAAGATAATCAAATCTTATGCTTAGGGACTGCTGGTTTCTGGGAGGTATTTCTCCTCTCCCACGTCTGTGAGCAGCATTACAAAATGCATGTAGTGAGCTGTGGGTTACTTTGGAGCATTGAGCAGGATGCTAGACTAGATGCTGAACAATAATTGAGTGCAATAATGAGAATTTTTATCGAAAGGGACAGCACCTACTTATCTTGAACACAACTAAAGTGATAAGGTTAATTATTGGCCTCTGTTGAGAAGTGCCACATGCTGAGTTATCAATCTGTCTTCCTAGGTAGCTGGGGTTTTGAGCATCAACACTATTTTCTGTCACACCTGGGAGTTTCTTGGCAGCTTCTTATTCTCCTCCCAAGCTGGACTTACGATGCTTATTTCATAAACTCTAATGAAATCCCAGTTTGGGGTTGTATGGCTGCAGGCCATAGCTAGTTTGTTCTCTTTTCTCTTGCATTGTCATTGAATTTACTTGCTTTCTCACGCAGTCCTGACCCTAGGACGGTGGCATTTGTACAAGTGCAAGAATAACAAAGTGTTTGTGCAACAAAGGAGCATGCAAACAGAATCCCAACAACTGGGTCAAAAAGGGTTCGGTTCAGTGGATGTGATGAACTTGTAGAATCCTGTACAACTGCTCCATTTCTCAAACCGTCTGCCACCCCTCTCCTCCTCCTCTCATAGCTTTCACATTTACTGGGGATGCAAAAACATGGGCGTGTGAACCACCAAAATGGTTGCAGTTGTAGTCAACAGTTGCAAAACTTTTGTTAGTGTAAAGTTGAGGTTCACAAATACACCAATTCCTTCAAGTTCAAGGCTGTATTTAGCACAAATTCAACAGTGCCAACAGTTCTCTCAGCAGTCTGTGACCATAAACAAACACATTTTTGTTCGCTCTATCTTTAAAAGCAGCAAACATAGTCTGGAGATATTCAGTCACTTGGTGTGGTCTGTGCATCCCCAGCCCTGCGTCCGTTGTGAACAGGAAGAAACATTTTTCAGGAGGTGTCCTTGAATCTGGCTCTTCCCTTTCTCCTTTGTCCACTAGCGTCCAGATTTAATTAATTTTCCAGGCATGTCGCAAAGTCCATCTGTTTTCTGTGGGCTTTTGGGAAAGTGGCATATCACAATGAGTGTTGCCAGCTTTCACAATTGTGTTATGAATATTGTACTAATACATCTCAAAATCGCAGCACCTAGAGTCATGTGAGTGTAGGATGATTTTCGCTATCATTTAAGAAACACATCCATCAAACCCCTTTAAGCTTTAAAGGAAAGCATGATTCTAGGGCATTCTTAAATGCACAAGAGGCAAAAAGCATTCTGACAAAATCATAAAGACTTCTTTTTAAGCCCCGTATTTTCATTGGAAACTGATTTAGGGATTTTAACTTTTAAGGCTGGCTATACTGCTGGAAATTTGGAATCCTAAAGTCTTAGTATGTTTGGGTTTACTTTCTACGGAATAGTTTTGATAATTAAAGTGGCTGCTGCTCACTTTGGTCAAACCTCAGGAAGCAGCTGTGTTTTGACCCCACACAAGACACAAAGTATGTTCACACCTGTGAACAGGCGACTTTCAAACTTACATTAAAAGTAGACGTTTTAAAGAAAGCGTGCTTAATGGAAAGTAGAAAAATCACCTGTTCACAGTACTGGGATTGTTCTTTTTGTGTATTTCCATTGTCATTATTAGGATATTCACAAAATCAAGGTTCCCTTTACCAACAGGAGAGGCTGACTAGGCCCTGGCTGGACCTAGGAATTGCTCTATACAGAGTGAAAAATAGAGAGAGGAAAACAGAAGTAGATGAGGAAAACTCTGCTGACTCTCTAGGCATGATTTTTTGGTAGTGTGTGGGTTATTTCATTTTGGGAATAACACGTAAATGGTTCAGTGCAGACCTACAAGTATACTGCAGGCATTTTAAAAGGACAGTAGCACCCCTGCATCCCCAAAGTATTTCAGCATATCTGATAGGGGAGCTATCAGTGGGGAATGGAAATGCTGGAGTGTGGTTCAAATATTTACTGACTGCTAAGTTGAGCCAAGCAGGGAAATCATAGGTTAAAAACAATGAGTGGAAGAGACAAGTGCAACAGAAGCATTGCCACACACGTTCATGTACACTCTTTGGTGTCTCGTGTGAATAAGCTTTCCATTTCAGTTAATATAGTTAGGCATTTTCATAATAAGATTCCAGGCCTGAAGTCACGCTGCAACCATTTCCTTTGGCCCTTGATGTTTTTACACAATGGATTGACTGCATGCATTCCTGGTTTTGTGTGAAAGGACAATGAATAATGGACCACCTTGGGATGTTAGCACGGTGCTGCAATATCATCACTGTCTTCTGCAATCTCTCTGATGAGTATATGAGCTCTAAATAACATCATGGACCACCCTTTTTCATACCAGCTTTTGGAACTGAGGAATGTATGTACTGGACATGACATTCAGTTCTGCACATGCTGTTAAAAAATGATGAGTAAGAGGATGTCAGAAGTTGCAAAGTTTCTCTGTATTATTTTATAATTTTCTAATATTTTTAGTGTCCTTTTCTTCTCCAGAGGCAAATGTTATTCTGGACCATTTTGTTTGTAAGAACAATACATATAATTTATCATTTTAATGGTTTCCAAATATTTGCAATCAAACTTCCTGCATGTCCTGCAAGTAGAGAGGGCTGGCTTGGCCCGTGCTAAGATTAACGCTGACCAGACCAGAATTAGGGTAGAAGCCATCAGAGTGAGGTGTTTGGGGCCAGCTGGACGCATTTGGCCCTGGCCCCAAGTTAATGCGACCTCCACTGTACTGTACTGTGTGGACTTACCTTATGCAGGTCTCATTTGCAATACTTCAGTTTTTTATGGTGTAAACACATTAAAAATATTTAAATACTTTGTTAAAAAGAAAATTTGAAAAAGGAGAAGAAAAAGCTGAGTGATACAAAAATGCCTATCAATATTTAAAATCAGTACTGTTAAATATAGTCACTTAGACCATAGAATCTGTATAGCTATCATATATTTTAACTTAAAAGCCTGTCTTGGTTGCTGCAGACAGGACAAACGTAATAAAAACCAGCTGGAAATATGATACCATCATAAGAGGGCAGAGCAAGACAACTTTTCATTCACCTTTCAATAAACTTCACGCAGGAAGGGCAAGTGAAGTCAGGTTGGTGGCAAAGTTTTCCACATGAAAATCCATGCATGTAACTCCCCCAGAACGCAAAGGGCAAGCTTCAGACTGAGCAAGTTTTTAGCCTGAAATAACTGAAAATACCATTCTCTAACAAGCACTTGGACCGTAGCAATGAAAGTTGATACCAAAACCTGCCAATTGGACACAAAGATTGAATGAATGAAGAATTAATTGAATGAAAAATGAAAAGGATTTTTATTTTTTAAAAATGAGTCAAAAAAACAAGTCAAAATTAAAGAAATGGAAATGCTTTGCTTCAGCATTTCCGGCAGCATCCCATAAAGGACCAAATAAAGAGAAGGCAAGCTTGCCAGAAGACAAGACAGGAACTGTAACAAAAAGGGGAGGAAACAAAACAACATACCTACAATGCAACACCCCAGAACTTATTCAAACTATGCACAAAGGGATGTAATGACAAGGGGTACACTTGAGGCGTAAAATGCTCTATAGAAGTTATGGCTCATTAGGAATATTAAGAGCACGTAGGTAGGAAACTGAAAAGCAATTTTGTTAAGTATAGGAAGAAATCGAAGATAGAAAACGCAAGAGATCAGTGGTGTGAATCTGACAGAACACAGTGTCTTTACACCTGTTCTTACAGTAGGCACCACGGAAAGTTTCATGATCACAAGCACAGTGAAGCCTTGGTCTGACGTCTCATTCAAAACATTTCACCATGATAATCTCTTTTTTCTCTTGCCAAAGTAAAGGGCTTTCTTCCCTACCTGTAACATGCTGTCCTCAGACCTATTCTTCCCTAGTAGAGTTGTTGAGCGCTATTTAGCTAATGATCATCTTTTATTTCTGTGCTGGATATTGGATTCTGACTAAATTCTTGTTTCCACAATGCTCGTTTACAAATGGCTAAAATCAGTCTTGTTTCTGTCAGTGACTCTTATTTCAAAGAGCAGAAGCTGAGGCCTTTTGAGATGAGATCCCATGGCAATAAAATGCTGCTGACGGAAACCGCTGTACTGGTTTAATGTCGCTAACACTGTGCTATAGGTAAGGCACACTTGTCTATCAAGAAAGAAAACTCCAGATTGTTTAGAGGCATGGCTTCTGCTTTGCTATCTGCTGTGGAATGCGAGCAATGGCAAATGTCAAATTTTAAATCCGGTACCTTGCTTTTCACCATGCTAGGACAAATAATTTGTCACTAAAGTCTAGTTCCCAATTGAATGAGACCAGTCAGCCCAGTTTAGCTCCTGATAGAGGAATAAAATACAGAGCCAATTTTGACACTCGCTGTGATCAGTTAATACCCTGAAGCATGAAATTTGATTACCCTTCTTTTAAAAGGCGTAACAGCAGATGTTATTAGTGGTCATAAAATTATTCAACCTTTAAAAATACCACACTGTGGTATCTCCCAGATCAGAAAGAAGAGAAACACATACTAAGATTTCACATTAAACGATTGCTTTTTATTATTCAGTCCTCTCAGGTGAAGTGATGTACATATACTGTAATTGCAATGCAAGAATTATACTGCTGCTTGCATTTCTGAAGAGCATTAAAATTAAAACTCTCAAGAGGTAGGAAAGAAAGGTTAGTATATTCGAAAGAAGATGGAGTTGAGCTGAAAGCTCTTATTCATGTCCTCACAGCTGGACAGTGATAAAACCAAGAAAACAAGTCAAAACTCCTGATTCACATAAAGAAAGCACGACAAAGCAAAGTAATTTAAAGATAACACAACTTTAACGTTGGTGAATCCAGACATTAAAAAATCATGAATAAGGCCAATAAAAGCATAATACTGATGCTCAGAAACATGAACTGTTAAATTTCCTTCTTACTTTTTGAGTAAGCACCATGACCTTGTTTGAAAATGTTTACTCTGTAGTTCTAGAACCTGGGATTTTTTTCCTAAATAACATGATTCCAGCCGTTGCAGATTTTCCACTAAAAATTGCAAGACTTCAGATATTACTAACAACATATCAATGGTGTATATGAGAAGGAATCCAGCTTTCCTGATTCATTCTGATCCCTAACGCTGCCTCCCAAGAAACCGTATCTTTTCTTTCCTTTGACTTGATTTTTAGAAACCTGGAAGGAAAACTCCAGAAGGAGTAGCCCTTCCATTTCCTTCTGGTATCATTTTCCTACATCTCCAGCAATATAAATAATCTTGTAAGTGATATAAAACATTTCCAAAAAACATACGTTGAAAGCATGAAGCACTCGAGATCCTCTGCCCAAACAAACTCCTTCCTTCCCTCACTCTCCACATTTTGGTGAGCACTCAGGCAGCCTCGTCATTTGGATAATTAGAGGGTGCCAGATGGCTGTAAATATGTTCACAATCCTTCTTATCCAGTTCCCTTCTCTCTGGCACCACCCTCATTGCTCTACCCTGTAGCAAGCACCTGGTCTGTTCCAGTTTGAAGAATCTCCCATCTACTCTCTTGATTCTACATTGGCACCTCTAGGTTTTATTTTCCCTTTAAATGAAACGGGAAGTTCTTTGGGACTCTTTTCTACCAGGTAATACTTCTTCACAATCACTTTCACCATCAGTTAATTAATAATGTGCCCCCTCCTGTCCCATAGCCATTTCTGTATATAAGCATCAACTTCCTTTATGCAGGAATGACTGTCATGGAGCATATGAAGATACAGATCACCTGCAGTGAGTCACAAGGGCGTAGCAGCTTCTTCCTATTTTGAGAACGGAGATCTCATGCTTGCCCTTTGAATCGGGTAAATGGCACACAGAATGAGGTGATTCATCCCAAGTCATGCACTGAGGAACTGGCAGAGTCAGCATTTGAAACACGGTTCCAGCTTAAACGCACGGGTTTAAGTGCAGAAGTTCCCTGCCTTTGCTCCTCATGGTCACTGAATTGCACTTGTGTATTGGAAGTTCGTTGGAAGCTATTTCACACACCCCATTGAACAGAAACTTTAGTAGACAGGTATTTATTAAAGTTCAGCTGAAATGACAAGAATTTCGGTATGATGAGAGTTTCATATGACCAAATATCTTCTTTTTTGCCTCTGATTTTGTGAAGATTGTTCTTAAAAACAAACAATTATATTTTGATTTGAGGTAGGCAGTTTTTCTTCGTAATGGAAACATTTCTAAACCGCTAAGCAGTGAGAAAAGGATGGAAAACTGTATAGAATGCACTGTAAAAGGGGAAGTTGTTTTTAAGGCATCTTAAAATACAGGCAGTGACGTTTCTAAAACTAAAGAATAAACAAGGTCACAAGTTGTCTGAGAGTCGGAGGAAAGCTACAACAGCAAAAATTTTGGGTCACTAGAAGGGTGACTGGATTGTCAGAGGAAAACCGCCGAGTGATGATACGTACATTTTTTTTTTTAGATTTTTAAATGCGTCTACTTAAGCTATCACCCCCATTTTGTATAACGAGGCATTCTCAACTCTGTTCCATGCAGCAGATGGTCCCATTTGCTGAAGTGTGGGAGCCTCTGGCCCTTGCTCTCCAATCTGTTTGGTTCCACCTCTAGTGTGCTAGAGTTCAATTGGTTGTTTTGAAGAGTTCAGGTCTAATCCTTTCAGTAGGAGCTTGTGACCACATTTATGAATGGGCACCCAGGGTGCTCTTTCTGCCCTGGCTTTGCTAATGATTCCAAGTAAGACATTCCCCAACTCTACAACTCAGTTTCCCCCATAATAAAAAGCAATCTTTTCTACTTTTTTACTCAGAAAAAAGTCAATGCTTAATAGTCACATAATTCATATGAAAATCCTAGATAAATACATCTTATGCTGAAATCGTACTGGGAATTATGCTGGTTTGTCTACATTTTCCCATTCTTTGCCATTTTTTTCAGGAGCAGTGCACTCTAGTAGTAGTAGTAGTGGTAGTAGTAGTTCTCAGGTGCCAGCTACCTGGATCTGCTGTGATGGATTCTTTGGTTCTGTGAATCAGATTCTAGTTGGCAAACATTGCAGAATTACCCGTGCACACCAGAAGAGAATACTTTCTTTGGTTAAAAAGATGGATTATAAGAAAACCAGACTTCCAGATGAAAAGTGCAAAGGGTCAGATACAGTGTAATGGAGGCCAACAAAACAAGAGGGACAGGTCAGTAGATGAAGAAATAAGAAAGCAGGGATCATGGGAAAGATACCCCAGTAATAACTGAGAGCAAATCAGGAGCTGTTTGTAATTAATCCAGGTGTCTACAAAAGTCAGTCAAGATGCAGACAGAAGCATTGTGTCATGGAGCAAGCTGCTGAGTCTGGTTCAGCGAGAGTCCTCCTCCAGTTCCAACTGATTATGTCTTTCTTTTCTGTTCCTGTCCTGGGAAGCAAAGGGTTGGTGTTCCTGGTTTGGCCAGGGAAATATGACAAATCAACTAGTTGATCCAGTTCCCTGAATCCCAGTCAGTTTGCTAAAGACAGACAGCATCTCTCTGTCCTTCACCAGTGTATGATGTGCTGTGTGGTATTGAAAAGCTGCCTGGTTTCATTCCAGAAGTGGCTGCAATCCCTGCAGTGATCAATAAGCAGAGTTTATACCTGATGACAGATCTCTGTTCAAGACTAAATTCCTAGAGAAATTAACTTTACTATTACATAATAGATGAGGAGGCTGCTGCTACACACCATTATTTTCCCGACAGCATACAGTCAGATTTGTCTGTGATTTTGCCTCTTGTTGACTAGCTGGCAGGTTAACTCTTCACTGAAAGTAGGGAGGAAGCAGATGGCAGAAGGCAAATTTGCTTAGCTTACTCGAACAAGGAGAAGGATAAACTGATTTTCCTAATGATATATTTGACATACAGAGGCCAAATGTTATTTTTATGAACAGGCTTCTTGTTTATAGAACTTTACCGTTTTGCTTTCCTGCCAACAGACATTAAAATAATAAAAAAAAAAGACCCTGTGACCTATCAGAAAGGATCAGAAAGCAAGCAGCCAAGAGTGGGCATTCAACCCATGCTTCTCCAAGAACCTGCATGATTTTGAATGCCATCTCATGATTTCTGGGAAGCATGACTCCCAGATTGGACTGCAAAAAAGGTAGAGAGTGCTGAGATTATATATAGCAGCAAGTGGGTTGGAAGGAAGAACACTTGGCTCACAGGAAGTGGGAGGCTGTACTGAAGAAATCAAGTGACTTGCTTATGTTGCAGCATAAACAGTAATGAAACCAGGCTTGCCTCCCAGTCACTGGCTCTAACCTTTAGGCAACGCTGCTTCTCCATCTCGTACATTCAGGCTCTCTCAACATTCAGCGTTGTCAGTATTTTCCTCCCTGCTGAGACTTTTTTTGGTATTACAACAATAGGCACTAACGAAGTGCTGGGGAGAGCTCGACAGAACTGAAGGAAAGCCCCTGCCGCTGGCCTGCTAGGGTTAGATTTGGTGTGTTCTGTTGGATTCCTTGCTCTCTGCAAAGATCCGTCCCTTGGGGAGCAAGCTAACTCGCACACTAAGACGTGCAGGAGCCCACGTTCCAGAGGGCAGAGGCCAGCCTGAAGCACACAGTCTGCCCAGGAGGCAGGGGCAGCTGCGGGGCTACTCTTAGCACGGAGTAATGTCTGTTCATGAGTATCCTGTTTTAAAGAGGGAAGCCAACAATCCACACTAAAAGTTATGAGGCTAGGGGACTAGATGACACGAAAATTAAGCATGTGCTTAAGGATTGGCAGCTTAATGAGGAAAGAAAGATACTCTTGGTTAAAAAACTGTTAGCCACAGGATTTCAGCTGATGTTGAAAAGCTTTTGAATTATGTCACTGTATCTCAGCACCCCACAAGCTGCCTCATGAGGAATCTCAGGGGAAGTCACCGTCCTATGGCTTGTACTCACAGCACCCATCGTCACCGTCATGCTGATTTTCTTCCTGCCAGTCAAGACGCCTTGCTGGTTCTCTTAGGCTTGTGAGGTTGGCAGGCGCAGAGCATGAGGTGAGCAGATTTTGGAAGAAAAATGCTAAAGATACTACTCTTTAGGCTCTGCAGGGATGGAAGGAATCATTCTGCCATCTAATAGCCAAAGGCTGCTTGCATCCTTCAAAATAATAATTCCCTCCTAGGGCATTTGCATTTTTCCTCTTTAGATAGTTACACTATGTGTTTGCCATGACTAAGTCCATCTGTTGAGAGTTAGTCCTTTAAATAATTATGTCTACATCTCTGCTGGATAGTTCCAATTAATGCCAGCCCTTTGCATACTGTTCAATATCAGACTGTAAGCCACTAATTCTTATGGCTCTGAATAATACCCTCTGTCTGCCTATCATGCATGTATGAACTCTTTATTCTAGCCAGAGCGCTATGAAATGTCTCCCTTCTGTCAGCCTGAAGGGAAGGGCTTTGGAAGAAGCGATAATCATTTACATGCATAACTCCCCAGCCACTAGTGTCATGAAGGGCTGATCTCCAGCACTTTGAACTCTGGCTTGTCTGACCTCTCCCAAACGTTCAGAAACGTTATAAAGATTTTCTTTTTTTAAAAACTGTCTTGCTGCTGAGCAGGGAAGAGTTGTTTCAAAACAGAGCAAAAGTGTTGCTTAAAAAATTAAAAATTAATGCAATGAAAGGCTCACTATAGTTTTCAGTCCCCCTGGGACATTTTACAAAGTCAAACAAAATAGATATGTCTGAAAATACAGCGGATTATTTCCCATTCTTGTGCCATGCTGATACAAACATTTCCAAAAAGTACAACTCGCAGCTGCAATTCTCAACCTTTTCTATACCAGATGTCATGTTAAACAGCAGAAGTGTCAAAACACCACCTCTGACCTCACACGAAGGGAAGGAATACTAGTGCTAGTGGGGAGGGATGCTCTGAGACTTATTAGTAACTCCCTTGAACAGCTCTGCTAGTTAACGGGCTGTGCCTTGAAAACGAACGTGTCGTGCATTGACTGCTGCTTAATCAATCCCACCGCATCCCTTTTATAGGTGGATGAGGGATTATTATCTTCATACAGACAGTGGAAACTGGGACACGGAGATCAAGTTTCTTGGGCAAAGTTACTGAGGAATTAATAACTCAGAAGCTGACGGCTCTGAGCTGTGTTTCTGGAGCTTGGTTTCACCCTGGTGGACCGGAAGCATTTTTGGAATGCCGACTGCTTTGTGCTGAATATTCACTGCACAATTCACACCATGCGTTCTAGTTCCTGAAAACAAACACTTGATGGCAGGAGCCGGGCTTCCAGGCTTGTCAATACAACTCTTCTTACAGTTTCCACTAGCCCTTTCAGTGTCTGCTATTCCTCAATCACTTGGGGATATATATGTAAAAGTGTACATATAAAATATATGTATACATATATGTGTGTGTATATATCTGCTTTTTCCATCAGTTTGCTTTCCTTAATATCATCTTTTATCCCAGCTGCCATTTCCTGGCAGTCAGAGGAGAACCGCTTCGACTTGTGCTCCAAAACAAATTTGGAAAGGAGGTGCAGAAAGCGCTCAGGAATCTCCCAGATCCCCTCCAGGGAATAAAAGCAGAGGGGGAAACTGAGAAAGGGAGGAAACAGGTGACAAGGCCACCACCAGTGGCACAGCCAACCCGAGCAGGCAGTTTGACCAGGGATGTGGCCTGGGGACATTCAATATGGGCAAACAGATGACCGTCCCAACCAGTAACACAGCACCGTGTGATGTACTGCTACAGGACCGATTTCCCAAAGATGAAGGAAACTGTGAGTCAAAACTGACAGCAAAAGATTTCACATGGAAAGACACAAAATAACGTGGATGAGTCTGTAAGAAGACTGCATTAAGTTGCCAAAGAGCCATAATTCCTCCTTCAAGAGAGTCCATCTGGCACAGACTCAATGCAAAGGCAGCAATTAGAACAAAAAAGCAATATGTAACAAATAGAAATGGGGAGATGGAGAGATTGAGAGCAATTAAGATGAGTTAGTTTTATGAAGTACATGAAATACAGAAGAAAAAAGTTAAGACAGAAATTCCTGGATGCAATTTTTAAGGAGAAAATAAGGTATATTTAAAAATGTATTTAGAGAAAAGAAATCCTAGTAATAGTCCAGGACTTTTAATAGATGGAGAGACTAACACTGTTGATAATTATGCAGAAAAAGCCAGAAATTTTAAATAAATATTTCTCACTGGAGTTTGGAAAGAATCAAGGATGATGTGACAGAATCATACAAAGATGAGGCACTATTTTCCAGTTCATTAGTAACAGATAACAGTAAGTAGGAAAAATTGTTCAAAACATCCAGTCTACAAAGCTTACACCAAGTCTCCTCAAAGAGCTAATTGAGGAGACCTTTGGCCAGCTAATATTAACTGTTAAATATGTGGATCTGTGGAAATTTTTTGAATAAAAAATTACCTGTTCTGCCCTAGTATTCAAAAAAGATCAAGTGGAATAACCCTTTCTTTGCCATTAATTTTAGTGACATTACCTAAGTCACCCTCACTTCATACCCCAGAAGTGATACAGTAGAATCTTAAATTCTCATTATCATTCAAAAGCCTTTTCTAAGCACTTGACTATTTTTTAGAGGCTGCATTTAAAATGTTCAGTGGTTCTCTTAGCTTTTGTATCATTCCTTTCCCAGACACTCAGTAATAGCTCTTTACAATAGTTGTTCCGTATGGACACATATTATCACTTAACTGCTGTCTGTCTGGGTTGTGAGCTGCTGTATTAAGTTCTGTCTCTGCTCTCTTTTGCATGCCAGTCATTGTATAAAAATAAATAGCACTGAGCAGCATTTTTCCTAGATGGAGAAATGAACCTACCTGTGTTTGCACATAAAAATGTTAGTAAAAATGTGGGTCCTAACCCAATCACTGCCACTTTCAATCACCTGTCATGGAATGAAGCACCCAAGCTCACTACTGAAAACTGAGCCCAGTAATGGCAAAATAATCAGGAGATTAATTAGTTCTGCTTGGAGTATGATACTGTTTCCTTCTCAGTAGCCCTAATTCAGGAAAGGACTTAAGCCCATGATGAATTAAGCATCTGTTTAAGTACTGTGTTGAGCAGGGAAGCTTCCCTGAATCAGTATCTGTAAGTATGATATCTTTTTCTTGAGGTGAAAGATTAGGGATACAAATGCCTGTTTAGAACAAAAGCCCTCTATATATTGATTAACTGGGATTATTATTAAAAATCAGTTATAATTCATTCATTACAGAATCAGAATTAGCAATAGGCCATAATAAATCATTCAATCCATCTGTCTGGCCTAAGGCAGGATCAGATCTATCAATAATATGTTGTATCATAGTCCCAGGTCTTGATTTGGGGTCAAGTAGAATCTTGGAAGTCAGAAAGGAGCCTTAAAGGGAAAGTACCTTTGAAACAGTGGATTTCTGAGGACTCGGGATACTAATGGAGAGGTTGATGTCATTGAGAGTTTCTGGTAGGATATAGGAAAGAGTTCCCAGAGCACAAATGCTAAACGTTACTTTTTCAGCTTTTTCTTGCTACTTTATTTTGAACTCCAGTCTCAAGTATTGATATTTGAAGGCCTTTTTGTCTTTCTTTCTCAGATGTTAATCTCACAGACGAGAAGTATCTCTGATGCTGATTGTTTGTAGGTATAATCCTGAAACTCTTGAATCCACAGCTGCTGGATTTCTGCCTTCCATTGGTCCATACAGTCCCAAGAGGGAAGTGTTAAACAAGCCCTTCCCGGGCAGTTTGTGGTAATGGTTCACAGTTGTGGTCCCAGCACTGCTCACGTTGGTTCCAAAGAAGGGCTCTAGCCTGCTTGGCTGGAATTATCCTGTCATCCATCTTCTGGGCTTGAGAGGGTGCAGAAATCACCAGCCAAAGAGCAGAGACCCACACTGCAAGGCACCGCCCAACATATCACAAAAAAGAATTCCTTCCTAAAGAGATACAATATTCCCACATGCATATTCCAGGGATACATTTACATATGATCACTGCACACATGTACATTTGACATATAATAATAACAACAGTGAGGTTTTCCCTTTTTTTCTTTTCTTTTCTTTTTCTTTTTTTTTTAGGGAAGTGGGTCTATTCCTGCTGAGCTTTAATTTGAAAAACTGGTTGGAACTTGTTAAGTCAATAATTATTCTTGTGAATGTAGGTCAAACTATTTTCTATTTTTTTTCCTCTCCCTCTTGGGACTTGGAAGAGGATTTCAATACTCCAGTACTCCAAGGATAGAAGCACCATGCTTTCCATTAGTAAGAGACAAGTCTCAATAATAAAGCAGAAAAACTTGAGGTATTCAAGATAAATATACTCCTATCTGCTTAAACAGGTTTTCCTATAGAGCAACTTCCCTCGAAGCAGGAAATTTGCAGAAATAAAACTGTCTTCTCAATACACTACAGTTTTCAAAACAGTCTAAGATTTTCACAAAATTTACTGAAAAATGGAGTGTTATGATAAGTGAGTTCAGTGTAAGTGCATTCCGTTCTGTTGAGAGCTTTTCTCCATGGCAGATAGCTCTCATTTGCATGCACTTAACAGGCAGTAAACCCCTGGCACTTCTCTGAGCAGGTAATTTACAGCATCTCAACATTCCTAACCTAGTTGTCAACACCCCCTCTATGATCAATGGAAAAATGGGCATCTCCAGAAGAATGTTTTATTGCACAAGTTCAGAAGTCCACATCAAACTAATTGGGAGTAGAACTGGTAAGGCACACGGTCCTGCAAGCAAGCGTCGTAGCTCCAGGCCACCCTCTGCTCCAGCCTAAGTAACTGGGTTACAAATGTCCAGAAAAGAATTCACCCAGCTCCCATAACGTAATGGAGTGCATTCGAATCCCATTGATTTTATTCCAAGTGTATGCTGAACAAATTAGTTCAACCATATTTTACCATCACAGTTGGGATATGAAGGCCTATAGCTTTCCACCTTCTGCAGACCTCCAGAAATAGATCTCGCCTTATCTTTTTAAGGCATTTGCCTTATTAGAGAAAAAAAAAGCCACAACTTCTGCAGTTTCCTTCATCAGTAACTCCAAGGAATACTTCTGCGCAGTAGGAACTATCAGCTGTGTCAGAAAACTGTATTTATCCACCCACCTCACCAGACTGAGAACCCTCTGGCATGAGTCACAATTGTTTATGCTCCGTTCTGGGGTTTGGGGGCTTTTCTTTTCTTTCTCCCTTAATGCAGTGGAAGGCTCCAAGACTGGAAACTGCTGGAGAAATACAACTTTCTCCATCAAAGCTTTATTACTGTGAACTGCTTTCGTAAGATATAATTCCAGGATGTGGACCACTGCTATTTAAACACCGCAGGCCTATTTCTTCTTTATACCAAAGTCCTTTACCTCACTCCAGCAGTGTAAAAGTTGCCTCCGACCGTGTGTAAATTCTATTTATAGCCACCAAAAGCCTCTTAATAGTCGTCTTCTGCTTTAAAGAAGCCTTGCAGTAATTCAGACATTTTTGCAGCTGCTCTCTCTATCTGGCCTGTTATGCTTGCTTTGAGTTATTGATTCTGAAGGGCGTTAGCAACCTATGAAAATAAGACATGGGACAGACTATTAATTCCACCGAGGGTACAAGTCTGTTACAGCACTGGCTAAGCAGCACTGGCTTCAGCCGGAATTGATCTATGTGGAGATCGTGTGATCATCGGTGTCAAACAAGGTGTCACCAGAATGGTGGCCAGACATTCTCAGCATCCATAGAGCAAGCGAGATCGTCACATTCCTAATTTTCCCTCCCAATTAAAATTCTTGGGGCAAGGCTTGTAGGAGCCCCATCAGCCTGGGGCTGTGACAACCAGAGCATCTCCTGCTCCTGGTGCTGGAAGTCAGTTGACAACGTGTGCAACCAGATTTCCTCATGGTTCATTTACCCTCAGCTAAATGACCATTAAAGACCAGAGATCTGAGACTGCGAGGGTCGCTGTCTCCTTGACGCTCTGAGACCAAAGGGCCATCAACATTTCTCGCTATAATGTCATGATTTCTTACCTCAGGGGACCAGATTTCTTCTGTCCCTCCAGTCTTGCTAAGTGGAAAGAGAAAGTGCTGGAAGAGGATCCTGATAGAAAAAACACCATAAGACTTTCAGATATGCTGGTTTTGTTTTCTTTGTTTTCCTCAAGAAAAATTAGGACAGTGTGAAAATGATTTATGAGCCACAGCTCTGAGGCTGTCTCCCATCTCCAAAAAAGACCCACCATGATGCAATGCGAGGGACAGAGGCTGCACGGGACTCCCAGCCCAAGAGGGGAATGCAAAGCAAATGAACTACAACTCCCTTGAGGCACTGCAGCAGAATTGAAAAACTGAAATATTTTGGGTTTGCCTCATTTGACAAAAGGCAAACTTTTTTTTCTGTGTAAAAATAAACTGAAAAGACACATTTTATCATTGTTTTCATCAAAAGTGCCTGTGGAAAGTCTTCAGTACTCCACCCCCTGGCTTTGTTGACGGCTGAACAAGTCACGAGATGAAGATAGTTTCCATTCACTGCTGATCTAAGTACCGCAAGGCTGAAAATCCAACTTCCTACCTTGCTGTTCTCCCCTGTTCTGCCAGGGTCTCTGCTTTGACATGCATGTTTACAAGCTAGAAGGGCATCACCTGATGCTGTACAGCACTCCTTTCTCCAGACCTGCTGTGGGACCAGAGTAGATGGTTGCTGCTAAAACTGAATTGTTTCGCACCTTTAAATGCAACAGACTTTGGAGAGTAGGCCAAGGCTGGTAGAGGAGGCAGGCTGATTCTCTGTGTGACGAGGGGGCTGGTTAATGAAATATCTTTAAGGATTCATAGAGAAGAGCCACTGGTTTTGTGTTACTGGGGAGAAGGGGGTTTGCTTGTCTTTGAGCTGTGGAAATAATAACCAAAAAAAGCCGCTTTGGCTCAGCTGCTCGGCTGGGTGGGTGCACGGGTGCCTGCACGCACCCGGGGTTCCTCACGCTGCTTCTCCTTATTTGGCTGGGAGCTGGAGCGTGCTGGGGACTGGCTGCGGAGACGGAGAAGGAGAAGCAGGCAGAGAGGGTGAAGGGAAGCGAGCTCGCTGCCTGCGGAGTGGCAGCTGACAAGCAAAGCAAAACGACACTCACATGCTCATCAGCATTTGTCAAGCAAATTGCAGCTATTTTTATAGGAGACACTTTTGCCTACATCTTAGCTAAGAATCCAGGGCCCGATCTGATCTCCCTGAAGTGTAATGAGAAACACCCCTTCTCAACCCCCCTTCTCCCCATCTTGCATGTGTTTTCAAGGCCCAGTTGTGCAGGGTTGTGCATAAGCAAGATTTCTTGGCCATTAGCAGGCTTCAAATTTGTTCTTTTCTGTGCTGCTCTGCCAGGGTGCTCTTTATTCTTATAATGATACATTTTTTTGTCTCCAGAGCCGACATAATTGCCAGCCAGCCCTTTCTGGGAATGGCAGACTTGTTGCTCCTCCGTTGGCAAAGCATGCCCTCTTTGTGCAGTGTTATTCCCGCATGGATAGACCCACAAAAACGGTGTGCGATGCACAAAGCGACGTCTGTGCTGTCTTTGGCTTTGAAGCTCCATTAGGGTTCATTGCAACATGCCAGTGTCTTTGGAAATGCCATCAAAGGCAGGGGACCATCCAAGGGGCTGACAGGGAGGGAGCAGAGAAACAGAGATGGAAAAAAACTAGCAAGGGGTAAGGAGAGGTGATCAGATGCAAGAATGAGGGCAGGAAGGGGAGCGGAGGCTGATACTGGAACGGTGAGATTATCTGGGAAGTAAAGACCAGAAGAAATGTCCACAAACAGATACTTTGGGGACCTAAGCGATTTATAGGGCAAGAAGAGGGAAAGCAGAGGTTTGAGGGATGGGATTCATGAAAAAAAACCCACAGGAGCAATCAGAAATGAAGATTAGAAACTGGAGAAAAGGATTGCAACAATATTCCACTTTGCCAACAACCTTCATTTTTGGTGTTTTTCTTAAATCATCAGGTTCCTGGAGTCACACAACTAAATGATATTCCCGAAAAGCTAGAGACATCAGCAGGCAAAAAGAATTCCGTATTGGCTCTTTAAAGCTCTTCCTTTAAGCCTGTCTTCTCATCTCAGAGGGTTTGTAATTTCTGTTGCTTCACTAGTCCAGCAGAGACAGTTGTCAGTTATTTTTCAAGTTACTGCTTCTGCTTTTCTAAGATCTGCACAAGACTCAAAACAGAGCCTTGGAAAATGAGAGAGCTATTTCTTCAGGTCTTTCCAGATTATCTTAATGTAAGAAGCACAGAAAAATCCATCCAGCCTGTTTTTCAGACTTATGAAATATCTTGGAACAATGTTTGAATTTCTGAGGGCTTATCCAAACGAGTCCTGAACACAGTGCTTGTTAAGGTTTTCCTATCGCAAAGCATCAGGCAGCTTTTTTGTGCAGCTGGCAACTGAACGGCAATGGACCCGTTGCAGACGCCTTTGTTCTGTGGTTAGTTTTGGCCCACGGATGATGTGTGTTGCAGAAGGGCCTGGCACTTTGTGTCCTGGACCGTGGTTCCTGCTGCCACCCCAGATTCCAAACTTGCTGCTGATGTCTCCCAGCTCAAGCTGAACAGGTATAGCAGGTACCGGAGGTGCTGGAGTGGGGAGAGGCCATGGTGCGACACTGAGAGTAGCGAACAGATCTACGTACGCACGCATGCATGTATCTGTCTGGCTAGTTATCAAATATTTTTGCAATATCTGGACTTCTCTGGGGAGAAAAATTCCCTGTGGAGACCTCCTTCTTCATCAGACTCTGCATCATCACAACAGACAGCTCAGACTGAGATTAAAAAAAAATATGGGAACAAGTTTATACAGCCGGTTATTTATCGTGACAGGGCCTTGTTGCCTAAGCAGAACACGTGGGTTTATAAATCAGGATTTTTCCTTTAGGGTAGGTCGGTGTGATTTGTAAATCTCTAATAGGATCTGTAAATCTGCAACAGGGTTAATAAAACTAGGCTCAGATTTATAAATTGAGAAGAGGGTTTGCAAATCCATCAGTGGGGGTGGAAATCCTATAGGCCAACTCCTACAGCTGTTGAATTTTTTATTCTCTGTAAGAGGGTGATTTTTTTGAAATCTGTAAGACTTGGCGTATGCAGGTGAGGTTACTGAAATATGAACCAAAACCCAGGACATTTCTTAGGCTTTAAGAGCAAGCCTAGAAATCGTGGAAACCATGGAAGAGTTTAATGCATTTTCGTGTATTTTAAATCTATTTTTCCAACCTGTTCTTCCTATCTCCGCTTGGATCACTGTTATTGTAAAAACAGCCTGTATGCTTTCTTTCTGCAAACTACCAGTTGCTGTTGAAGAGGTCACAGAGAACAAACCTTGTCCTTAGTTACCAACAGAGTGATTTTACTGACCCCAGTAAAGAGAAGTATCCTGCCACAGAAAGTTCAAATTCAAGCCCAGGTTATTTAATCTGCTACAGGAATTGATAAGTGAAAATATCTGGCAAATACAGGCAGAGCTGTCAGCTCAGAGCTGTACGGTGTGCGAGTTTGTGGTGCCTCCTGCCTCCTGTCCTGCCCCTTCCTGCGTTGCCTTTATTCTCATACTGCTGGGTGCGGTATGTTATTGCGTATTTTAAGGAAACAGGTAGGAGGGAGCTGTAATTCTAAGAGCTGTAAGATGTCCAGGGGTTGAGCTTGCGGTGTAGAAGATGAAGCCAGTGGTGATGTAGGATCCGATGACTCTCTGGCTGCGTACATGAAATAAAAAGGCTGCAGGGAGTTAATGCTGCTGACCGGACCTTGCCACGGCAGAGAACTCTGGTTCTGTGGCTGGCCTTCCCTCAACTACAGCAAGCCCTAAATTAACCCAAGTTAAGACCTCTTCCCTTCTTACTCCTCATTAGAGGAGGCTTTGACAGTGACCAGGATGTGACAGGACCTCACTCCCTTCTTCCAGCCTAAACCAGCTTTCAGTTAACAGCAAAGGTTTGGGGAGGAAATATTCAGAGTCCTGGCTGAGCTGCTTGCTGCTGTCTGCCCTCTAGAAACCTCCCTTGTTATCTACTTCTCTTCTCCCAGTCCCCAAAACACGGTGTTTCTTAAAAACTTCAGAATCTTACTGAATCCTGTCTGAAAGGCCAGGCAGGGCAGCTTGGGCGTACCAGGTACCGCAGCATTACAAGCTGTTGTTCGTGACCTTTCGGCTGTTCTGCTGGTTTTCAGTATGCAACAGAGCTTGCACTGGCTTTTTTAAGGGCTTCAACTCATAGCAGCACTGCAATAAGCTTTCTGAAACACGAGGAGAGTCACTGGGGACACCAGCATCTTGTTGGCGCTACCTGGGTTGCAAGAGGTCACGTGTGATTCTCAAGTGGTTCGGTGCTTTAAAATTGAAACTAAATGCCTTTCCCAGCTTAATAATTAAAATAATAAGGGGGTGATTTGCCTGAGTTTGCTGGCAATGCTGTTGCAGCGTTACCAGGGAATGGTGATCGCTGCCCTTACCTCGTGTAAACAGTGACACACACTGGTTTGTACTGCTGCCATCCACCTCCCTGGGGCAGGAGCATCACCCTTCCATGGCAAAAGACTGGTTTTCTTCTGGAGCAATCCACTTCATCAGCATGAAAAAGTGCTTGGTATCAGTCCTGGAAACATCACTTGATTCTAGTTATGCAAAACCCATTAGGAAAGACTGTTTTTATTTTTATTTAAATTTTCCTTTAATTAAAAAAAATCTTTTCATCACAGCCTTAAAATCAATCAAAATAAACAGAGCTGCAGCAGACTGGAACAATGTCCCAAAGTCTGTACATATGGAAGGTTTAATTTACATAAAAATCAGTGCAGATTTTTTTACAAAAGCAACAACCCATTCAATTCCCCCCCTCCCAAATCCCCTTTCAAAGAAGAGGAAAGGAGAACCTGAAATACAAGTCAGAGAGGAAAAGAATTGATACATCAAGCAACAATAAAATCAGTTTCATGGTTGCAAATACTCTTTTGAGCAGTTACAGCAAAAAATAGCACCTTCAAAGCCCCTTTGTACAATAAATGAGGAAACCAAGGCTTTCCAAGGAGTTTGAGTGAGTTAGAGACATGACATGATGTTCTGCTTATGGACAAGAATTATCTCCTCCAACTTTTAACTCTTTGGGCTTGCATACAGTCAACGGAAAGAAATCAGTACCTGTAGAAGGTGATGTATTCATCCTAAGATAAGCACCTAAAATAGTTTAGATCTGCTGGAGATCCCATTTCTGGGGAAGGAAGCTCAATGACTAAAGGTAGGCAAAATGAATCCCTGACTTTCAATGGCATTTGTATTCCTAAACCATGTAGGCATTCTCAGAGAAGGGAGGGACCTTCCATTCCCTTCTGGCTTTTTTGAAAACTCTCGTTTTGCTGTGAGCCATGACTCATTAGGGGATAAACCCACTTGGCTCATTAGACATGAGTTTTCATAAAGTTCAGGGTCAGATTTCCATTCACTGTCTTGGTGTGCAAATGACTTGATTCCTTCGATTACTCGATATAGAAAAGTAAAAGAAGATAATGTTCCTTTCTTACATAGCAAAGCAGACATAAAGGTTTATCCTGGGGAATTCTGATTAAATGGACTTTAAACCATTCTCTAATATCTACACTTCCTTGTGCTTTGAAGATCAAGCCACTCCTGGAGCTGGTCTTTGCTGGGTGATGAATCAAAGCTCAGTGTAGAGGCTCTTTGGATTTCCAAGTAAAACGGGAGACACAACCCTGGGGTCAGTGAGCTCCTTGCGCAGCAGGGATTTCCAAGGTGGGCAGAGCTGCTACAGCCTAGCAAGCTTCTCAGCATGGATTGCAAGTGTTGTAGCATCCTTCAGGTGTACGACTGCCTGACCCCAGCATCAGTCCTTGCCAGTGGTCCCCTTGCACATATTCCTACAAGTTTTATGGTTGATATAAGTTAACGCAGCTCTGTGGAAGTTGGTGCAACTCAGGGTCATTTGTGGCTGTTAATTATCTGGCCTAGCAGAGCAGCTTCTGGAGCTTTTGGTGTTTTGATGAGTTAGCAGGTCAACATGTCCTAAACAAACCTTCCAGCAAATAACTAAAACTCTTGAGTCCCTGAGATCCTTTGCTTTTGCCAGAAGGGCCAGGAATTGGCCTGGATTATCGGATGGGCTGGCTGTGACACAAAGCCCTGACACTTCAGCATCACACCAACCCTGTTGCAGCATGGAGAGCAAATCCGCAGGCTCTGCTAGGGGAGCCAGATTCAGTCAAATGCTTAAGCACATGCTCAGATCTGTCGTATCAGTGAAGGAGGTGAGAGCCTGGGAGCTTCTCAGCCCGCAGCTGTTTTTTCTGCTCCTCCTGCCCTCCACTCGGTTTCTTTAACAGAAAAGAGATGTAATGATGGCAGGAACAGCATTCCTCCCTTCCCTCTCCCATCCTTCCTTCAACTAGTACATGCACTCCTTGAACAAGCTCAGCGCAGTCTCCTAGAGCACGCTTATCTGCGGTGTTGCCTGCTTGTTTTTTAAAGACTCATATAATTGTCTCTAAACCGTCTCTTTTCCCACCCCATCTCCCCCAGCTTTGCTTCATTTACATCACAGTCACTGTTCGGTTCTTCCCGGGGCCTTTTGTTCACTATGGGTTCTTGCAGCTCAGATACAAATAGCTCCCAGTCCTCTGGAAACCATTTGTTATTTACTCTGAGGGGAGGACAGGGGGCCCTAAGCTTCTTCAGCTTTGCTGAATGAAATTCAGCACCAGTTTGGTGGGTAGGGAGGAGCCGGTGGGTTGGATGGTCGATGTCTTCACCTCTCAGGGCCCAGATGTGGAGGTGAAATTCCCAGAAATATGTAACCTTTGAGTTTCTAGGAGTATGTGGCTGAAACAATCTGACAGGGCCCTGAGGGAGAGCAGGAGAAAGGCTGGTGCCTTGTTTATTTACTGCCTGCCCGGTATTGGCACGCTGGTGCGTGAGCAGGCAGCGGGGAGCTTGTGATGCAAATCCCTGTGAGCAGAGCTCTGCTGAGGGTCTCTCACCAGGCACTGGGGTCCCCTGTCCTCCAGTGCCACTTATAAATTGGGAGGAAGTTTTCTTTAAGGGGGCTTTCTGACTTTTTAGGGAGGGTCAGGGGAGCTGTGAACTGTTTTCCTGCAATGGAATCAAGGAAAGTTGTTTCCTATTGAAAAAGCAGGCAGGCAGGTACAAGCTTTTAAATTTTAAATTAAAAAATATTCCACAGCTGGATCAAGGGCAGGTTCCTTAGCACATTACAGCTGTGCAGAAAGAAGGATTTGGGGAGGGGAATTTGTCGAGTCTTAACTAATGCTCAAAGTTTTAACACCCAAGAAACAGGTACGTGGCAGGGGTGCTTCAGGAAAGAGCTTACACCCTGCCGTGTGCTGTGCTCTGTGCCGAGTGAAGCCAAAATGAAGTTGTCACCCAACTAAAGAATCCCCCGCTCTCCTCTAGACCCCGAACGCTTGAACACCGGACACAATGACAGCATTGATGCAAGGGATACGCTTTTGTCATCTAGGTGCACTCTGAACTGACAGGTAGGGAAGGGCCCGTGGCTCTGTCCCAACAGCGTGTCCAGTGTTCCAGTTGTTTCAGCTAGCCCCGTGTAGCTCTAAACTAGCCTGGGAGCCGCTGAACCCAGCGGTGTGTCGGGCTGCAGAACAGTGGGGGCGACCACTCTGCCTTCAGGACCTGGCAATATCTCTGCACAGCGTAACCTTGCTCTTTCTGCCTGTCTGATGCCAGACAGATAGCTCAGGGTAAGGTTGTGTGTGTAGGGGTCGTAGGGGGTGTTTGACGGAACCTGACCTTGACGAGCATCTTGCAGCTACACGAAGTGAGAGCCCCTGGTTGATCACACAGCTCCTGCTCTCTCATCACCCTTCTGAGCAGAGAATGAGACCGGAGGAGCTTTGGAAACCAGGCGCTGCTGAAATGCAAATGCAAACTGCGACAGAAATGATGGAGAGTGTGAAGGAGAGGAGCAAAGAGGCAGTCGTCTTCCTTTTCACTGGGAGGTGGCTCAGGGGACCAGTTCTACGAAAATCGGGGGTTCCTCCCAGACCCAGATGTACTGCTCAGCTGGTGGGCTTCGCAGGGGAAGACCGAGGAGGAGGAAGGGAGTAGTTTTGAGAGCGCTGAAGCGCTCAGTGCTCCGAGTGGATTTGCCATTTCATTGTTAATGTTTTTCATTGTAAACGTTTGCATAATACTGTAGATGACAGCTGGAAGGGAAGAAAGTCAGAAATCAAAATGAAAGGCTTTTGGAAATGTCCCTGAAGGAGAAGTTGGGAATGATTTTCTGGAATAAAAGCAGTCTGGAAACTTCCTTGGTGAGAGGGAGTTTCAATTCTCTACACAGCTCAACACCTTAATCCCTGACTTCTGTTTTAGGCAGACAGCACAGCCCCCGCCTCCCCCAGGCACACACAGAAGTCAAACCACAGTCAGCACTTCTATGATACCAATTCCTATTTTACATTTATAGCTGTTCTTGCACCAACTACTTCAGGCATTCAGCTCGCTCTGATTTATGTGTTAGCTCTTCAACATACAGAGAATCGAGGCTTTTCATTCTCGTCTTTTCAATGATACCAAACATGGGGGCTGCAAACAGACTCGGTCGGAAAGCCCTGACCCCCCCTCCCTATCACAGATGCTTGTTCCCTTGCGAGCCAGCCTGACAGCTCCTGTGGCTGCCGCAGCGCTGCGCTCAGCACGGCCGGGGCCATCTGCCTGCCCTTCGTGGGGTCGCGTCAAGCTCAGTCCTTGGAGGACAGGCTTTCTTCAGCTCTGAGATTCCCTCCGGGCTCAGGCATGCGGTGCGTGAAGCAAAAAGGGATCTTGCTCTTCAAATTCTTGAGCTGCTTTTAGAAAAAAATGATTTGCTCGTGTTTGACACTGCTTGTTCCCCTTGCAAATTTTTTTCCTTGCTGTGCTGTGAAGCATCCCGGGTGCACGCTAGCATGGGGTGTGCCCACTGAGCCGCCGTGCATACCAATTTATTCTTGGCATAGCCGCCCGCCGGGTGCCGCGGTACAGCCAGGTGAAGGGTGCCCCTGGGCGCAGGCAGACACGGCCATCCGTGGCGACGGTTCCTCTGCGGAGAGGCCGGGGCAGGTGCAGCAAGAGGAAAGGAGACGGGAGGGAAAGGTTTAAGCACCAGCTAGGCGTGAAAGCAAAATACAAAGCCTCTCAGCTTCCAGGTGGACTCTGCCCTTCATCCTGCTGCGTGGAGACTGGGTATAAAGAACCTCTTCATCTTCAACTTTGTTTTATTCACATGTAAACATCTGATCTTCCTGAAAAATTGCTGCCCAATGTCCAGACCAATTCTGAGGGGCTTTTTGACAACAACAGCAACGCTCCCAGAGAGTTCGGAAGCTGAGGTTACCACTACAGCACTTGAGCTTAATGTCTTGGAGATGACTGGGAGGTCGTCTCAGGTGGCAAAGCGTAATCTTCCTGTTGGCCTGCTGGATCGAAGCTCAAATTTTCTGTGCCGCGGTGGAATTGCTGCCTTGGGACCATCTGAATTACGTCTAGGGCAGCCGCAAGCCGGGCCTTAGAGAACAGCAGACCCTTCTTCTTGGTTGTTGTGAAGCACTTCAGTGTTCAGGCATGTTTTCAGTGTGAGTGGCTTCCATGATAAAAAACTCAAGCAAGCTCCTGAACCCCATGACTCTCCAAAAAATCTGCTGGAATCCTTTTCAAAGTCTCCAGTGGCAATTCAAGGACAATTCCCTTCGTTCCATGACTTAGGGGCATTATAGTAGACGGACTGCAAATCCATTCACAAGGAAGATTCCTTTTTATCGAAGCATCCTATATTCTTTCCCATCCCCTGGTGCAAGGACCCCCCCGGGGCAGTAGCAAGCTGGGCTGGAAGGAGGTTCCCCCCCGCAGCCCACCCTCCCTGGCGTGAATGGCTTCCTCGGCGTAGGCGTGCTGAGAAGAGACTAGAGAGAATCACTGCAATTGCGGCTGAATCATTTTTATTATTGCAGTTTGGAGGGGTGGGGTTGTTTTTTGAAAAAAGCAAAATTTCTACTCAGTCCTTTCAAATGTGGTTCAGTAAAAGAAAATAAGGGTGAGAATCGCTGTGTTCAGTGCCTTCCTTAGCCATTTAGATGGCTAAATAGAGAATAAACTGTCACTAACTGTGATCTGTCAACGAACCGGACCCGCTGGGTGGGAGGAAACGGACTCAACCCACTTCTCCCTGCCCTCGGGAAGGTTCCCCTCCGGCAGCCCCAGCCCAGCTTCCCCGTCGGCTCACCACGCAGGAAGCCGTGCTCAAGAAGGGAAGAAACAGCAGCAATAACGTGACTGGCATGTTTTCCATACACATGCCATTCTTGCACGTAATTGGCTTTTTGTCTCTAATCCCAGCAGCGGGATTGACAGAGGGGAGAACTTTGCAAAATTTAAAATAAATTTAAAAAAAAAGAATAAAAAGAGGGCAGAATTATAGCCCATGCGGGAGAAGGGGGGAGAGAGATTTCCATCCTTTCAATTTGTGCAATGGCTAGAGTCAGAGGCTTGTAAGGTGGGAATGAGTTTATAGATATTTTTGTGAAGGATTTAATAATACGCAGAACCCTCTGCTCTGGCTCTGGTGTGTGCCTGGGTCTCGTGGCCATGACCCAGTAATTTACAGTGCTCGGCAGCACGGAGGCTGAGCCCGGGGTTGACGTTTTCACAGCTTGGTAATCAGACCCGGTTGGAGCCTGGCATTTCTGTCTTGTGAAGGATTCTACAATTTGAGTTTAATTGTGTTTTGAATGAAAACAATGTAAAAATTGCCTGTGGAAAAACGCATCGGGCTTCTTGAGGGGGGGGGCAGTTGGTAAAACAAAATGTTTTATTTTGTCTTGGAGAGATTTTTAAGGAAAAATTATTCACATTTTGTATCATATAAAAATATTCCCAAGTGAAAAATATAGGTTTTCTACTCTGAAAACTCATGGGGTTTTTTATTCCTTAGTTGTTCCCCTTCCCTGGGCCCCATCAGCAATGATGCTTTCTAAAGGGGAACATATTCTGAAAGAAAATTTCCAATCAATTTTAGAAACAGTAAATCTTTGTAAGAGTGGAGGAGAAGAGTCTGGGGTAAGACACGAACAGTGGGAGAGCTGGACATCTTCTAGGGCAAGATCACAGCCCTGGGAGCAGAAAAGCCACCACTCTCACTGTCGCGCCATGGCTCAGTACCCAGGCAGCGCTCCGCTGTCCGAAGGGAAATGCTGCACCCAGAACCACATCGAACTTGGCCCTTTGGGTTTGCAGACCAGAACTAGGAAATTGCCTCCTGGGTTTTGGCAGGATGAGAACTGCAGTTCTTCCAAGGTTGGAAGTAGGTTTTTCTCCCTAACTTCCTAAATCAGCTCCATCATTTCCTCCAAATCTTGTTCTAGTTAACAAAATAAAAAGGTTTGCGTGGGTCAGTCTGAAGAGCAGAAATGGTCCTGTATTTCTGCCCAGCTCCAACAAGTGTGTAATGCATCTCTTTTCTCTGGACAGCAGAGACCTAAAGATGGCAACGCTGTGTCCAGACATCAGATGTGATTCAGTTCCACAATCCTCCAGAGGCAGCAGTGAAATAAAGATGCCCTTGGTTACCTAACAAAACCGAGTCACCTCTTGTGGGTGATGGCTCAATGTCTCACCCCTGCCTCTAGCACTGTCTTGACCCTGTTAATCAGCCAATTTTCGTATTACTTAGTTGCTTAAGAAAGACTCGAGAGCGTTTAATGGCCCCTATACAGCCAGGATCAGGTGTATTTTCACACTTACATTTTGACATCAGTCCAGCAGGCCACTCACAACACACATCCATCCCAATCGAGTGCAATTCAGGCCTCCAGGTTTTTAGACTAGCTTTCTTATTATGAAAACAAGGCTAATTTGAATGCTGGATGTCACATCTGGAAAATATTTGCATATTTTTCTTGTTCTCTCAATCAAAGAGCTGAGTGGGAAGGGTTTTATCAGGGTGGCTGACATGCATTCTTTTTTAATCTCTTTTAGGGATTATGTTTTTTCCTCTGATGCATCCAAACAGATCCTTCAAGCGATAGAAAAGCTAAGAAAAAAACCTGAAAAGAACAAAAATGCCGGAAGGGTGACATGGGTACCCCAGGACAGCCGTAGCATGCAGCTCTGTGACAAGAACTTAGGTGAATGAGTGTCCTTTAAGAGTGGGCAAAGAGCTGTGCTAGAGTCTGGAGCGAGTAAAAGATCGTTGCAAGGGATCTTCGGTAATAATTCTACCAGTAATTCTAACAGGAAAGTGGGAGAAGGACTAATTAAAAACAGAAATGCTTTTTTTGCAGCGCTGGCAACTATACATCAGCAACGTGAGCCTGAATAGTAAAGCTGACCAGACACAAGTGCCAGTAAGCAACCTCCTTTCCAAGGGAGGTCAAGCATTAAAAGAAAATAGACAACACCAACTGCACTCAACCAGTAACTCTGTTGGTTTTAATATTTTCATGGATTATTTGCAATGTAGGTAGGGGAATTAGGTTTCCTTTTTAAAAAAAAAGTAACAGTTGGATGTTACCACATTGGTGTACTTTAAGCCCTGTGAGACATTTTAACATCCTCCTTTCTTGTCTTTCTGCTTAAAGGCGTGAAAACTGAGCCACCTATTTAGCAAAGTGCTTGGCATCACCAAGATGAGGGTATTTGAGCTCTCTTACAGGCTCAGCTTTCATTTCAGTAGGCCTGATTCTGATCTTAGGGGAGCAACAAGGACTATCTGTTGCAGTCCGACGGGCAGAAACGGAGCCCGTGCATGCATGAGAGAACAGAATCAAACCTACCAAAACTACTTTTGGGTCTTGGTTTCCGGCTGCCGCCTGTACGCAACCCTGATTTTTCCATTTCCCCTCAGCTCAAAGAAAAGGAAAAAAAAGAAAAAAAAAAGAGAAAATGAAAAAGCCAGAAAACAACCCCCCCCAAACAACCCATATGGGCTGTCTGTTAGATTCAAGGCTTTGATCCTCTATTTGCACAGAAAGGAAGACATATAGCTGCTAACTCCCATTGCACAGCGCCAAGGGGGTTCTGTAAAGCATCAACGGACAGACAGGATTAGTTTGAACACAGATTGCATACCTGTTGCCCTCCTTCCGGAGGGCTGTATATGTACCACAAGAATAACGGCTGCCGACCCCAGGAGTTCACAAAAGGGACCTGTGCCAGGACAGAACCCCGCTAGCTGCAGTCCAGCGAGCGCCTCTCACAACTCGCGTAAAACTTGAGGTCAGCCTGAACTTCCAAGCATCTTCAAGACAGTTCCTGGATAATGGGGACTTCCAAGCATTTGCTGGGACGGACACCTTTTTTTTTTTTTTTTTGTCATTTATTTCCAAGAGGACAGTGAGGGAACAAGACGAGACTCTTGGTCAAGGAGCTGTAATGCAGGATACAGCTCAGACGTTAGAGCAGCAAAGCCAGGGCTTGTACAGCACAAGAGCATCTGTCCCCGTTGTTATGCACGTGCTGCTCCAGGCATGCAGGGGCATTTTCTAGGAAGTGGTGCTTTCTTCCATCCTCCAAGCACGACAGAAGTTGGGGGCCTGCGGTGCAAAGGGTGCTCTTGAAAAAAGGAGGTATAAACTGTAACTGAATTTATTGGAACACAGGGTTGTTTCATAAGGGGATGTGATGGAGGAAAGGAAGGGTTCAAGCTCTGAGAAGCAAATTTGGGTGAGAACAGGCACCTTTTCACTCTTTTGAACACTGTAAATAATAATAATTAAAAAAAAAAAGACCAAATGGCCGCCCTCCCCTGGCCCTCCCTCCCAATCCCAAGGCTTGCCTTCACATCATGCTCTTCCTGTACTGAGACTGTGAGCTCTGTTTGGGTTTTGAGTCCGACTGCTGCAGTTCAAACTGTTTGTACAGGTCCCTCAACTCTTTGATCTCCTGCAACACCCTCTTGGCTTGGCTCCAGGTGGAGGAAGCCTCCCCCAGCAACCTCTCCGATTCCTGCAGGATCCTTTCAGAGTCCGACTTGGAAGATGATGAGGAAGAAGAGGTGGTGGTGGTGGTGCTGGTGTTGGAATCCTTGGTCTTTCTCTTGCCTTCGCCGTAGCCCTTCACCTCTGTCAGCAGTTCCTGAGTTTTTTCCAGTTTCAGTGCAACCAGTTCTTGTATCCGGGACAGCTGCTCTGGTTCTGCTGAGGCAAACTGAGCCTCCAGCCCCCTCCTCAGCACCGCCCGGTGCGTGGAAGAGTCCCGTCGAGACAGAATTTCTTCCATGGAGGCACATTTATTCTTTTCTGAGTGCGAGAGCTTTTTGGGGACCTGTGGTGTGTACATGGTCCCTTTGTCAAAGGAGTCATTGCGCTGCCCAGATCTGTCCCATGAGGTCACCTCCCGTCTCGGGAGGCTCCCCGTCCGGCCCGTCTCTGATGACTTGACGTTCTCCGAATCCGACCGGCGCCGTCCAGCAGTAAGATGTGCCACTGACTTATCCAGATCCACCCGGAAGCTCTTTTCGCAGGTGCTGTGATCCTCTGGAGAGGCGTCTTCCTCCTGGATCAGGTCGAGTGTCAGCATGCCATCAGAGGTTGAGGTAGATGCCTGAAGAAGCAGACAAAGAAGAGCTGTGTCATCACAGGAACAGGCATGGCTGCACGCTACTTCTCAGTGTCTGTTCTAACCCACGGCTGAGTTCCCCAGCTGTATGGCTACTCTCCATCAGGAACCCGAAGGAGCATTTCATTTTCAGCATCAGGAAAGCGGGTGTCAGTGATGGCAAGCTACCATTTTGCAAAAGGGGTTTGCACAATGCAATGATCTACGAGAACGGAGGACTAGATCTGACAACCCACTACAGCTCGGGGTCTTACGACAATTTTCAGTTCAGGCCAGAGCCCAAACACCAGGTCTTCTTGCATTTGCTTATAAATTAAATAGTTACCAGGGACTTTCACCTAAGCGGGTCTCTGGAATTTGTTATACGTACCACAGCCATCAGATGTCCCCGCGTTGGAGGGCGTCGGGAGTGCTGTATTTTTGCTCTGTCACGTGTTGGGTGGGCGAGGTAGCTGTCCTCTTCCACAGTAACCTAAAGTGGTGACAAAGGCTAGTGAACGTCTGGGAGCACTGGAAATGTGAGCCATTCCTACTTTCTGTAGCTGTAATCAGCCAGACGCACCATGGCACATCATTTATTCCTGCAGGATTCCCTTTCTCTTGCTGAGGGTGAACTTTTCCCACGTACCTCTGGGCCAGGATCCTTCGCTAACGGCTGTCAGGCAGGACAAAACTTGGGTTGCAAACAGTGAATCCTGAACTCAGATACAGAGTTTGCAGTTCTGTAGTGCACATATTTGCTGGCCAGGAGGAGAGCTGTGCTTGCCACCAGAACCAAACCTGAGTTGGAATGAGGAAGGCAATGCATCCCTGACGTGCTGGGCTCCTCTGGCTGCCGAGCTGTGCCGGGGTTGCGTGTGGGAGCACAGCCTGACCACCTCGTGTTACGGGAAGGCTGCAGTCTGTAACACCCTCCCTAGCGAGCGTGCCCAGGCACAGACAGACTGATAGCTTCGTAACACCTGCCTGCGCATTGTCAACGACATACTGGTCCCAAGGCCCATCCCTGGTCCAAGGATGGGATGTAGGTGGGACTCGCTGATCTGTGTGCTTACAAGGATGCACAGAAGGAGATTTGCAGGTAGGGCCAGCAGGGAGTGGGGTGTGGGAATCCAGCCTTCAAAGAGTCTTAGAGTGTTACCCTAGCCTGTGCCTTGACGGGATCAGATCTACTTAAGCCATTCCTGACAATTATCTGCGAATCTGTTTGTAAAGATTTCAGTGAGACTCTCCTTGAAGCAATCTATACCATTGTTTGCTATGCTGCTTTCTGCTCCGCAGCTTCTCCTACGGTCTGACCTTCGTTTTCCTTCACTACAGGGTTTTGCATTGCCATCCATGAGAACAAACAGCATCACAGCAGTGGGCCGCCTGTATTGCGGTAAGTTGAATGTGGATGAGATAGATCTGAGACAGATCTAAACTGAAGAACAGTTGTCATGAAACGTTAATGGGAGACAGCGTTGAAATGCTCTTTCAAACTGCAGCCCTGGTAGCGAGGGGCACAGCCTTCTCAAGGTAGTTATCATTCACACTGGAAGAAACTCTGTGGGAATGCTCATACTGATCTAAACCTGGCCTCTGTCAGCTCAGCTGTGGCTGTAAGCGTACACTTTGTCTCCAGGAGGAGCCTGAACTGATGTTGCTTTGTTCTTTTCTTTCTAGTAGAAGCTGCTTTGCATAATTGTGGTAGTTACTTTGGGAGTTTCATGCAGGAGTAATGCTGCCACTTTGGAAGCAGTAGGAGCTACACTAGTCACGCTTTGTGTGGATGTGTTCTCACCCTGGCTGTACTGTTCCAAGGTCCTCCTATTGCTGTCCCACAGTGCGCCGATGCCTCATCTCTCTAGTTGTCCCCTCTTTTTTCACTAAGTGGAGAACCTGACTTTTGACAGAAATATATATGCCGCACAGTGCTGAGAAGGCAGGATTAAACATTCCTGGTTTGACCCTTGAACAGTAGGAAAGGATCTGCAGAGTTTAAATGCCCCGTAAGTCCCCGTCCTTCAGCCAAAGGAGCGGGAATGGGCCTGTCCCTTGGAGATGGCGATTGAGAGAGGAGCGGTCAGCAGGAGGAAGATGGACTGAGGGGGGTTGACAGATGGTGCCATGCTATTAGGGTGCTCTGAAGATAGCGTGGGACTATATTGGCTTTCAGTTAATTCCTTAATTCAGTTCCACTAGTTAAAGCTCCTTTGCAAACAAGAGCGCGCTGCATGCTTACCCAGCAGCAGCGAGGAAAAACTCTCCGCAGCCTTGGGAAAGCATTCCAAACAATCCCACCATCCCTGTGCGAGGCAAGGCTGGGCTCCAAACTGAAGGCATCTCCCTGGGGCTGGGTGGGCCAGGGAGGGGACAGGGCCTTGGCAGCTGCCCCTTGCCATTGCTTTGCAATCAGTGCTGCATATTAATCCCGAGGCTGGGAGGGTCAGATTATCCCAAACCTTCGGAAAAGCCCACTCCATAGGTGTTGGTGGTTGTGTTTGAGTGCGGTCCTTAAAACCCCAATGGCTTTGCACTCATTTTAAATAGGAGATGGAGAGGGTAGGAGGGGGCTGCTGCTGTGTCCAGCAGTCCAAAATCTTCACCCAAGATTAAAGTTGAGACAGCGGAGCCTGAGTCCGGCCCTCAGAGTCCTGCTCACCTCATCTAAGATGCGGTTTTTAGCACGTGTGATTGCAGAGTTGAGGGCATTAATCCAGGACTCCTTCTCTTCTGGACTCACAGCCAGGAAGATCAGATTTGGTGCCTACAAAAGAGGGAATTCAGGTCAGTGCCAGTGACTAAACTCATACAGAGATGCTTTCACACTGTCCCTGCCCCCAGAAAAGCTACACGGCCTTTACAGCTGGCTTGCCTTAGCGGGAAAATGCAAAGCAGACCTGATCCTCCGGCCCTGCAAAACGGCACTGGTCTGCCACACACTGCACCTGGCCTCTCTGCTTCTTGGCAGCCCTTTGCAAAGTAGACCATGATTCCTCACAGTACCCAGCTTTTCAACCCAAAAGCTGTGTACCATATTTACTTCCCTCGTGGCTGCAGTTCCTCCTCTTCCCCCTCTTTGCCTTCCCACACGCCATCCTAGATTTTGCCCTCATCAAACGATGATGCAGCCTTTCTGTGCATCTGCTGCTCACATGCGATTTATCTGTTGCCACCTCAGACTTTGACAGAGTCTAGTAGACAAGCAGCTACAGTAGGTACCCACAGAAGGAGCCGGATTTTCCATGCTTTGATATGTCAGATGCACACTGAGGGCACAGCAGTTCTGAAAATATGGCCTGTATAGGAGATCCAGGATCCTTCAGGGTTTTTTAAAGCTAGATACTCAGTAAAAATGAGTTTTAGCCTCCACGGCGTTTTGTTCAATTCTCTCCGTTGCTTGGGGCGCTTGGGGACAGCGCAGCCGCTTTTCATTTTCCCCTTTTTTTCCCTTTTCGCATTTCGTGGCATTACACAATCCTTATCAAAGTGTGGGGTGGGCAAGCTTGGTCTGCTGAAACGAGTCAGAATGAATAGTGTAAATCCAGCTCACGTGTGTGGCTGTGGGTGGGTGCATCTGTGCCAGAGACAGCTCGCAGTTAGCGACTGGCTTTCTTTTGGCAGTGGCAACTGAGACCTCATAGAAAGTCCTGCTTCTAGGTAGCAGTGCCCCCATTTCGGCAGTTTTTAACTTTTATCCAGGCAGAAAGTACTTCCAGGACAAATTCCCTTGCAGCTCTTTTGATGCTGCCCAAATCAGCTAAACCACAGCTGCCAGGAGTGGCGGCAGTAAAACGGCTTTGTCCTTGCTCCTGGCAAATGTTCTGATACCTTCCGCTCCCAAAGTCTGAATGCTCTCAGGTGAACGGATCCAGAGCTAAGTGCTTGGTCGTATTTACTTAGTACGCCAGAGGCTCAAGTCCTCTCCCAGCAGAAACCCTGCTTCTCTCTCCATCTCCCACTGTTGCTATCGGTTCTGACGATATTTTTTAAATCACAAGACACAATCTGGACTCCTACACAACTCAGGCTATCGAGTTTCACTCCCTGATTTCTGTATCAAACCCTCAGGCTTGAAGCAGGTAACGGAGAGGCAGCCCGGCCTGCCCCAAGAGCTAATGGCTTTCTCGGGCTGACCGCATGCTTGAAACGAAACGTACCGTGTTTCCAGGCTGTCTGGAGTGGGCGAGGGTAAATTTGCTGTGGTTCTTTTTGCTTCTGCTTTTGGACTTCCTGAGCTCTTCGCATTTCTCATAATCACTCAGGTCAAACATTTCCTGTATATTTTTTTCATCTTTTACCTGCAAAAACAAAAATAAAATTACAGCCTTGCAGATGTCAGATGGAGAGGCAGTAAGAGGGCTCTGATCCAAACCAGCGGGGTGCCCGGCTGGAGCCGCTGTCTGCACAGGAGCTTTGAATGTACAGAACGGGTGCTGGAGCCTCTGCTGTGGTGTGTGGTTGCTGAAACCTTGTGCAAGAGTCTTCGACCTTAAGGCACAAATGCAGTAATAGCACTGTTAGCTGGGGAGTGCTACACTTGGCTTGGGGAGGAAAAGCAGAGATTTTCAACATGATAGTTTTGACTTGAGTCTCTTCTGGAAGGAGGGAGACATATTTAGAAGGATAACTTGAAAATCACGGTCTCCTAGGTTGATTCAAGCTTTGCTATGGATTTCTTCAGGATTTAATTGCCTCCCCTCTCCCAAAGTTACTGGGGCTAGGCTGAACTGAGATGCAGGTGTGACCAGACGCAGTGTGTATGCTTGTGGACCCTCTTCTTCCAGCAGCAAGAAGAAGACCCTGTCTGCTAGGAGAAGGTTTGTGCGGAGGCAGGAGATGCTGAGAGGAGGTGGACTTTCATCTGCTGATGAAAAGGGGCAATCATATTAGCGCTTGTTGCTTTTCCGGAGACAGCATAACAAAAGTTTGAGGGATAAAGATTAGCACTTCCTATTTTTAACCTGGTGGTATTACCGAAGCCTGTGCTGACAGCTGATTTGGGGGGTGGATGAAGCACATCCAGTCCCAGATTACTGACATGCTGCATGTGCTGCTCTCCCCCGCTGCCGAGCCTCGTCCCTTGTGAGGGGCTACGGGCAGAATTCATCCAGGCACTGCCCAGGTTTTGTTCCAGCAGCTCCTTGCCAGGCTTTATCTGCTGGGTGGCTGGCCAGGCCCCCAGGGACCTTCGGCAGCCCAGGGATTCATGGAAGGTTCCCAGAAGGAAGAGAGTGCTAGGGCTTGGCTTTCACTGACGGAATCACTTCTTGGCTGTCCTTTAGAGACCCATGGAGTGCCGTCACTCGGGGGACACTTGGAGCAAAGAAGAGAACACACAGCCTGTCTTCTGCCTGGTCCCCTTTGGTTTTGTACAGCCTTCCTTTTCATGGCTGGTTTTAATGCACTGTCCTCACATCCCACTCCTACAGCGGGGCAGCTCTACTCTTTCCATGGTAAACATGAGGAATGTAGGTAACTGGGATGGGAGAGAACTTGGTTTTGCATGTTCGCTAAGGACAGAACCGTGGCAGGCTCAAATCCCTGTCAATCTGCTTAACCCGACTCCAGCCGGGGTCATTACAGGCTGGGATCTGCAGCGGAGGTGGAGTAACTCAGGTGCCGGAAAGGCAGACGGTGATCAGGTCTTAGCTCTTGGATTTCTTGAAAGGACTCCACCCCCTTCAGTATGTTTCCTCCCTAGTTTTGGGAAGCACTAAAGGAATTCCCCATGATTTTTTCATTAGAATTTAAACAAAGAGGCTGACTAAAATGCTGTAACCACCTTTCCAACCAGACACACAGATAAACTGACCATCTGGCCTTGCACGATGACTGCAGTTCCCGTTCCTCCCTTTTCCCTTCTATGCCCCAAGCTCGTCTTCGAGAACTAGGAGGCAGACACTGTACACAGCTATTCTTGAAGCCCCAGAAGCTATTGCTTATTTCTGCTCATAACAACAGCCACCGCCTATGGGCTATTATGAACAGATATGGAACTGTCTCTCGCAGATAATGTCTATCTATGCATCCTCCCCGTGCATTTCTAATCAGCTTTTATCTCTTCCCAGCACCATCCTACAATCCACCTCTTTCCAAGAATCTCAGCTGAATCCAGCCCTATTCATTTGTAGCAGGAAAAGCCGATCCCCTCTGAGCCCCCAGCTGTGAGACGGCGGCTGAGGCAGGAGCCCTTACTCCAGATGTTTGCTCATGTAGGTCACTGGGACTTCCCCAGCCCTTCCCTCCTTTCTCAGACATGCAGAGCCTGCGCTGTGAACTCATAGGAGCCAGGACTGAAATATCTTGCCTCTACGACTATCTATAGGAGGCTGCAGAAAGGATGGGTGGAATTGGTTCAGATAAAGACCCTTGGGGTGTAGCTAGTCATTTAGAAGACTTGGAGTGACAAGCCCTTCAGCCAGAGCTGCAGGCAGGGAGGAAAGGCAGGTTCGTGCTCACTTTGAATTGATTCCCTCTTGTACATAGCCTTGGTAGTATAATGAGGCCATAAAGTGAATGGGGCTGTAATTTAATCATTTGAACGTGGCTTTGTTCTGCCTTGGTGATGGGAAGAGGTCTTGGCATCAGCCTGAAACGGGCTCGATTGCAGCGACGCGGTGGCAGTGATTTCACGGGGCATGAGGACAGCAGTCCTGTCTCACAAAGGGCATTGCCAGCCGACATCCCCCCTCTCCCGCACTGAGACATGCAGGCAGAGGAGTGAGCAGCAGAGCAAAATAACAGAGCATTCAGTGTGTACACAGTGAAACTAGAGAGAAGGAAGGTGAAAAGCAAACTTCAAAAGTACTAGCCGGCTCTTTTGTCCTTTATGGGGGGCTACCAAGGCCAAAAAGAGGGAGGTGGTGGGCATGAATTACAGAAGAGAGCTCAGAGCAGGAGGGGATGAGTGCTCAGAGGCTGAGCATAGTCATGCAGCCCATCCTCTGTTAAAAAAAAAAAAACAACAAACAAACAAAAACCCCCAAAAAACCCCAAAACCAACAGAAAAAAGCAACCCCTAAAGACCCACAAAGCTGCTGGAACTACATGGTCAGAGAAACCTAAATCCTGGTCACCTACATTGCTAAGAGATGGGTGACAAACCTGCAGGGTGTCTACCCTCCTCCACATTTTCAGTGAGATTGCAGCCATGCAAAGAAAACCCTTCAGGTTTCACCAGCAGAGAATTTGGCTCGATGTGTTCCCAGCACCATACAGGTCTTTGGATAACATTCTGGAAACCTTTGGGAGGAAGTAGCCTCAGGTGTCAGTTCTTAGCAGGAGGGAATGAAGCACGATTTCTCTGTCACCCGGTGTGGTTTGTAAATAGAACGGCATGGTCAGCGTAGCAGCATCGATCCTCATTTATTTCAGGGTGACCTACCACAGCTCGTCATGCACCCAGGGTGCTCCGTGTCCGAGGAGTTCATCCTAGTGACAGAGATTTACTATGACCACTGCATTTGCTTGTTTGTTTTCTCCTTCTTTGCTGAACATAGATTGAACACAGATTTTTTAAAAGTGAGGGGTGATTTTTAGCCTCAGATGCCAAACTTGAAACTCTTTGAGAAAAGATCTGAGTTCTGGGAAAGGCTGAACATCTCCTCTAATGCAGAGCCTTCAGTCTGGTTTCCCATCGCCAGAGTTTCTTGCTCTCTAACTTGCAGGGAAGATGGCTTAAACAAATTCTCCAGGGCCTGACAATTTCTCTTTCCTACAGCATCTTTTAGGGAGTCTAGAAAAAGCTTCCCTGTCTGGGGCAGCATATCCAGGCTCGCACACCTGCCCGAGAAGCAGCGGGGGCTCTGCAGATGTGGGTATTTTTTGGATCCTGCTGCTTTCACCAGCCTTTCTCAAGATCTCCCACGCTGTAGTTTGAGGCTGGGAGGAATCAGGGACCGCTCAGCTTAATGTGCTAGGAAGGGAGAGGCCTGGATGGTTGATTTTGGCAAAATCGTTCCTAGCTGGGAGGTGGCCAGCAGGTCTTTCCTTCCTCACAGCTGCTGAGTGCCTGGCGTGCAGCAAGCTGACGGATCTCAGAGCCTCATGGGCAGGTAGGTCCTGCGCTCCTTGCCCTGCAGGGAAGCTCTGGATTGAAAGGATTAAGGTAAATAAATCCCAGCAATTGCTGCCATGGCCGTCTGCTGGCTTTGATCTCCATATTGCAGCCACCCTACGCAGACAAAACAATTTCTTATCCTGGGGTTCAACGTGGCTCCTCCTTATGCTCCCAGAAATACTTCCACACTCCAAGTAGGCCAGGCGAGGGAAGGGAAACTGAGGCACAGAAAAGGAACCCGAGGGGTCCCCCGTCACCTAAGACAAAGCAGGGTATGTTAGACCCTGGAGGCATTAGAGCAGACGGTCCCTGCACCCCCAGTGGCAGCTGGCACTGCTTGGGGTGTAGCTCCACTACAGCCACGCCGCCACCGGCAGCGAGATGTGCTGAGGCTGACATTGCTGGCGCGTTGCTAAAGTTCAAGGAGGGGAGCTGCATTCCTCACACGCCTCGCCCCCGCAGCTGCTGCCCCAGCAGGGTCAGACCGAAGTGACGCCAGCCACGACGGCACTCCCTGCGCCTGTGGGACGCGGCGTGGGTCAGAACATCAGCCGTGGTACCCAAAGTACCTTCTCCCAAAGCCTTGTAGGGCTTATTTCTAGCCTTGCAGCTAGTCATGCTTCTGTTTTCTCCTCTGCCAATGCGACTTTGCAGCGTTCTGGCAACGGGAGGATCCCTGATGTGGGTTAAATTAGCTGCCCCTTGGATGGCTTGCTGACAGAGAGCTGAAATTTCCTCCCTCATCAAGTTGTCACCTGCAACAACTTGAGATCTCCTTGGTACAGATCAGGGCTGTGTTCTGGGGCCAAACCAGGAGTGAAGCAGAAGGGCAGTCATTCAGTCACCCGACAAAGTTCTGCGGCTTTCCTCAGATTTTTTTGGTGGAGATTTGCCTGAGCAGTTCCCTGTTGAGATGTGACATGGACATGCGCAAAGCAAATGGGGAAGGTACAGAAAATCACAAGACACCAAGCGTAACGTATCCACAAGACATTCAAGGGGCCATAATGTGGCTCAGGGTGTAACAAGAAACCTCCAGATTGTCAGTAAAGCTGAATATCCAAACATAGGCAGTCTCGGGGACAGCATCAGCAGCAGGTTCCCCTCTCAAGCTGAGAGGAAAGTTTCACTTCCTCAAGCTGAGCACTTCTACCATCTAGCAAGGGACAGAAGTTTCTGCAAAGCTTAGCTAAAATCAGGCTGTTTGTTGAGATAGGAACCCACGCGTGTGTGCAACACTGGCCCTGGCAGTGCTGGCAAGCAGCGCCGGTGAGGGGACTGGCAGGTGACGGGGGAGACCCAAGTTTAATGTCCTGTCCCGTCCCTGGTTCCTTGTTCTTCTCGGTTCCCTGGCTGCATGGGGGAGGTAACTCTGCGGCTCTGGTCTGCAAGGGAACTAGCAGAAGAAATACAGGGAACGTTGGGAGAGTTTCGGGCGTTACAGTAACAGAGACCTGCACAATGCTGTGGACAGGGGGTAAAACGGACACTGCGGATGGGTCACTTTTCCCTTCTCTAGTTAAAGCGCACGTGTGGAGAGAAGGCAGGGGTATAGATAGCGTGTTTGTGTGCTCACCGGCAGGAGCCCGGTTTCAGCCAGAGCCCCTGAACCTCGGTAGCACAGAAATGGCAGTGCTCCAAGAGACTGCCTCCCGTCTGCACACCTGCATCCTCTCTGGGAGCTTGCACCATGAACTTGGTAGCTGAAGGGCATGCCCATGACCTTCCAGGGCTTTTCACTGCCAGATTGCTCCCCTGAGCTAACGAGGGGACGGCGGCAGATAGTTGCTATCTGCTCCAGTCCCTTGCCCCAAAGAGTCATCAGCCAAGGCTACCAGAAACACAGGTCTCTCAGAATCGACCGGTCCCTGTGCTGGAAACAGCTCTTCCGCATCCCAGTGCTGCACTCTAATCCCAAGGTCGTGCCGCCTCATCCCACAAGCTACCTCCGTCACTGGAAAAGGGAGTCAGGCTGTATGTGTTCTTTGACCCTCTCTCCGGTTGTGCAGGACGGTGCCATTGAGACAGAAAAGACACTTTGCTGAAATTTGTGTAGAGCAGAGCTTGGCTGAGCAGGAGAAGGAAGGTGGAAGGGAAAAGGACGGTTTAAAAGAGCAAGAGCAGGAGAGGTATGGAAGGGGTAGCAGGTTCCAGCTGTGCAGTCACAGACTATTCTTGCGTAGCCAAAAGCCGAGGGGTTACACACCAGACTGACGCTTAGCGCTGCACCTGTCCATAAACCCGTATGTAATCACACAGCTCTGTTTAACACCTTGTGCACGTTGAACGCAATGGACACCAACACACTTTCCTCACCTACCAACCGCAGACATGACGCAGAGTCAGAAAACACGGCCAGCCCGTGCACAACAGCGTTCACCAAGGCCAAACGCACACCGGGAAGTGTTGGCACGGTACCGAGCGTGTGAACAGCACGTGCACAGAAACACGAGTACTCTGCAGGCTCCGTCGTGCGCAAGAACCACGTACGCGATCTCTAGACACTACTTCGAAAGCGTACACACACGCGCACACCACTTCCAGGCAGAGTTGTGCAGTGTTTGATGGTGCTGTAACAAATGAGGAGCGAGAACAGACTACTTTTCAAGTGCTCTTGTGCTAATTGAGTCGGTGCTTTTGGTAGCAAACAAGAAAAGGCTTAAGGAAGCCCCGAGAAGCGTTTCCTCATTAACATCTCGTCATCACTGAGTCCGTTCATGCTGTCTGGACAGCCCTGGGCTTCCTGACAGGAAGTGGTAGGAGCCCAGCTGTGTCTGTGTTAGTCTGACTGCTATTCCCAAGTGCAAAGCAATAACAAAGCTGTGCTAGAAACGAGAGAACAATTACCAGAAATTTGCAGGGAGGGGGAAGGAACTGGTGTGGAGGAGAGCAAGGGGAAAGAATGCAAAAATGATACTAAGAAGGTGTTCTGTTAACAGAGCTCAGCTCACTTCAGCACATCTTGTCTTGGCGTGTTTCTGCCCTGAATGCTTATTTTGGCCGATGACCAAATGCTACATAATGAAGGGGGGGTTTTTTTGCATAAGTTCACAGAGTTCGGCTTGCAGCCGGGGCACAGATCGCTGTGCAGGCTCAGAGCCCCTGCCTGAACAAGGTCCGTAAGCCTCAGCTACCATTTTGGTGCACGGTTGGAAGAGCAAAAGGTTCTGGCGTTAGAGCAGGTTTTGCAGAGCAGAACTCAAAAGCCCCATTTGCATTTTCCAGGTATATCAGCTGGTCTGACAGAATACTTTTCCTCTCCTTACAGACCTGGCTTCTGCCAGGAAGAAAGCCCAGGCTTCCATCTCCTAACAAAAATAAATAAATCAGGGCTGGTCCCTCACCTGCAAGGCCAGGTCCTAGGTAGGCAACTGAAAAAGCACATAGATTCCCAGCAAGAATCAATATGGATATTGATGGGATTTTTGGTAGTCTGACTGCCTGTGGGAGTTAGCTTTTTGGAAACTTATTTGTTCAGCCCTTCCAGATATCAGACCAGTGCTCAGCTCCAAGCGGTTTCACTGCTCTGCGTTGTCTTCGTGCAACATCACTGCCTGCCCTGAGCCGACGTCTTTCCCAAGGGATCCCACCGTGCGTGATATACAATTCCCCTTTCCTAGGCACCTTGTGCCTTGGGGAGATGGCTATTATTAGCCCTGCTTTCCAGATGGAGAAATTCAGGCAAAAGTAAATAAATGTCTGGTTTGAATTCATTTAGTGAGCGCGTGGCAGAACTGAGGATAGGATTTAACCCCTGCGGTGCTCTGAGCGGACCAGGGGCAGCCGGGAGTCCTGCTTTACCCGCTAAACCGCTGGCCTTCTGTTCTAGAGTGGCAGCTGAGCTTAAGAGGAGCTGACAAGAAACACCAAGGTTAATACGAGAGTTAACTTGGAAGCTCCATCCACCAAATCCACATTGCTCCGATGGCTTTGATGGAGCAACAATAATTTATAGCAGAGGAGGGCTTTGATCTTTTGCGGAAACAGACAATTGAGTCTCATCTCCCATCACGGCAGAAATCGGGCTGAGATTCAACCTGTCTAGTGGCCGTTTCCACTAGAGTTTTCTATTCACGTCTCCACTGTTTAATTCTCTCTCTGGCTGCATCCAGTGCCTGCCCCATCATCCACACCGGCAGCGGCAGGGATTTACGAGTGGAGAGCAGTGAAGAGCCTCTCGCACAACTCATCAGCACAACCCAGCAGTGGCTCCATTTTCTCCACTGGGCATAATCTGATGTGTGAAAAAAACCAAAAACCAAAAGAAACTTCCATCCTGTTCTGCTTGACAAATCCCAATTTATTAAGCTATTTGCGGGAGCTGCAGGCACCTGCTGCCAGGAAAATGAGTGTGCGAAGGGATCCTCGTGCTCCGGGAGCAGAGCTCTGAAACACGTGCTACGAGCTGGGGGCAGGAGGGAGAGCTGGCTACGGGCTTCCCAGGGCAGATCTCAGATCTTGGTATGTGAAGGCCCGGCTTTGCTAAGGAATAAAGATTAAAAGACCCGTCTGTCTTTGAACAGAGTGTCTTGGAAACACACGAGCGACAGGCGGGCACACCCAACACGTGCCCTCTGTCCATACACGCACACGCACGCGTGCTCACGCAGACAGACAGCTGAAGCCACCTCGTATATCGAGATTCCCGGAGATGCCGGACGCGGTGACACAGGCGTACTCTTCATTCCCGCAGGCACACAGAGTCACTTCAGTGCACATGCACGCGGCCAGATGTTACCTCTGTAACCACATTTCTAGTCAGCCACAGATTCTTCCATATAAAGACATAGGCAGTCACTGCTGCACGTTATTTATGGTCTTTCACACACGTATTCGTACACGTAGAGCCACAGTGCTGCTTCAGAAGCACATGCACCAGGGGGTTTTTTTCTCCGTAAAAGAATACACGCATGCTCCCTGAAACAACCACTGCTGGTTCAGAACTAGCCTTTTTTTCCGCGGGACCAAGTTTCTCCCTCTACCCATCCATATGATTCCTTCCCCACCGAATGGTGATGAAAGGGACCCTGAAAAGTTCCCGTGTCTGTCTCGAAGTCCCCCCAAAACCACATACACAACTCCCTGCTAACCCAGCTGGGAATTACAGCAGTTTTCAGTCTGATACTGCGCCTTCACGCCTCTTGAAGGACCACACAGCATCCTGCTAACGCTGTTAAGCATCTGCCCAGTCTGCAGTGAGTTTACCATTACAGAGCCGCTGAGTCCAGCCTATTCCCAATCCCTTCCCGGCAGTTCCAACTGTGTCGGCACAGCCGGTGCAGTCTGATCTGAGCAGGCAGCTCCCCTATCATTTGGACTTGCTTCACAGTTACTTCACTTCCAGGTCCTGGCTCAAAAAATACAAGCTCCAGTTCAAACTGGGCTTAAGCATGTCTTTCTGCTCAAGCACGTGCTTCAGTGCTGCCTTGAATCGGGACCCCAGTACAGAAGAACCATTGACCCAGCCCGGTAGAACAGGAGGCAGCAGGTAAAATCCTTCCAGCCATGGAATCTGTCTCTCTAGCAGTTTCTAAACTCTGATCTGTGGCCCCAGAGGTGCTTGTAAGAGTCATGCAAGACGAGCGGGCCTGCTCTTGAGAAACACACGCTGTACGGTCTGCATGAGTACTGGGAAATTTGAATCAAAGGAGAGGCGTACCACTCGCTGTGTACCTCTCGTGTCCATCTGACTTTCCCCATCCATAAATGTATCTATAGATTCATCATAGGTTTAGTGTCTTGTTACCACTAGTGTGGTCTATGGTCTCTAATCTTCCTCTTATTATGTCTCTGTACCTGAACTCTGGTTCTGGAGCAGCCAAGAGACAGGTGGGAGTGAGCTGTGAAATGCCAACACATAGCTCAGCACGACCTGAGCTTTCAGTCTGCTTTTAGGCTATTTCTGTGTTCTAATAACCCCTGACCCATCTGCACTTTGCCATGCCCCGTGATTCAATTAGCCTCTAAATCGAATTATGCTTGGCGCTCTGGACCCTATTATCTCTCCAGATCCTGAACTGATAAAGCTGGGCCAGGTAGCCACGCATCTGAACCACAATGCCTGTCGGAGAATAAGCTCCGCCCAGATCCGTGTTTTTACCCCAAATGCCCTGTCCTAACACCAGCCTGCCTCCAAACACCCGCCGTCCCTTGTCTTGGGGGCACAGCTCTCAGTAGTGCTAGCGATGAGTTTTTACAGGAGTGCTGTTGCCTGGGGATTTCTTCTTGATGAATTTATCAAGACAAAAACTAAAGGGGGGGGAGGCTGTGCAAGGACAGCCGGATCCCAGCCTGCATCGCTCAGCCTGATAGTCACATCCAATTAAATCTAATGTAAACACTACATTAAACCCCAAACCCCAGCCCATGTTGAGTGGAGACGAGGGGGAGGAGAGGGGACACGTTTTTTTCAACGAGGTGTTGAATCCGTGGTTAAATTTCCCCGTTCTCTTGCGGTGTGTGGTTCAGGGGGGGAAAAAAAAAAAAAATACAAGAGATAAGGGAGACCACAGTTATTTCCAAACAGAGCAGTGCAGCAGCTGGGAACAAGACCACTGTCGAACTTAATGACAGAGGACAGGCACAGAAGGAAGCTGGCATTGCCGTTTCACCGCGGCGGAAAGAAGGATGAGGGATTTAACTCTCGCTAAGTGAAGCCTTTCATGTGTCCAGCGCTGGGAAAAATGTCTCCCAGCCAGAGCCGTCTGGGAGAGTCGCTGTTGGAGCTGACACATCAACCCAGGCCAGGTTTTGCCGGTGCCGACTCGGGGAGAAGAGAAGCCCCCCGAGAAACCTCCTCAAGCCAGGCTGGCGATGGAGGGGCGATGGGGAAAGGCTGGGGCTGCTCGGCGTTCGCTTTTCATATGCAAAGGGGAGGAAAGGGGGATGGGAAAGGAAAATGAAACCGATCCTACCTCCTTCTCTGAGATGTAAAGCTGATCTCCCTTCAAAACCACATAACGGTTTTTCCAGATTTCTCTAAAAATGCCTTTCCCGCAAAATTTCCGCACCCAGCCGACCTTCTCTGGCTGCACAGATTGCTGGTTTCCATCCTGTTGCCCCTAACACAAAGAAAGAGGGAAGAAAATGGGGGAAAATGGTATTATTCTTGGTTTTACACTCCTCTTCTCCCCCCCCTCCCTCTTTGCCCAACTTTCGCCTCCCCCTCCCTCCGGCCCCTCTCGCCACTGAAGCCGGGACCGAGGTACTTTGCTTGATTCACTCTACATAGATTTTTCTGCTGCAGACATGAAGCAAAAACAATAATACTGAGGGGACAATGCAAAAATTGCAGGCAGGGTTTCACTCTGTGCATTATATAAGGAAGGCTGTTATTGGCCTCATACAACGTGCATTTGCCCGTGGAAAGAGAAACAGGAGGGTGTTGGGGAGAATTTAAACTAGCTGATTTTTTACTGCAGTGAAAAAATCACATTTTTTGAGCCTTTTATGAACAATTAAGCCTAGAGGTGAAATCTATGTATGGGTTTATGTGTAAGATTTCTTCACAGACAGCAGTAAGATCTCTGGGCACAGCAGACACGCACATACGGCTCAGAGCAGACACAGAGCGACAGATACATGGTGTCTCCGTATTTTGTCGTTTCCTTGCGATCAAAAATGAAAACTGCCTGCGCTAAACGGCGAATAGTATCTCCTGGGGAATTCAAGAGGAAGGAGAGGTGCCGGGCAGTAGGAGAGAAGGCGAGACGGGTGCTGGGTTTGGTTTTGTTTTGATCCAGTTGGGGTTTTGGGGTTGTTTTTGGTTTGGGGTTTTTTTTGCAAGGTAAGGGTAGCGGGGGAGCAGAGGCAAAGCTAACAACTGGAAATGAAAAGACAAGCCCCCCTCCCCAAAACATCCGGGAGCCTCCCCCACCCCACCGTACCCCAAAGAAGAACCAATTCCACTCACCCTTTTTGCAGAATTATTTTTTTTCATCATTCCTTGACGTGCTTGCGCTGGAGGGAGATTGGGGAGGGGAGGGGGGGATCAGCGAGGGGGGCTCCCGGCGGCCTCCTCTTGGGAAGAGCGTGGCTGGGAAATACACAGGGTACCTCCTCTTACTCCCTCTCCGTCTTCCCCCTTTGCAGATTACAGAAGCTCTCTAGTTACATGAAGACCAGCCCGCCTCTGTAATACATCCTCAGCCATACAGACACAGCATCCCCCCCCGCCAACCCGCACCACCACCACCATCACTGAGCTCTCATGGGCTTGCACTGGGCTGGCCTGGGCTCCCGAGCTCCATCTATAGCCGTGCGCGTATGACGTCTGGAGTTCACAATAAAGGGCGAATCGCAGCCCACGAGGGTGGGTTGGTTTTTTTTGGTTTTTTTTTTTTTTTCTTCTTCTTCTTTGTTTCTGACTCGCCGTTGATGCGAGTGGCTGGATGTGTGTGTGTGGCTGGGTGTGAGTGTGCACATTGGCAGATGTCTCCCCCCCCACCTCCGTGTCCGAGCCACATTCCCGGCTGTGTCACAGGTCACCGCAAAACTTCCCGGGAGATGGAAAAGCAACCAGGTGGCACTGGGAGGGTTTTCTGCCAAGGAAGTGGCTGAGTGTTTAGAAATAGAAACAGCAGCACTCTGCAGAGAGGAGCGGGGAGATTCCCTGGGGAGGGGGCTGGGGAGAAGGGTGGAGGGGCTGGTCGCAGGGACTTACGCTGCCGAAAGAAAGCGACGTTCAGGGTGCAGCTTCCCCAAAGTGAGGAGATGCTTGGCTTCTGAAAAAAATAGCATTTTCTGCTTATTTGGTCTCCCTCCTGCAAGTCCAGAACTATCTGAGTGTGGGACTGAGGTCACAGACTGGGTTTGTAAGAGAGATGTGTAAGAAAGGCGACAAAAACAGAGCAAGGAAGAAGTAGTTCTGTTCAGAACTAGATCTATAAGGAGAAGGAAAAAGATCAATCACTGGTCAATTGATCAGTTGTTTGCTTTTCAGTGAAAACCTTCCATCCATCCGATCCTTAGTCTGGCGCGCACCCACACCACGCTTGCAGGCTGTATTTTAACCCGAGTACTTTGGAATTAACGATGCACTTGTGCTGCTAACATCTTTTAGAACGTTATAAGCTGGAGCAAAAGGATGGTTGAGCGCTTGGATTAGAGTATTTTCAGAGTTTTTATGAGTGAGGGGCTAGCGGGTTTGTATCTTTTCTTTTTCAAGTGCTGGTGTTTCTGTAGTGCTCTCCGGTTTGTCGGGAGCTGTGGGAGGCACTGAATACCTGGGACAGTGCCACAAGTTACCGTCTAAAGCAAATCCACCCTCTAAGATGCTCAGAGCAAGGATTGCCTTTTCCTTCTGTGCCTGTGCAGCCCCGTACTCCGTGGGGCTCAGAACTGGGAGTTGCTGTCTTTGTGCCTCAGTTTCCCTGGTTGTACCATGAAATAATAATTTTTGGACATTTTTCATGTGGAGCTAAGAAGTGGCTCAATGCTTTAGTATTGCTTCCCTTATTCTTGGCAGTAAATTCGTGCATGAGCCAGCAGTGTGCCCGCGTAGCCAAGAAGGCCAATGGTGTCCTGGGGTGCACTGAGAAGAGCGTGGCCAGCAGGTCGAGGGAGGTTCTCCTGCCCCTCTGCTCTGGCCTGGTGAGGCCACATCTGGAGTTTTGCGTCCAGTGCTGGGCTCCCCAGTTCCAGACGGACAGGGAAGTACTGGGGAGAGTCCAGCGGAGGGCTGCGAGGATGATGAGGGACCTGGAGCATGTCTGGTATGAGGAAAGGCTGCGAGAGCCGGGGCTGGTTAGTCTGGAGAAGAGAAGACTGAGAGGGGATCTGATCAATGCTGCTAATTATCTAAAGGGCGGGTGTCTAGAGGAAGGGGCCAGACTCTTCTCAGTGGTGCCCAGTGACAGGGCAAGGGGCAACGGGCACAAAGTGGAACACGGGAAGTTCCATCTGAACACGAGGAGAAGCTTCTTCCCTCTGGGGGTGACCGAGCACTGGGACAGGCTGCCCAGAGAGGTTGTGGAGTCCCCTTCTCTGGAGAGATTCCAAACGCGCCTGGACGTGATCCTGTGCGACCTGCTCTGGGTGATCCTGCTCTGGCAGGGGGGATGGACGAGATGATCTCCAGAGGTCCCTTCCCACCCCCAGCAGTGTGGGGTTGTGTGAAATTCAGCGGTGTGGGGTGCTGCTCTGTTCTGCTGAGAGGCGCTGGGTTAGGCGGGTACGGCACAGCTTCTTCTTCCTGCGGAGCGGGGAAGATCCACGCTGTGTCCACACCTACCCTGGACAGCTGGGTTACGAAGCTGGAGAAGCGAGGGAGGCGTCACAGCGGAGGGACGGAGAGGAGTCACGTTGACCGTCTAAATCCCCTGGTGCGGTTTGCAGGTCTCTTACTGCACAACGGAGCGCGCCAATTTATTTAATAACATTTTGCCTCCCAACCGGACTTGTTATTCTTCACGTCCTGTTTTCAGCGGCCAGGTCCGACGGAGCACCCCAAAGGTGGCCGCAGGCCAATGCCAGATGGCACGGTGCTGGTAGCCGCGGGAGAGCTTTGTCGTGCCCTTTGAATCAAGACTCATGCTCGTTCTCCTCCCGAACGGCCTCCTTGCAGGGCTGTCAGGACAGCCCGGCGCTCACACTTAGGCGCTGTTTTCACCAGTTTAACTCAGGTCTCTGATACTCGGAGTACAATTTGCCTCGGGATTGTGTTTGGGGTTTTATCAAGGGATTTACATGCCAAAAGATTTACCGTTAGGTGCCTCGAGGGAGTTTTAAAAGTGGATGGAGACAATGCCGTGCTCCCACTGAAATCCCATTTAAGAGTCGATATCACGCCTTCGCCATACACCTCCCGTGTGCCAAGGCACTGGGGGAAGACTCCCCGCCGTCGCATACAAGTTTTTAAACTAAAGCGGCTGCCTGCCATCGTTGTGACACGGTGGGTACCCACTGTACGGTCTGATGATGTCATACTTGTTTTCACCCTTCGCATCGCTCGCCATGCGAATGAACATCCCTGGCCGTTGTGCCTGGGTGCCGGGGGAGTCACCGTGTTGCTGCACCAGGTAAAGCACCGGCGCACACGTCCCCGGGAGGAGGAATTTAGCTCAAATTGAAATCCTCGGGCGGTTTTGGAAAACACAAGGGGCGTAGCTGGTTGAACGAGCCTGTAGTATGAGAGTGACTCACGTTTGTAAAGGATGCGACCAGCGATTCAGATCTGGAAACATCCAACAATATATCTGGAAGGAAGGGAGATAGGAGGGAGTCCAGCTCCGATTTCCGTCCTTGCAACAGGCAGTCACACTCCCAGCGATGGAATGACCCCCCGGACGTGGCTCACACTGGATTTACAGGGCTGAGGAAGGTGCTGGGAGGGTTGTGGCCTCCCTGAGCCACGTTTGCACCGGTGTGGCACGTGAAATTGTCTGTACCCTGTCCCCGTCCCTGGTTGTCCTGTGATTTGCGTTCATGGTTACCACAGTAAATGTGGCCTTGTGCCCACAGACGCAGTGAAATCAGTGGATCTCGCATACCGGAATAGCTAATGGAAGAATTTAGTCTTTTATTAGCTGCTAATTAACTCAGTGCATCGTTTAACAACCTTTGTGTAGACTGTATTCTGGGATGATTTGTTTTCCCAGTTTGTATTTTTTTATTGTGGTTGCAGGATATATCCAAAGTAGCTAATAAATAACACCGCAGGAACAAGCAACTTACAGCCCAGAGCTGGGAGCAACCACCTGGCCGCGAGCAGGAAAGACGGAACCAGAAATATTTAAATTATAACATTACAAAACAACAGCGATCGCTTCTTTAGTACCTTCGAGTCCGTGGAAGGCTGTGATTTTCCTGCTGTGAGCATCGTCAAGCGACTTCGGTCCCGGCGCTTGGTGCTGTACATCGGGAGATGTCCCAACAGCCCCTGCCGTGCTCCAGGACTCCTCCGTGCTACACAAAGTCACCCAAAATTTACCGTAAGCAGGGGAGGAGGTGGAAAAGTGGGAGCCCCGGGTCGGTGCACCCTCCTTTGCAGGGGGAACGTGAGCCTGGGGCTGAGCTCCCGTGCCACATTTCACTATCTTTTTCTCCAAGGGAGCAGGGAACAACGGACTCGCAGGGAATTGCCAATATCGCGGCTTTGAATTTTGTTACAGGGAGCATAAAAATATCATTGTTTTTTTAAACGAGGGGGGGAGGGTATAGGAGGGAGGGAAAGGACCTTGAAAATGTGGGCAAAATGAAAAGAGAACCTCTCTCTAAAGTGATGTTTATGTCCTCCTGCTTGCTGTCCTCAAACATCCAATTTGCTCTGTTCAGCCCTGATGTTGCAGTTTTGCTCCCCTGTGATGTGTCGATTCATAATAAACAGTTACCAAAATATCTTCTTGCTGCAAAAGCAGAACAACAAACGCTCTCAGTTTATTTATGTATTTAACACCCCCTCCTCCCCCCGCGTGATTTTGCCTCTGGATATCAAGTGGGAAACTGCTGCTTAGAAGATGAATTGAGTTTAATTAGGACATGGGTTTTTTCTTGTCTCTGAAGATAATTACAGCACTATTGTCTGGGAAAAGGGGTCTGCTTGATGGGAGAATCTACCCCTCTGGGGGTTTCCCCTCTAAGGGAAAACTCAGCTCTCCTCTCCTTGCAAGACTCTGGCAGGGTCCGGTGGCTCAGGTTGGCAGCAAGATCCGAGAGTCGCCTGCTGCGGAGTGACTCGCTCAAGGCTCTGCCCCATTCCCAACAACTTAAAATTGGGAAATAGAGGAGAGAGAGTGGCTCCTGTCCAGAGGACACTCAACAGGGATGTAATTCTGAGCGGGTCAGGCTGCATCCGCATCCTGATGAAGTACCTTAAATCTCACAGGGGCTTCCAGCATGGCAGAACCAGAATCGGAGCCAGAGACGGAGACAAAACCTATCCCTGGCCGATGACCTGCAGGAGGAGATCTCAGACCTCATCTGGACGTCAGGTTGGCTTAGGCTAGACGTGAGCTAGGCTGTAGGCAAACAAATTTGGGCCACTGGGAACTTGGGGTCAAGAGCAAGTCTGAGCTTAGACAACAGTAATAAGAGTTGGCGGAAGGGCCGGGAGTAAAGATCTCCGGAGATGCAGTCCAGAGCTCTGGCCGCTCCTGGCGTAGTACTTCCCATGTGAAGCAAACTCCCCTGAGATGAGGCACCTTTACACCAGCCGAACTTCAGAGCACATTCAAGACTGTGCTGGTACCAGTCTAACCAGTATAAACCTCCTGCTAAACCACTGCACCTCCTGCGTGCCCACCTGATGGCCATTCTCAGTGACTCTCCTTTCACTGAGGCTTTAAAGCAGTTGCAAATTCAGCATCTCCTGCTGAGCTGATGTAAAGTAGCCTCCAAGTACCAGAGAAACAGGCCTTTATTTCCCCTGCAGTTTATTTCAGTTATAGACAGGTTTGGAAGTTTGTTTTGTTTTTCCTTAAATGAAATGCCTCATCTATGTGTTCCTACTGCAATGTGTTTTCCCTTTTCTGCCATGAGTTCCCTCCCAGAGGTCCAGTTTTATTTAACATCTCTAATTTAATGATGTGGAAGGGGGAGGAAACCAGCCTGCTAATGAAAAATTGCAGAGAGCAGCTCGAGACTGAAAAGACAACACAGGAGAGGGAGGCCAGGAACCAGAGTGGGATATAAGGTGGGTCTTGGCCTGGGAAATGGCAGATTAATGATCCCCGGGGCAGGTAGGGGCTGTGGGGAGTGGTAAGATGGTAAATACGCGTCTGGTGAGGTTGGAGTTCACCCGGAGCTTCGCAGCTCATGCGGGGCTAGCTCATCCTGCAGCGCGGGGGCAAACGAGGTGGCAGCATTCACTGGAGCTGAGAGGAGAAAAACCGACACAACAACATCTGCCTGGCTCTGTCAGCTGGCACACAGCCTGAGAAACATGCTTCTCGACAGGGGTTTTATGCCCTGATTTACCCCTCTGGGATTGCTCCAGCATTGCTGCCTCTGTGCAGAGTTTCAGCAGAGCGAAGAAGCCCCCGGGCCACACCGATGCTGACTTGGGACACGATCCAGGTTCTCTCCTTGATGCTGCGTCCTCACCGTCGCTCCGCCGGGACACCGGTCCACAGCACAGGGATCCACGTCCCTGCAGATCCTCACCACATCCCTCAGGCACGGCTTGCCCCATCTGGCTGGAGGAATCTGCTCCTTGCCTGATGATGGCTGCGTGCTTTTTCCAACACGGAGAAGAGCTGTCAGGAAGGGAGATTGCTAGCCACTGGCCCCCCGGCCACTACAGGGCTTTACTCTCTCCCACATTGCTCCACATCAAGACTTATTTGCGATGCTAAGATAATTCGCAAGGATTTAAGAGCTCATTTCATTTGATCTGGCTTGTTAATTCCCAAGTCAATCGCTGATTAAAAGCCACGTGTCAGAGAATCTGGAAACTCGCTTGCAGATTTCTCAGTAGGACCCTTCGCAGAACCGTGGGGATTGCAGGGTCCTGGCACCGACACGGTTACGCCGAGGTTGCAGGCTGCCGTCAGCCACGTAGGAGAGAGCAGGCAAGGAAGCAGGGGCAGTTGGGGGGGTCTCAGGTCCTGCAGTGCTCACAAGCACCCCCCTGTCCCTCCCAAGGCTTCCCCCAGGGACAAATTTACTGGGTAGAGCTAAGGGGACTTTTGCCCCTCACTTAGTATCAGTATCGCTTGTGATAGCCAGGAAAGGAAAAAAGAAAGGAAAAGCTGGAAACGCAAAGGATCTTTTTTTATTTCACATCTCTCAAAACCTTTTGATATTTTCTAAATGAAAAGTTTCTCCAGAGTTTCGATACTGAAAAAAACAACCACCCCGCCCCCCAACAATTCAGCAAAACACAGTTGCAAAGCATTTCAACGCTACCACGCTTGCATTTTTTCTCTGAAAAAGCAGCTTTGGTGCAAAAACTCCACTTAGCTCCAGCCTCATCCAGTTTCAGCATCCTGCGGAGGAATCGCCTCCCCTCGTAAACTCTGATCATCATCGCATCCCCCGCGTAACAGCAACTTGCACTTTGTATTCCAGCACTTGGGTACGGCAGACAGCAAGGGCCATTATTCCATCTGTATTCTACTGTTATTATTGAAGCTGTGGCCGAAAGAAGAAATTACAAGGCTCTTCCCATTTTGCAAGGAGCCCAGCAATTGCCCAATAAATCTCCATCCGCAGAAGTATTAGTCACCCGTGCCAAGGAAAGAAGCAAGGGTTTGAATGACTGAAACTCTCCCATTTTGCTTCTGTGAGCGCAGGAACAATACAAGCCGAGCCACAAAAAGCCGTGGCTCAGCAGAGTGATAAAGGAACCAGCCTCGCAAAGAGTCTTCCCACCTCCTAGCAAGGGTCCTGCTGTTTCCTTTTCAGCTCAGTGATTTTTTTCCATGAGAAAATGCCCTGGGAAACTGCTTCTTCAGTGTGGAGGGACTTTTGTTCATGATGCCCTGCACCAGATTTATCATACGCCTTTCCTTCCAGACGGGAAAACAGAATCTTCCTAAGACGTCAGAGGAAGGCCCCTGGGAGCCGCTTCTCTTCCCCCCCCCCCCCATCCAGTAAGTTACATGACCTCCAGAAAAAAAATTAACACCCCCCACATATACTGTGGGCTAAAATTATCTTGAGTGTGATCTGTGCATCCACTGGCAGGGCAGAAAGCTGTGAAAGAAAAGACACGGCAAAATCCAGTGGCTGAAAATCGAAGCTGGTCCAATTTTAGCTACAGTGTGGACTTAAAAAAGAAATCCAGGGAGGATAGGCAGTCTGGGGATATGTGTTTTTAAACAAAGGCTGGGTACAGCGTTAACGTGCATTTTAGCTCAAGCAGAGTTATAAATGAGGTGGAGAAACTACTGAGTAAAGTTCTCTGGCTTACGTGGCCCAGGGTGTGTTTAGAGCTTTGAATGAACCAAAAGCTCCAATTCCCTGTTCGTTACTAAAGCGCACTCATTTTCTACCAGAGCAAAACCCTTACAGGTGCCTGGAAACGGGATTGCTGCAGGCTCAGCAGAGGCGAGCTGCTGTTACAGCCAGGACCCGAGGCAGCACAGAAAATACCCGGGGTGCTGAGCCTGGGGTGCGCAGGGTGCCAGTCTCCTCTATGACACCAGCCCAGGAATCGTTCTTGACAACCCTGAAAGCCCAATTTGGCCTCATTTCTGAGGAAGGATTCACTTTCCCTGCAGGAAAGCAGCGGGATTCCAAGCAGGAGGAGGAGGAGGCTGAGGCGAGATACAAGGTTTGAATGCGACTGGAAAAAACCACCCCAAAAGCCAGCATCGTGCCCCTTTCTCTCCAATTTGTTACCTGCTCTGGTTTAAAAAGCTCTGGTTCTTTACCACAACGCTGATTAAAAGGGAACCAGCCAACCTTACACGATATCAGCTCTGGCTGAGCCTTTGCGGCACTGTGATCCTGCAAGCCTTCACGACGTGAAGTGCATGGGAAGCAAGGGAAATAACGACTGTGCAGGGGCAGGGACGGTTCCTGAGGACTTTGTGTCAGGCTTGGTCCAAAACCTTCAGCGTTTGCATTCGCCAGTCAGCAAAAATGCGTATTAAGGAGGTTGCAAAAGGCAACGGGCTGGAGATGGGTTTCACTTCAAAAAGGTTGATGTAACATCGTAGGAGTCTCTTAATCCACCATTTAATCCAGTACCAGGAGCACAACCTTTTACGATACACTTAGGAACCTGAGCTGCCTGAGAAGGTTGGAGCCCGCCGGTTAAATAAACCAAAGGTACCTCTGTCTCCTGCCTCTGCAACAGCGTCAGCCCCACCTTGGAACTCCTCCGCCCTGCAGCGCTGCAGGGAGGGAGAGGAGCAAAACGTGTCAGCTTCCTCGATGTGAGGATGAAGGCGATGGACTGGAAACTGTGCCCGTACCCATCCCTTCTGAAACAATGCCTGAAATCCCGAGTCAGAAAGGAAACGCTCCCTAATGCTGTGGCGTGGGAACTCTGCCCCGTTATTTTCAGACGAGAGCCCCGGAGTAGCTCCCCAGCGCACATACCGTCCATCCTTCAGCACTGCAGGGACATTTTTGGATGGACGGGCGCCCAGGCTCAGAGTGACCTTGCTTCAGGGAATTAAGCCAGAGAAATGAGTGTGAATTCAAGTACTTTCCATCCACAGCTGCTCTGCAGAGCTCTCGGGGAGCTGGAGGTTCAGTCTTATTTAATTATGGGAAAGCAAGAGATAAGGGAAAGACTTGCTCATCAGTAGCGGACATTCACAGAAGCCAGGCATCCAGTCTGCTGATGTCTGTTTTGACTCTTAACCTGTGCTGCTTTTCACACTTCCTCTACCTAAAACAAAAGGAAACTGGGAAAAAAAAAAAAAAGTCCTTTTGAAGGTGCGTAGAGCGAGCACTTTCTGAGCTAGCTCCCACGCCTAGGAGGATGCCAACCACCCTCCCCTGCTCCCAGGTCTGCTCCACAATTCCAATTCGCTGGTTTCTTTACGAATCCAACACGTTTTATTACTGCCAGAATGATTTTTATTGGTACAAAGAAATCACGATGCTTTTCCAGTTCATAACTGGGAGAAAAAACGAGGGGCATGGAGTTGTGTTTGTTGCTTAAGGTAAACAGAAGTTAATAAAGGAGATTAAGAATGTAATTATACCTCAGTGGCATGACGAAAGGGATATTAGGAATCATTTAATAGACAAGAGGTTCAGTCAAAATGGGTTATTTAATAGGACTCCAAATATACAGACAACTGAGCAGAGCAGAGGGCTTCTAGTGCCCATCAGCTTCACCTTCCAGAAACGCACGCAAAAGTCTGGGCCGGGATCGTTAGACACTCATTAGGGGACTCATGCCACGTGTTCTGACAAATCAGCTAAGAGCACAGCTTTCCCGCAGCCCGGCAGAGCTGCAGAGACCCGGTGCTTCTGTAGCGACCCTTTTCCCAGGCTCTCCTGCAGGTTACAGTTCCCGTTACGCAGCCACATCCCGTTCGGAGCCGTGGTTGCGAGAAGGGGCACGTCCTGCTTCATCGGGGCAGACGCCAACGCCAGCAATCGCTGCCCAGATGCTTCTCGTGCCCGTTACGGTTCCTGGGATTACGGATGGGGAAAACTACGGCAGCAGCACGGTGCAGGAACGCCCAGTTCTGCTCCAAAGCCGTACGGTCAGTTCGTGGAAGCTCCGGATGGGCGAGACGGGGGTTTCTCCGAGATTCACCGTCTGCTGCTTGACCTTGGTGTAACCTGGGAGCTCTCAGTGCTTCGGCCGCGGAACCCCGAAGTTGTAACTTCCTCGAGAAAGCTGCCAAGCAAAGTGAAGGTTAGCAGAGACAAGGGCCAACTTTTCACTCATGCAGATAGAAAGTAACCACACAGCTTGGCCTCGAGCCTTTGAACAAACCCAACAAGCACTCTACAACCTCAGAGCTACAAACCCATCTGTTTTCTCCCTTGGTGTCACCGGGGACAGTCACTCCTTCGTACATGGTACGGTGGCAAAGAGAAGAGGACCTGCCCACAACAGGATGTAATCCAAGGAAAAAAAAACCCACCCAGAGGAGGGATCCTGGTCCCGATGTGATGATGGTCCTTCCCCTCGTCAAGCTGAGGTCAAACCCGGCAGCTCCCCCCAAGGAGGACGTGTCAGGGACTGATGGGGACGTGTCAGGGACCGAAGGGGCACGTGACAGAGACACTCAGATGAGGACTCATCTCCTCCAACGTAAAAGCAGCATCTCGAGAGCTGACATCGGGGCTAACCATTCCGCCCTGCAGTCGGTGGACAGATCACCCTCAGACTGACCCACTCCTCCAGCTGCTTGTAAGGGAAATGTCCTCAGACGAGGACAGCCACAGTTTAGGAGACGCTAATCCAAGAGGAAATAAGCCTTGGAGAACGCTCCCGTTTTCCAGCGACAGATCCTCGCACCAGCCAGGATGAATTCAATGAGGGAGAACAAAGTGCAAAGCTACGGGACTGCAATCACCTGCCCTGGGGATCAAAATCTGGAGCACTGAAACCTGGGGCACCCAACATTGGATCACCAAGTGAACATCTTCATCCATTCATCCTTAAATGTTCCATCCTGTCTGGGAGGTCTCTCACTTCTCCCCGTGCCATGAACATTAAGGCTTTCAAAACACGAGCAGCCGTTCCTCGTAGGCTCGGCTCGGCATCTGGACGGCGCTGGCAGCCCCACGTGCCTTTCGGTAACAAAGCCAGGAAGGCCGGCGCTCCGGCTTGTTTTTCTGCTCACTCTCAGTCTTCCTGTGCGGATGATAAGGCAGGAAAAGGCAGGGTGGAAACCTCCTGCTGAGGCATCCTTGACATTTCACAGCCAGGGCTTTCCGGCAAAGACCCTCCCTCCTATTTCCAGCCTGTTTAGATCACGCTTAAATCTAAATAATGAGGCACATGGAAACCTCCGGGCACCGACCGCTCATTCAGCTGGATCTCAAGAAAGTTTTAGCCCAGTAAAATGCTTAAGCTCACACTCAGTTTCATCCCAGTCTCTCCTCTGGATGACTTTCCAAGGAAACTTAAGGGAATTTGGGGGCTAGACTCCAAGTAACTTGTTAATTTGAGACTTAGGAAGAAGTTTGCTCTATAAAGTCAAGTGAATGGCTCAACCGCACGCCAGAGCAATGGTTCCACGCAAAACCCAAAAGGCAACGTGTTCAGAGACACGTTTGAATAGGTGAGCTGCTTCTCAAGAAAAGAACTGTCAGGTGGAGATCAGCTGCCGGCTGATGGTGTTGGCCAACTGCAGAGGGAAAAAAAGGTCGAAGCAGGCAGCGAGCAGGCAGCAGTTAACGCAAATGTCTGGGAGGCAGGAGGGCTGGGCTCTGCTCTGGTTCAGATCTGGAGATCCTGAAATCGGAATTCCCAAGACCATTCAGCCCTAGCCCAAATCTGTTTCCACTTAAGCCCCGTTCCTTCTTTAGAAGCGGAGTTAGGCTAAGCACTTGATAGTTTGGAAAGTCCCGTTCTGGAATGCTTGTGGAGCGTCTTAAAGGCCTTGTATGGACACAGCTGAAGTCGCGATCACTGCAGAAGCGACTCGTTTGTCAGCAAAGAATTTCTGCTGCGTGCAGGACCAGGGTCGCGTGGTGCTGGGTTAGGTGGAAAGAAAGATGATTTCTACCTTGATGAGTCTGCGAAATGAATTTCACCCATTCTGTCACCAGGCAGTCTTCAAAGGCTGATTTTATCCCTGAAATATGCCACGGCGTTTCAGTTTCCAGGCTTAGACCTGTTGTGAGCACAGATTCATTTCTGATCTGGGTGGAAAAGCAAGCTGAGGAAGAGGGACACGTACGGAGTGGTGTTCGCTGGAGCTGCACCGAGGGCAGCTGCATCATGCCGGCACCCCAGCAGCCCCGGCCCTGCTTAAAGTGGAGCTTGATCCAGCAAAGCACGCCAGAGCAAGGAAGGCTAAACCTTGTTTAAACAGGTCTAAAAGTGGGTTAAGATTTGAGATTAATTCAATCCTTTCAAGAGGGAAAAATACCCCACCTTTGAAAGAATAATGCTTTAAAGCTCTTTGCGTTGTTTTTGTTTGATGATAGGCTTTTATACGCTTCTGTTCGGCACTCCTGCCTGCGAAACCCAAGCAGGAGCACAGCCTACAGAGCTGAGCGCTAGACTAGGCCCAAAGCTTGGAGCTAGTCCCAGTTTCACCAGCCAGCTCCTGCCCTTCCCTACTGCTCCCCACCTCCGTCCTTCAGGTACGCGGCCTTGTCGGGAGCATCCACCGACCCGACCGCCTTCTCCTGCGCAGCCGCTGTAGTACAAACACCAGAGCAAGGCACCTGCGAGTGAACCTTCACGTCGCATCCCTGTACGTCTGAAGCCAAAGGAGCCGTGACGACCGCCCACAAAACGAAGCTCTGGCCCACCGGCGTTACTTCATCGTGGTTTGGGAGGCAGCTGAATGCTGTGCAAAACCACAGCAACGCTCCCACGTTAAGATCTAATGAGGATATGTTACCAGGAAGATGGTTACTCTGGCAATGCGATCCAGTGCTACCAGTTTCTAGGTTGACTCATTCCTTCAATATGCTGATCAAGTTATCTGAACATTAATGCTTTAAAAAAAAAAAAAAAGAAGATAAAGAAATAAAAATCAGGGTATACCACGAATCCTACAAAAATGTGATTCCCCTAAGCCAGGTCTAAAATAGGTCTGCCTGCCCAGGTTGTGAATCATGAGGGTTTTTTTTTAAAAAAAAAAAAAAAAAATCACGACAAAATAAAATCTCATGCAAATGCCTGCACCAACGTCCAGATCTCAACACCGCAGCGTTTAGAAATACGCGTTCTGGGAGGGCAGCAGCCTGATTTCTAAGCGGTGTACAGGAACATCACTTGCACTATGGTCATTCAGCTCCGTGATTACAGCTAGAGAGCTGTCCCTCCTCCAGTTTTATTTTTAGGCATTAGAGTCAGGCAGACTGAGTTCTTAACAGAGAATGACTTGCTTTTTATTTTTAAAGGGGACTCCTGTTTACTTGCTATCCGGAGAGAAAGTCTGCGCGTGTGGAGAGGGAGATGCAGCAAGTGTGTCCGTACTTCAGGGAGGTCGGAGAAGCGGGTAGCACAGCCACCTCCGAGCATCTCCTGCGCAGAAGGTCTCCGCATCTGGCCTGCGGCTGATCTAAGAGCCAGACTCTCACCTGCAGCCGAGGGTGAGCTGGAACACAGCGAAACTGTTAATTCCCAAGACCCTGAGGATCCTGTGAGAAACAGGGCGAGGATCTAGCACAGCGGTCACAGCTACTCCAGCTCTGGCTGGGAATGCCTTCGACCGGAGCACGACTATTAAACCACAAAGAGAACTTGAACTGATCTCTCCGCTCTAATCCAAACCTTTCCTCCGCAGCAAGCCGGAACCGCGGCTGGTCCAAACGCTCCTCCCAGCGGCACCGGTATCCAGTGACCAGGCTCTGCCGGCTAAGCGTGCCGCAGCCGCGTTTGGCACAACCAGGCTCTGGCTGTAACTGGGTAAGTGGGTCAGGCTGGATATCCCCTCAGATTAGTCACAGCAGGTTTGTGCTTAACCTGTGCTCTGGATGAGTCAGCCCCACATGCCAGATGTTCCTCCTGGTCTCGGTCTTCCATTTTTAGCTGCTTATTGATCATTTTTTAACCCTTTCTCCCCCAAGCCCAGAAAAATTTCTTTGAAATCCATTTGCTCGCTGGACTGGTGGTAAAACTCTTGGCCAACAGCAAGGCATCAGCTCCCTCACATTGAATTTTCTTTAGGAAGCAGGGAAAACCAGAGCCACTTCTTTCCAGCTTTCAGCCCAGAGAAGGGGAGCAGTTAGGAGGCACTGCCAGCCGCGTTAGGCTCTCTGACTTCTTTCATTTAAAGTCCAGTAATTACGTTCTTGGCTTTTCTCTCCCTGCCCTAATGCCACAGCGAAGCTGCTGATTTTAAAAGCTCTTTGCATTTGGCATTTTGGTGTGAGGCCATGCCCCTCCGCAAACGTTAACTTCAGGAGTGGAGAGCAATTGAAAACCCACGGATTTAACTCCAGCACAGTTTTGCCCAAATTTATCTAGCTCCTGCAGGTAATTACAGAGGTTGCCATGGTCAGTGTTACTGAATGACACCAAGTCAAGAAAGACCTCTCACTTTCACCATAAATATAATTTAAACACATATTATTATGATTAATAATCCCCAGCCATCCAGCCTTTCCACTACAGCTCATTATATTGCAAGAAAAAAATAACAGATAGGAGTTTATCTTCGTTTATCAAGTGGTTTGACCCGTGGCACGGTGCAGACTGAGTCTGTAGAAAAAAAAATGCATGAAGTGGGCAGATGTGGCATTTCAATTCTCTGCAGGAAAACACATCCAGGAAAGCTTTTTTACCTTTTTGACAATCAAGTCATAATAGAAGTATTTTTAGTAGGGCTGCCAAAATTTTAAAAGTAACAGAGGCAGCCAAGCCGGTTTGATTAGAAAAACACTGAAAATTCCTTGACAACAGCAGATTTTTTTTTTTTTCCCACCCTGCCGGAGTTTCTCGGAGGATCTCAAAGCCTTACCAAATGCGTATCTGTATACCCTCCTAGACTTAACAGCGCGAGGCTTGCCTGTTAATGGGAACAGAGGAAAAAAAACGCAAAAGAATTTAGTAAACTGAGATGAGACAGATTTAAGGCCTCATCTGCAGCAAAACTGAGCGTGCACAATCAAAGAGATTTTCCGATCCTTGGATTTCTGCATTTCTCCGGCTTTTATCGCTTGACTTTTCAGCGCCCCTGCTGCTTTAATGCCTTTTTTTTTTTTCCCCTTACAACTCTTGGTTGCAGCCAGGAAGAGAAAACCCAAGCCACATTCCCAGCCTGACTGACCTGCCTGTGGGTAACGTCAGGAAAGAAGCCAAGGAATAGGTGAATAGATTTATCTGTTAGAGGAGGGAAGACAAGAAACACCATTTTTCTCATACCTTGTAAAACCGTCGGGATTTTTTCAAACAGGGGAATAAACAACAGTGCAGCCTATTAACTTCTGTAGCCTGATTTATTTATAAGGAATCCCTTACATGCCTCATTTCAGGATATGAGCGTTGTTATTAGATGCCTGCCCCTATTTTCCATCTATAATGGATATAAACCCATAAAAATCAAGAGGGAGAGATTCTTCTTGACGTGACTGCGTAGCATAAGGAAACTTGAAACAGGTACCTACTGCGCCCACTTGGAGACCCTCTTTGCAAACCCAGAACACTGTATTTTTCATCCCTATGCTATTTTGCACCCCCACACTTTAAAACACCTACTGTAAGTAGATGTTCACTGGACAATGCAGATGGTCTCTTAAACAGATAAGCTTCCCACAAATATACAGCTTTTAACAACATAACCAGCTCCAAAGGCTTGTTTGTCTCCTGCTTTGTGAAAAAAGCAGAATGGATATCCCTTAAGCCATCCCCCAACCCTATAAACACAGATGTTGATCACAATTTAAGTTGGGCTGGTAAGAACAATGAAAGCATGGGATTAGTGTGCTTACATGTGCCGCTCAGCGCATTAATGTAAAAATCTCCTTGTTTATTGTGACATATCAACCCTAATCCAGCAGAAATAAGCAACAGTTCATTAAAGGCAGGCCAGTGGATTACCGGAGGAGTTAGGACACAATAAAAATATAGGTTTCCTCATGTTAGATGCCTCAGTGAATTTGCTAAAATACCTGTGACTTAAAAGTTTTAATTTTTTATTATTATTAAGGCATCCTCTCATCTTATTCAAGCCACTAGGGAAAAGCAAATCATTTGGGGCAGGGTTATTTTTAGAACGGGACCCTTGGCAATCCTCATCCCGGAGTTTCCAGACAGGACCTTGTGGTAGTCAGCCCTTAAAAAAGCAACAGCCTTTTTCTTTTTCTTCCCCCCCCCCCGCCACTTCATTCTTTGAAATGCAAATTTTGATACAGTATCCTCATTTTTCAGTAAATAATTCAGAGACTGCGCCAAAACGTAGTCACGGTAGAAGCCCTAACTAGCTAACGTTACTCATTACAGCACAAATCTAAGTGGAGCCTGACGCTGTAGCTGCAAATCTCGAACTTGAGAGAGCAGAAGTGAGAGACAGTCCCCGCTCAGAGACCTTCTGGTGCGTACAGACAAAGGAGAAAGTTGCCCAACATCACCTGAGAGGTCAGCAGCAGAGCTGGGACAGCAACCTAAAGCTCAAACCATCGCCACACTGCTGCTTTTCCTTCCACTCAAAACGCTGCTGGTGAGTTTTCGCTGTCCCCCCCTCCCCAAGTGACAGTTTTTGCTCAATCTGCTACACCGACACCCACTTTTGGGGCAGGTCTCAACCTCCAATATGGCATGAAAAACTGTTCCATCCCAGAGATCTCCATATCGCTTACTCTGGTTTTTGTGCTTAGCGTGGCACGATGACAGTACCATCCAGGTTGGCAGCACAGATGCTGGTTAAAGTTTGATGCAGGCGTGTTGGTAGATGTCAAAATCAGCCTCAAAATGCACTGGTAGACAAAGAGCTTACAGCGGATGCCAGGCTGAATACGACCTAGGGGTTTTATGTCCTTGCAAGATGACAATTTATTTAACTTCTTTCTTTTTATCAGCTACTACGTCCGCTGGTCTCCTTTTCTTACTATTTCTAGGCTCAGCTAAACCAGGATTTAGTTCAAAGGCTACTCTGTAGAGCAGAAGGTTGAACAAGCTGGGTAATTTGGGCAGGAATTGGTCGATATGTGGGCTAATACAGACTTGCCTTTGTAACCCAGTTCATAAGAGCAATTTACTTCTGGGCTAGCATCAGTTCAGGAGCTTCCCAATCAGCTGACGTGGAAGCTAAAGGGCCAAATTTCAGAGCGGGCGCTGTGAATTCAGAAGGTTTGGGGATTTTTTTCTGAGCAAGTGATGATAGGAACCACTGGATTTCCTCACGAGAGAATTGTTACTGCTTTTGTGCAGGCAGCTTTGGAGCCTGAAGATCCCTTACGGGCATGAAAAGGAAGGGCAAAAGTGCAAGGGTTTTATAAATATCACGCTGGACTCTGATGCAGCAGCAGCGCACATATATGGTCTGAAAACCAAGGAGGTTTTTAGCCTGCTTGCTACGCTGGAGTCCACCTGTCAGTAACTGAGATCGACCAAGTGCCTGACAGCTGTATTTCTGACACAGTCGCCTGCGGTGTTGGCAACACCGTGTGTTTCCTGAACTCCAGGAGACTGCTGAGGCACCCGAAGCTGTTAGCTCTGAAAATCTCATCCCAAATGCCAAGAAGCATTAACTTTTCCTTCCCGTTGCAGGACTGGACTTTGCATTTCTACATGGTAACGCTGAAGCTCTCCTTGCACCCCAGCTCAGAGCGGGGCGCTCCCTCTAAGCTCAGAGCAGCTGCTGGACAACGCCAGGGACTCTCCCAGGACTTAGATTTCACCGCGCTTCCTGCTGCAACACATGGAGAGACGCAGGTCACCTGTCACATTCCTGCCGTTACCCTCTTTCCGATAACCGAATGGCTCCGGGGACAGAACGGACTCGGCAGTTAACGGTTGAACTTGATGATCTTAAAGGTCTTTTCCAACCAAAACGATTCTACGATTCTCTACCACCCCAGAGACGGTGAGCTAGGAAATCAATGACGCTCGGCGTGGTCAGCACTCCCTGGCGTTGCTCAGTTCCTGGAGGGATTAAGCTTTTACAAATGTCTGGCCTCCCAGGAAAGCAAACAGCTAAGGAAAGCTCCGCTCTCCAGGGAGAAATGCAAAAGACACAGCCAATACTCTGCAGGCTTGTGGGCGGCAGAGAGCCTGCTAGCAGCGTAATCATAGAACTCGGTTCTAATCATAGGAACAGTAACTTCACTGCTATCAAATGCAGTTGCTCCAGATTTCAACGGGAGCAATGAGACCACAGTCAGTTTTGAATTCCTGTGTGCTGCACTGGCTTCTCGTTCATATTAGGGTGTGTGGTGAATTATAAGCAGGAAAAGCTATTCACATCTACTTCCCTGCCCTTGAATTCACTAAAAAGCACATTAAACCTTCAGCTTGCTAATAAGTCCCTCAGCCATCATGAGCAGAGCTGGGCTCGGCCCATTTACACACATTTCTGTGTTTTACTGCGCGATGAAGATCCCTCAGGCGTCGCAAATTCACGCTCACGTCAGCAGTTTTGCGTACGCAGAATCCACAGGAAAGAAGACGGTTCTTACCTCTTTGTGTTGTGAATCGTGGTCCCACCTAGGACGATCCGGACCCCCGGGTTGGTGCGGTTAAGGTTATAGACAGTCAGAGCCTCTTCGTAAGTCGCCCCTCCAATGATGAACACGATGATATCTTGGGGCCTGCAATCAAGAGGCAAATGTTGAGATGGGATCAGAGAAACCACAGGGATAAATCCTGTGTCTCTCACGGGCGCTGAGGCAATGATCCCGATGATTTCTCATTTCTGTGATGCGCTGGGCTCAAGACTGACAACAATGTGTAGCTCATTAAATCGTTTTTAAAACATTGTCTCTCCTAAACATTTACACAACATGCTAACGGTCCTTAAAAGCCTCCTCAGCAACACCCACGCGCCGCATCCCTGTGGAGCTCCACCATGACACATACGCCGATGTTTAACGCGCGATCGAGACGCTGCTGCGGCTGTTAAATTAAGATCAATTCAGGAGTCAAACGAGGACAACAGCGGGGCTGCAGACCTCTCGGGTTTGGTTTGAAGGGCACGGAGCAGCCACAGTTTTGCTGGAACTACTGGGATTTGTGCATCACTTTACCTCTGAGGTTACATTCCCCAGCCAGCCTAGAAATAAATACGGGATTTTACAGAGAAGGAGCGTGAGAGGAAAGCGGGGGGGAAGGAGGGAAGTGCCTTCATCTGACAAAATACAAAACCAGCCACGTGCCCCGCACGTTCTGCTTTCAAAGGAAGGCTGCGCCTTCCTTCCGCCACCCTCCCCAATCACTTAAGTTTTGCACTCTCAGGGACAGCAGAACGCGCTCGCAACCCATAAATCAGCTCCGCTTCCATCTACAAGCCGAGAGAATGATTTCTGCAGAATCTACAGGGAAAAGGTGTGGATCACATCCTGTCAGTGACCCGCTCGACTCAGAGCAGCTGAGCCTTGATGCAATTAACTTTCTGTTGCAGCCTCAAAACTCATCTCCACTTTCCAAGCAGGTACTTCTGGTAGAATAGAGCTGCTTGCTGCAGCGGTGGGAGCAGCAGGTGTTCATCTGCTCGCTCTGTGCAAGCTCTGGATCAGTGACAAAGCAAATGGAGCATGAGACAGGGATGACCTAAACTCCTGTGTCTCTGGTTACTCCCTGCTGAGAAGCCAACCTGCAAAGCCCTCGACACCTGCCGGAGGAGTTCATCGGAAGGACGAACATCTCAGCATCGCTGAACGGACAGTACTACCAAGAGGAAAACTGTTTCTGCTGCCAGAATGCGACACTGGCTCAGAACAAGCCACACAACTGCCTCCCTGCCCCTGGAGAGGATGGAGAAAGGGAAGAAGAATTACTGGAAAGGATTAGCACCTTCCCAAAGTGATCTTTGCTACCAATCGCCTTCCAAATCATAAGTCTTTTCAGAAAGTTTGGGTTAGGTTCTGCATAAGACGATTTGGACAGACAAAAGGAGATTTCAGAGGTGCTGTAGAACTCTCCCTTTGTGGGGTGGAGAGGGAATTCTACAGCCACAATGCCTGGAACGCGGGAACGCCATCATTTCAGGCACACCCTCTGTGTGCAACACACAGCATTGCTTATTCAACAACAGACAAAGCTGTTGCATTCAGTACAGTTCTTCTGCAGGTACTACACCATCCGTCATCCTCGGGGACTATAATAATTCTAGTAATGGCCAAGACTTCCCGCTGCAGTTTATAGTTTCCTTGGAAAGAGGAAGGCTTAAAGCGGAATCCTCCATAGAGAAATCTGCAATAGTGGAACACGCTGTATTAACAGAGCGACAAGTTTTACCCCACAGCGATTTACTCCTTCCAGCCAGGGGCAGCGGTGCAGGTAGCGCTGCCCTCGGGATTTCAGCAACGCAGTCTGTGCTCTCTTCACTTCCCTCCCAGAGCCCCAGGATTCGGTGCACCCATCTCTCTCCCCTGCACGGGAACAGCCTGTGAAATCTTCCACGCCGCAGCCTTAAGATAAGCGGGTTTATATAAAGCAACGGCTCGTTCAGGCTGCGCGGGTTCAAACATCTCACCGAGCCAGCCCCAGAGGACAGGGGAGTGCTGTACCGCATCTTCTTAGCTACAATCTGCCGTATGGCTTTGGAAACTAGATGCAAATGTGCCTGAGTTTTTGGGGAGGGAAATCAGAGGGAAGGGGAAAGGGAAGGCACAGTGATGAAGTCAGTTGTCAGAAAAAGTATCCCTAAAATCTCTACAAGCCCACTTGTATCAGGACGTTCACTTCTTCGGGAGAATGCCTTTTAGGTTGGGAAAGCTGCACCTCCCCAAAGTCCAGCAGGTCAGTCTCCTGGTACCATCTTTTATGCATTTTTGGTTGAAACTATCAAAGACCTAAGAAATTTAGATGCCAAAGTCGTGCGGCTAACTCTGGAATATCTTAATGCGTACCAGCCTTTGAATTTGCCATCGCCTTTCACTGTCACCGTGAGACCAGCCCTGCAAATTCACATCGCTGATGCCCTTAACGGTCCCTGAAGTCAGGCCTACGCAATGCTTGGTCGCAGTTTTCTCCTAGGAGTGAGTTAAGAGTTGCGTGAATTAGTCTAACGAGATGCTGTGTCCCCACAAATGAGGGTGAGACATGTCAGGCTAGTGCCTTCATCAACTCAAAGCATGATCGACAATTACATCCACCGGAAGGGAAACTGCGTGTTTCTTACTCAAGGTGAGGATTACGTACGCTATCAAATTGGGAAGGCAAATGAAGCTGACCTCAGAAAGGGTACAAACCCTCTGAATGGGAGTTTAGAGGTTTTTCATATATTGTATTTTGCTTGCTGCTGCGTTTAGAAGACCCTCTCATGGCACACAATTCCCCTGTGCTGTGTGCTGTACAAAACAAGAATAAGCAAACGGTTCCTTTGCCCTTTAAGTCATTTCTGTGCTTTTTACGAAGCAGCCGGCACTATCCAACTTGGGAGACAAAACAGCCCAGCGATCCCATCACAGACCGCAAGAACAGTTCTAAATCAGTAAGTCTGGGTTACATCTCGTGCACAGCTTCATCACCGCAGTTTTTGTTGGGGTGGAGAATCTTTGTACGAAGAGAGGAATAGATCGACTGATATCCGGAAAAAAAAAACATACTAAAAGGATGTCAAACAGATAAAGAAATCCAGAAAGAAGGATAATCCAAACAGACCCAGCATGGGAGAGATGATACTATGCTGGGCTGCAAACTAAACTGTAACGCCGCTGAGACGCTGGGTCGCAGGTAAGGAAACATCCTGGTCGCCTCTATTTCCCGTGCAGTTCTGATTGCTAGGTATCAGGAGCACGGCACAGAACATGCTTATTTTGGCTTTTATATTGCTCCTGCCTTTCTTACAGGATTAAGCCTGGCCTGGGGGAGCGGGGGCAGAACGAGGGGGGAGCCTCTCTCCCACCTCTGTGCCTTGCTCAAAGCAGCCGGCATTTACCCCGCGGACTTCTCCCAGACCAGAAGCGAGCTAAGTCACGTAGAGGCAGACTGCCGCAGAAAGAACAAAGGGATCTTGGTGTTCCCACGAAGCGCCCAGGGAATTACAGCTTATGTTAAGGGCAAATAATAAGCAATTTTGGTATAGGAAGAGACCCCAAGACTGTTATAGGATTAGTGGGAAGCAATCTACAGCAACACTCGCTCCAGCTGTTGCGCTCCTGAGACCCAATTTGTGGAGGTGGCTGTGTGTCTCCTCCAGTTAACTACCAATTTAACAGCTAAATGCTCAAACACTTCAGATGAGAGGAAAAAAACAACTTCCTTGAACAAACAAGGACACAGTCAGAGTTTTGCCTTAAAAAAAAAAAAATACACAAAACACAAACCATCCTAAACACAAGAGAATATATATGATTTAGGAATAGCGGTCCTTTAGCTTTAGGGAATTCTTACTCTCTTCCACAGGAAAAATCAGTAGGAGAAAGATCACGTCCTGTCACAGAATACTCTGAACCAGGACATATCGGCGAGTTCTCATGTTCTCTGTTTAAGTCTGAACTTTGATGGGCTTTCAGACAAGGTAACTTTCCAAGATTTTTCAATATGCAGGAAATAATTGCGGTAATTTGAGAGAGACACAGAAGGAGCCGAGCCCCATCTGGCTCCCCAGGGAGCAGCATGCCTTTTCCTACCACTGTTTCACAGGCTGCTGCCTGGTTCGTGCAAAACGTCGAGGAGCCCTGTTTGGCTTTTAAGGAATGGAGCAGTGACCGAGCTGTTTTCTGCTCCG